>NC_088418.1:38038370-38638370 GCF_034236695.1 Oncorhynchus nerka | reverse complement strand
TTTTGCCTTTACCTCCCTTATCTCACCTCATTTGCTCACATTGTATTTAGACGTATTTTTCTACTGTATTATTGACTGTATGTTTGTTTTACTCCATGTGTAAACTCTGTGTTGTTGTATGTGTCGAACTGCTTTGCTTTATCTTGGCCAGATCACAATTGTAAATGAGAACTTGGTCTCAACTTGCCTACCTGGTTAAATAAAGGTGAAATAAATAAAAAATATAAAAAATAAAAAGGTTATTGTGAGCCACTGTCAACAAGTAGTTGACTGAGTTTAAGCCCAAAAGCCTGCAGATGGAAATATTGAGTCGTTTCATTCTACCATCCAAAGGGTTTCTATGCAGCCGGCTATACACTCGGATCGCTTGTGGACGGTTCATACATAAAACAATTTCCATTCAGGCTGCAAATGCATCCGTTTCCTCCTTAACTCCGTTTTAATTGCGAGAAGGCTAGAGAAAAAAAGGTAAAATATGCATACCATAAAACTTCAATTAAATGCACCTCTGATCAGTGTTGGATTTGTTATTATAATGTTTGCACTGGTCATACTGGTCACAATATACAGTGTGGTAGTCTTTTCAACAATGTATTGAGCAAAAGCTGTGTGCATTAGGAAATAAACACTTGGTTCAAACAGAAACCTATCTCTAATAAGAGCCGGTTGTGTTCAGTGATTGAAGCAAATACATGCCTGGGCTATTAATTGTAGTTTTACAGTACTTTCTTTAAGAAACACAATTTTCCACAAAATAAAATTTGATTTGTCATGTGCCGAATACAAAGGGTGTAGGTAGACCTTACAGTGAAATGCTTCCTTACAAGCCCTTAATTAACCAACAATGCAGTTCAATAAATAGAGCTAAGAAAATATTTATTAAATAAACTAAAGTAAAAAATGAAATAAAAAGTAACACAGTAAAATAATAATTCAAATCCCCGAGCTGACAAGGTACAAATCTGTCGTTCTGCCCCTGAACAGGCAGTTAACCCACTGTTCCTAGGCCGTCATTGAAAATAAGAATTTGACTTGCCTAGTAAAATAAAGGTAAAATAAAAATACCCTCTGTCGCACCTTGTGTGCCGAGCAGTTACTTTTGGAGGATCTGGGGACCCATGCGAAATCTTTTCAGTCTCCTGATGAAAAGGTGCTGTCGTGCCCTCTTCATGACTGATTTGGTGTGTTTGGACCATGATAGTGTGTTGGTGATGTGGACACCAAGGAACTTGAAACTCTCGATCCGCCCTGTCAATGAGAATGGGGGCATGTTCGGCCCACCTTTCCCTGTAGTCCATGATCATCTCTTTTGTCTTGCTCACATTGAGGGATATGTTGTTTTCCTGGCACCACACAGCCAGGTCTCTGACCTCACTATAGGCTGTCTCATCTGTTCTCTCTGCTATCGCATGGCAAGCGGTACCGGTGCTCCAAGTCTAGGTCCAAAAGGCTTCTCAACAGTTTCTACCCCCAAGCCATAAGACTCCTGACGCCTTGCTAGTGTGGCTAAATGCTTTTCCCGGATGTTGCGTACCACTGCTTTGCTTTATCTATGCCAGGTCGCAGTTTGTTGATGTGAAAAAAAATAATTAAACATAATCTTAGGAAAACATGGAGATGCCGGGGATTGAACCCGGGGCCTCATACATGCGAAGCATGCGCTCTACCACTGAGCTACATCCCCACGTGATACTGCTGGTGTAAGTATTTAAGCTATTTAAACCTAGTTACTGCAATATTTCGGATTTTATGTAATCGAAAGCGTCCCATTATCAGACCCTAGTAACTTGTTAATCAGGTTGGTTGGTATGTGATTTATGCATTTAATCTTTAATTCTACATTCATTGCAATATCTGATGTCGACAACGTTTACATTATGATGTTTACGTTAGCTTCTTGATGGCTAACGTTAAATTAGCTCTGCTTGCTACTGTGCGTTGTAGCTAGATCAGCGATGTTTACTGATATTTGTGTCAGACAGTGCAATTGCTATTTAGTTAAATACAATAACACAATACAATAACAACACGTTATGGATGGTAGCTTATAATCAAACGAGCTAGCCAAACTGCCTTGTTTTATAAAGTTCCGTCGACGCCTTACAAGAATTGTTCATTATTTATAATATCATCTTAACAAGTATAAGCTGCGATGGCCGAGTGGTTAAGGCGTTGGACTTGAAATCCAATGGGTTCTTCCCGCGCAGGTTCGAACCCTGCTCGCAGCGGAAAATGGTTCTTTTGAATCAGTGATGATGAGGATTATAACGAATAACCCCATTCACCATGCGAAAAGAACCAGATTTTGTTAGGACATCAGTTTGCGCGATCAAACCTTATGCATGTGCTTAAATAGGCGATAGATTGATTGAAAGGTACACGAAACACACTAGCTGAGGAACGCTCAACTCCATTCTCAATCAAACAAAAAATGTGATAGACCGGCTCGATTCGGTTTTATGTGGCAACATTTGAAAGAGTTTTTTTTTTTTTACATTGGACAAAAGTAGAGACTCAGCGCTAGAAAATTGTATACCATACACTACGGAACATTGGGAAAGTAATTCTGCATTGAAAGTTGATTAACTTCTAACCCCACTTTTGAGAAAAATTATATATTTTTTTTAATGCTATGTGTTTAAAGTAAGCAGGTGCAGGCGCTAAATTAATGCGTGCACGCGTTAAATTAACATCTTCACGTGCTAAATTAACGCCTCAAATAAGCACTTGCAAATGTGCTTGCAGGCGGTCCAACATGTGCTAAATAAACTGCTGCAAGTGGTCCTACACACGCTAACTTAACGCATTCTTTAATATGCTAATTTTACCAGCCAATTTCCCTAGCGCCTCCTTTCATTAAATCGGTGTACAGTCAGTTTGATGCAACAACACAACAATTGAAAATGGTGAGAACTTCCTTAGCCGCTGCAAACAGACCCTAAATGACTGCACTCGGCTTCTGCTCTCCGATAATCCTGGACTTGATGCCCTTCAGTCCACGTTAATCAAGGTTGATTCTTTTTAAATACTATTTTTTATTTTATTTATATATATTTATATATATATATATATTTTTTTTTTAAGGGGTGGATCAGCTTAATATTGCGGAAAGAATGTCGCTTCCAATGTAATTGTCTGCATCATTTCCAATCCCCCATATTTTTGGGGTAAATATATATATATATATATATCCATACACGGATGCATACATATACACATATATACATACACATACCTATATGGACATACATACTTTTTAAAATAATATACCTTTATTATTATTCCCAGCAAACCCTACCGCCGATCCCCCAATTGGAGTAAACTAATAAACACTTCTGCTTTTACCTTCAATTTATACATCTTATACACATTTTACAGACACAGTCTACTTTACAATAGTTCTCTCTTGTTTGTTCTTAGTCCGTCCTCTATTTCTGATGTGCATCCAGTTTGATTTCTATTTGTAACTATGCTATTTCACAAAAGTTCCGAACCTATATACATTTTACAGATCCTGTATGCTTTACATTGTTACATAGTCCCACCCTTCAGCTCCATTCAACCTCTCCCATCTATCTCTCAACATCAGCCATTTCGGATTTCTATTTGCCATATATTTTTCAACTGTGCAGTGATGCTTCACAAAATAATTTAACCTTCCTATTCTCATAGCTTCTACAGATTGTACATTAAAAATAAAAATAAATGCTAAAATAATAATTATATTATTGATTGATTGACTATGGCTTTTCAAATCACCCAGTATTGCTATCTGTAGCGTTAGTTCTAGGCAAATGTTGCAATTCTTCAGCCATTCCTGGCCCTGTGACCAAAAACGAGCTACATATGGACAAACCAAAATAAATGATCTAATGACTCTGCCTCCTCACAGCAGAATCTGCAGAGCTGGGAAGATTGTATCCCCCATATATATAACATTCTATTAGTTTGCAAGAATTTTGTATAGTAATTTATATTGAAAAATTTGAAGTTTTGAATCCGGCAATATTTGTCAAAACATGACACATCCCTAAAATCTGTCTTCTCATACAAATGTCTGTAGCTTCCGAACGGTTTGACCTACGACATAGTTTGACCATTCTATGGAAAGGGGAGACTCTCACGAACACAATGCTGTTCTCAGTTTTGCTCTACGACCCCCACAAGTGTCACGGGACTCGTCTGAAGGTAACCTATGTCCCGGTAAAATGACAGATTTTTTTAACCAAGGAAGAAATTAATAAATGGTGTGCGATGCTGAAGCCACTAGTGCAGAGCACAATGGATTAGCAGTCCATTGCCTTAATCACTCATCCACCTGGTCCTGCGCTCCAGTGGTGGCAGTTGCCCCTCCAACCAGTTGCCCAAGATCCGCCTGTCTCAGATTGTTAAAGGCTCTTCAAAAGGGCTCGTCCGGGATTTGAACCCGGGACCTCTCGCACCCAAAGCGAGAATCATACCCCTAGACCAACGAGCCATTTATTTCAACACATTGTTTTGCAGTCGCCAGCAATGACGGTGAGGACATGGATTGACGGGTCGATGTTGCCAGGCCACAGTGAATCCATGTGCCATGGAATGGGTATATCGAAAATCTCTTCCCAACTATTTAGCAATTTATATGGCACAGCTGTCAGTTTTTTGGTCCTTAAATTAAATTGGTATATGTTTTTATTTATCACACTTTTCTTTAACCATTTATGTTCTTTAATACAGGGCCGACATACAAGTTCCTTACTTTTTTTCCCCTTCTACTTGCCTCTTCCATTTTTGTGGTAATGCTGCAATTATTTGGTTGTAATTTTGGGTAGAGCAGACATTTCCATATGTCTGTGTTAGCTGCATGTGTGACATAACTCCACCAGTCCTATTTATGATATCATTCACTTAAATTATACCATTTTTAAAAAAAAATCTTCGATAAATACAGTTTTTTTTAAATCAATTAGTATATTTGAATTTAACCACAATATTTGTTGTACTATTTGTTCCGTCCTTTCAGGTGGATTAAACTGAAATTGCAACCAACTTTCTAAGGCTTGTTTAAAAAATAAAGATATTTTGGAGATTATTTCCTTTTCAAACAACCGAAAGTGAGCAGGTGTAATCTGAATAAAGGGGAAAAGGCCCTTCCTGAATATAGGATGATACATTCGTACCAATTGACTAGAGAACCAGTTTGGATTTAAGTATAACTTTTGTATGACTGATGCCTTTAGTGAGAGGTCTAATGCTTTAATATGTAATCATTTCTGCCCACCGAATTCATATTCGTTATATAAATAGGCCCTTTTAATTTTATCTGGCTTGCCGTTCCAAATAAAATGGAGTATTTTTTGTTCATATAATTTAAAAAGCAGGTCACTAGGTGTAGGCAAAACCATAAGCAAATAGGTAAACTGTGATGTAACTAAAGAGTTAATCAGGGTGATTTTTCCACAAATAGACTGGTATTTTCCTTTCCATGGTAGCAAGATCTTATCTATTTTTGCTAACTTTCTATAAAAATGTATTGGAGTGAGATCATTTCTTTCTTTTGGGATTTGTATACCGAGTATGTCCACATCTCTGTCAGACCATTTAATTGGTAAACTACATGGTAATGTAAAATGTGCATTTTTTTGTGATCCAATACGTAATATGGTACATTTATCATAATTTGGTTTTAATCCAGAGAGGATAGCAAAAAATATCTAGATCCTCTAAGAGGCAGTGGAGAGATTCTAATTGTGGTTTTAAAAGAAAACATGAATCATCAGCGTACAATGACACCTTAGTTTTTAAGACACGGATTTCTAATCCCTTAATATTATTGTTTGATCTAATCTTAGCAGCTAACATTTCGATGGCAATAATAAATAGATATGCCGATAGTGGACAACCTTGTTTTACTCCTCTAGATAGTTTAAAACTTTCTGAGATGTAGCCATTATTTACTATTTTACGCCTAGGGTTACTATACATAACCTTACCCCATTTTATAAGGGATTCCCCAAAATTGAAATGTTCTAGGCATTTATATATAAACTCCAGTCGTACTTTATCAAAAGCCAGCTATGAAAACCAGGCCTGGTGTCCCCGATATTTCATAGTGTTCTATTGTTTCCAGTACTTGTCTTATATTATCTCCAATGTATTGTCCGTGTAAAAAACCTGTCTGATTAGGATGAATAATATCTGACAATACTTTTTAAATTCTATCTGCCAAGCATTTTGCCAGGATTTTTGCATCACAACACTGAAGTGTAAGAGGTCTCCAATTTTCTTAATGGACTGGATCTTTACATATACCACTTGGGTCCTGTTTCAGTAATAATGATATCAGACCTTCTTGTTGCGTGTCTGATAATCTACCATTTATATAGGAGTGGTTAAAACAAGCCAATAATGGTCCTTTGAGTATACCAAAAAAAGTTTTGTATACTTCCACGGGTATGCCATCCAGCCCTGGAGTTTTCCCATCCATTCCCATCCTTTTTCAAGCAGAAATTTGCTTCCTGCAACACTAACTCAAAAAAGTTCTGGGACACTGTAAAGTCCATGGAGAATAAGAACACCTCCTCCCAGCTGCCCACTGCACTGAAGATAGGAAACACTGTCACCACTGATAAATCCACCATAATTGAGAATTTCAATAAGCATTTTTCTACGGCTGGCCATGCTTTCCACCTGGCTACTCCTACCCCGGTCAACTGCACTGCACCCCCAACAGCAACTCGCCCAAGCCTTCCCCATTTCTCCTTCTCCCAAATCCGTTCAGCTGATGTTCTGAAAGAGCTGAAAAATCTGGACCCTTACAAATCAGCCGGGCTAGACAATCTGGACCCTTTCTTTCTAAAATTATCTGCCGAAATTGTTACCACCCCTATTACTAGCCTGTTCAACCTCTCTTTCGTGTCGTCTGAGATTCCCAAAGATTGGAAAGCAGCTGCGGTCATCCCCCTCTTCAAAGGGGGGGACACTCTTGACCCAAACTGCTATAGACCTATATCTATCCTACCATGCCTTTCTAAGGTCTTCGAAAGCCAAGTCAACAAACAGATTACCGACCATTTCGAATCTCACCATACCTTCTCTGCTATGCAATCTGGTTTCAGAGCTGGTCATGGGTGCACCTCAGCCACGCTCAAGGTCCTAAACGATATCTTAACCGCCATCGATAAGAAACATTACTGTGCAGCCGTATTCATTGATCTGGCCAAGGCTTTCGACTCTGTCAATCACCACATCCTCATCGGCAGACTCGACAGCCTTGGTTTCTCAAATGATTGCCTCGCCTGGTTCACCAACTACTTCTCTGATAGATTTCAGTGTGTCAAATCGGAGGGTCTGCTGTCCGGACCTCTGGCAGTCTCTATGGGGGTGCCACAGGGTTCAATTCTTGGACCGACTCTCTTCTCTATATACATCAATGAGGTCGCTCTTGCTGCTGGTGAGTCTCTGATCCACCTCTACGCAGACGACACCATTCTGTATACGTCCGGCCCTTCTTTGGACACTGTGTTAACAACCCTCCAGGCAAGCTTCAATGCCATACAACTCTCCTTCCGTGGCCTCCAATTGCTCTTAAATACAAGTAAAACTAAATGCATGCTCTTCAACCGATCGCTATCTGCACCTACCCGCCTGTCCAACATCACTACTCTGGAAGGCTCTGACTTAGAATACGAGGACAACTACAAATACTTAGGTGTCTGGTTAGACTGTAAACTCTCCTTCCAGACCCATATCAAACATCTCCAATCCAAAATTAAATCTAGAATTGGCTTCCTATTTCGCAACAAAGCATCCTTCACTCATGCTGCCAAACATACCCTTGTAAAACTGACCATCCTACCAATCCTCGACTTTGGCGATGTCATTTACAAAATAGCCTCCAATACCCTACTCAACAAATTGGATGCAGTCTATCACAGTGCAATCCGTTTTGTCACCAAAGCCCCATATACTACCCACCATTGCGACCTGTACACTCTCGTTGGCTGGCCCTCGCTTCATACTCGTCGCCAAACCCACTGGCTCCATGTCATCTACAAGACCCTGCTAGGTAAAGTCCCCCCTTATCTCAGCTCGCTGGTCACCATAGCATCGCCCACCTGTAGCACACGCTCCAGCAGGTATATCTCTCTAGTCACCCCCAAAACCAATTCTTTCTTTGGCCGCCTCTCCTTCCAGTTCTCTGCTGCCAATGACTGGAACGAACTACAAAAATCTCTGAAACTGGAAACACTTATCTCCCTCACTAGCTTTAAGCACCAACTGTCAGAGCATCTTACAGATTACTGCACCTGTACATAGCCCACCTATAATTTAGCCCAAACAACTACCTCTTTCCCAACTGTATTTCATTCATTTATTTATTTTGCTCCTTTGCACCCCATTATTTTTATTTCTACTTTGCACATTCTTCCATTGCAAAACTACCATTCCAGTGTTTTACTTGCTATATTATATTTACTTTGCCACCATGGCCTTCTTTGCCTTTACCTCCCTTCTCTCCTCATTTGCTCACATTGTATATAGACTTGTTTATACTGTATTATTGACTGTATGTTTGTTTTACTCCATGTGTAACTCTGTGTCGTTGTATCTGTCGAACTGCTTTGCTTTATCTTGGCCAGGTCGCAATTGTAAATGAGAACTTGTTCTCAACTTGCCTACCTGGTTAAATAAAGGTGAAATAAAAAATTTTAAAAAATACTTAAAGGCCCCAATTGCCTCAAGCAGTTCCTCCTCTGTAATTTGGCCTTCACATGAGTCTTTCTGAACAGATATTAATTTTACCTTAATATTAGGAAAAACATCCATACAATTAGTTTCAGTTAGTGGAGATGGAGGAGCCTGAAATGAAAACATATTCTTAAAGTACTTTACTTCCACTTTCAAAATATAATTTGGTGAATCATGCGTGACTCCATCATTTGTAACAAGTTTTAATAAAACATTTTGGGTAGCATTTCTATATTGAAGATTGAAAAAGAATTTGGTGCATTTTTCCCCATATTCCATCCAGTTCGGTTTATTATTATAATATATTACTCTAGACCTTTCTTGAATAAATTCCTCCATTTCTTTTTGTTTTCTCCTCTAACTTATTATGTGCCTCTATAGTACCATTTTTATTGCTATCTAACTGTACTGTTAGTCCTTCAATTTCCTTTGTTAATATGGACTCTTTTGATCTAAATTGCTTTTGTTTTATAGATGAGTACTGAATTGCATAGCCTCTAAAGGCACATTTAAAAGTGTCCCATACAATAAGGGGATCTGCTGTACCTATGTTATGTCTGAAAAAGTCCGTTATAAATTCTTCTGTCCTAGTTCTAAACAATTTATCATCTAGTAGGCTTTGATTAAATTTCCAATATCCTCGCCCACGTGGAAATTCTGTAAGAGTAATATATATGCCAATTATGTGATGATCCGACCGCATTCTGTCCCCTATCAACACTTTTTAAACTTTTGGTGCCAGTGAGAATGGTATAAGAAAGTAGTCAAGACGACTAGATTGATTAAGCCTCCGCCATGTATATCTCACTGGGTCAGGGTATTTAAGTCTCCATATATCCACTAATTCCAATATATCCATGACATTCATGATTTCCTTAAGTGCCTGAGGGTGATAGTTTGTATTGTGATTTCCTTTCTGGTCCATAAAGGTATTTAAGACCATATTAAAATCTCCCACCATAATAATAGAGTCTAGTGTTGCTTGTAGATGTCACGTTCTGACCTTTATTTCCTTTGTTTTGTATTTATTTAGTATGGTCAGGGCGTGAGTTGGGTGGGCAGTCTATGTTTGATTTTCTATGATTTGGGGATTTCTATGTTTCGGCCTAGTATGGTTCTCAATCAGAGGCAGGTGTCATTAGTTGTCTCTGATTGAGAATCATACTTAGGTAGCCTGGGTTGCGCTGTTTGTTTGTGGGTGATTGTCTATGTTAGTGGCTTGTGTCAGCACAGGTCTCATTTGTAGCTTCACGGTCTTTATTGTTTTTGTATAGTGTTGCAGTGTTCAGTGTTTTCTTTATTAAAATTTACCGTGAACACATACCACGCCGCATTTTGGTCCTCTGATCCTTCTCGCCTCTCCTCTTCAGATGAAGAGGAGGAAGACCGTGACAGTAGAGTTGATCAATTCTTATATGTATTTTCAAAGAAGCTTGGATCATCATTATTCGGACTGTATAGGTTAATAAGCCATATCTGTTTATTGTCCAATAACATATTTAAAATAATCCATCTACCTTGAGGATCTGTTTGGACAATTTGCACATTTGGATCAAAAGTATTGTTAATTAAAACCATCACCCCTTTTGAATTTCCTTGCCCATGTGAGAAGTATATTTCGCCCCCCCAGTTCTTTTTCCACAAAACTTCATCTAAAACTGTTGAATGGGTTTCCTGTAAACAATAGATATTATATTCCTTCTCTTTTAGCCAGGTAAATACTGATTGTCTTTTCTTATTATCTGCTAGGCCATTACATTTACATTTAAGTCATTTAGCAGACGCTCTTATCCAGAGCGACTTACAAATTGGATTACAATTGTAACTGGCTATACTTATTTCACCACCTATCATAATGAGACACAACTTTCAATTATTTTTATCAAAATATATGTTTGTAAACGTACCATTAAAAAGTAACATGATGATTGAGTGTCTATATACTGTAGCTGTACCATGATCTTTGCATTTCTACTAAGTAAACCTCCAATTGGTCCCTACTATTCCACCCGCTAAAAGCCTTCCTCATCCCGAGTTGGGTTGTCATCCCAATGCCCGGCAGACCACCCTCGAACCCCTGTATCCCATAACCCATAACCGACTGGGATCCATCCTTTGAAAAGAGCATGCAGTGCCATTTTCCCAAATTGAAGTAGATTAAACTGCCAAATGCATTTCCATCACCCTCACCTCGATTTGTATTATATATAGCTGTGGATCATCCTCTATTGTCCCTAACATCTTTTACTTCTTCGCAACAGTTGTGGGATACACACATACACCCACACACACTCAACCCATACCCCCCACAACCATAAGCTCACTTACTCAACAATTGCACCACCCCAGAGCCCAACTCAAGATAGGTCTTGATTTACAAATGCACTTGCAGTTGCAGCTGCATGAGAAGGCCTGCAAGACCGCACAAAAATAGGCAAAAATGTAGAGATTTTATTTATCATTGTCACATCCTAGATGATGGAGGTCAAATGTACACCTTTCCCTGAAACACTCACAATACGGTCACCCGTATTGACCATATTCCCAAGCATCTCCATGCAGTCTGACTTTGATTCTGTTCCACTAGGGTCACAATAATATACCCCCTCTCTGAATGTCCGAGTGTGACCCCCTCCCCATGGGTTACTGTAGCTAGTGTTGCCAGCACTGCCACTGCCTGGGTTGGGGCGCCCCACCGGAATCCCCACCGGCTAGGTACAAGGTCATCAAGGTTCTCATTAGCAGCTTTGAGAATTTCCTTGTATAGTATGCTCTCCCTTTAGGGGGCTTTGACTTTGCAGGACTAACCCTGCCAAGCAGGCTCAGAATCTTGAGGAATAATATTATTACTATTATTACTTAATCATAAAGTTGATCTGCTAGCTAACACAGAAAACAGATCTGTGTATGGCTATGCAGTTATATTGGAGGCTCAGACACTGAGACAGCAGTGCAAGTAACTTAGGCCTATGGTTCGCTAATATTGATAAGGCCAAAGGAGTATTTTATATTTAGCTAGTATATGTAGTATATATATATTTTGTTTTAATGAATGCTGGTATTTGGTTGGATTGCTAAATTATTTACTAGTTAGCTTGCTAACGTTCCTTATCCGCACACCCCGGCCATAGCCACAGTGAACGGCACCATCTTGTAAAAATTTTACAGCCCTGCTAGGTACATAAAGGTGACTTATTATCGAGAAGTGCTGAAGTCAAACATGTTTTTGTATTTTTTGGCAAAACAGCAACTGAAGGTCTAAAACTTCAGGCAGGCTTGCTGGCTAGCTATATTTTCAATGCTACCTAGCCTTAGCCGCGCTAGCTCGCGATTAGCATGAAAACATTTACAAAGTTGCTAATATCTACAACATATCAGCTTTCCAACAGCACAGATGTTACTTTTGAATACCCTTTGAAATATTAATATTTAATCTAAGCCTATGATGTAGAAATTAACAACTTCAGACATAAACCAGGAACGTTAACGTTAGTACTTTGAACAGGAATCTCAGTCCCATCCATGGTCTCTATTTTCACCAAACTGTCATCTTGCAGAATGGAGACCATACAGAGGAGCCTTGAGTGGGCTAGGGGAGGCTGATAAATGTTGGGTGTGGTTGGGCTTACTGGTGATTTTTTTTCACTCTTTGTTCTCCTGCTGCCCATTGTATTCGTTCTTGGTCAACATTTCTATTTATGTCTTGACTTTAAAATCCACTATTATAAAAACATTACTTGGCCACAATTTGTGACAGTTACTATAATTTAAAAGTGTTTTTGGAATGAGGGGGGTGGGCTGTGTCACAATACATTAAGTAGCCTAAACACAGTGTTGTATTATTGTTACAGCCAGTTCCGGTACCGGGCTCCTCGGACTTGGAGAGGAGCTAGAGGTGCAGCTTGTTATGCCATCACTCAAGAGCAACTGTGCTTTCAGTATGTCTCAGACGGCAGATATTCTACATGTGTCCCGATCGACAGTCAAACGTCGTCTAAGGTCAGTTGTGATTGGGAGTAATGCTATAAACTACAGATGCATGGTTTCCAGTTTCTTACCAATCAAAGAATTTAGAATGACTACAATCAAGACAGGACTTTAAAATGACTATGATGATATACATTACCTCATCCCTGTCCATTGTTACTCTTTTTTTCCAGACACTTCAATCTGTCACATGCACCGTTATATTCTGACATGTCAGACTTGGCTTTGGATGAAAAGATTAAGGACTTGGTGGCTGGGAACGACATACTTGGACCGGAGGATGTTCGAGCACAATTAAGGGCTCCGGGTGCAGAGATGCAGAGCGAGGGCTGCCCTCAGAGACATGTCGCAGAGGCTGCATAGAAGGTCATGCCGTGTTGCTGGACCAAACTCCTTATGGCATCTTGATGGAAACAACAAACTGATAAGGAAGATGTATTTTTCTGATAGACACAATTATCTACATCACTGGTGAGAAGTTGTACATTGTAACATCTCAAATTTTTCATCCTCAACTTGTTCATCAACAACTAACAGTTCAGTAAGCAATGGCCCTTGATTCCATATGTCACTCGTGTGTATAATAACTGTTTTATTGTGTTTCTGCTACTTCTGTGATTGATAGAACATCTGCATCATGAAATTAACAAACATGCTTATATTGAGGACATATGGAGGCAAAAACAATTGGAGCAAAGTATTTGTGCCTAAGTGTGAACCACAGGAGAGTCTGTCCTCCTGACTCATCAAGATAAACGTGGTTATTTTTCCAATTGAAGTAGATATTGTAATTACACATCTTCCACTGCAGGAAACAGTCTAGAACAAACCCTTGTTGTAGCCTTTAGAGGGCTAACGGAAGTACTTATAGTTGTGATCCGCGGTAGATTGTTCATTAACATTGTTCCACATTTTGATGTTAATTTAATATTTGGTCTGCTGCTTTGTTATATACTGCAGGAACCTGATGCAGCATCTAAGTGGTAAAGGAGGATGGTGATGTTTGTATATTTAATGTGTCTTCAGCTTCTGTATCAACCAGTGCTGTATTTTCTGATTTAGGTAGAGGATAGTCATACATGGTGGCATTGATGGGTACAGCCACCTCATTGTGTTTCTCTGTGCTTCCAGCAACAATCGCAGCAGTACTGTAATGGATTGCTTCATGTCACGGATCCCTCAGGAACTGTGTCATTACGCACACCTGGTCCCCATTCCCACTGATTGTAATTGTATAAATGTGCCCTTTGGTTCACCATTGGGCTGTCGATGATTGTTACTATGTCCGTTGCCGTGTATGAGTACTTGTGTTTTGGCCTTTTGTGCCCTTGTGGATTGCACAGATGATTACGGGTCTCATCCACTGTGTTAATCATTGTGCGCGTGTGTTATTTATTCGAGGTACTCCTCGCTCTTTTGTTTGGGTTTCAACCCTGTGTTTTTGTTACGTGTTTGTTTGGTCTTCGTCCCCGTGCCTTTACACGGCACGCCATAATTTGGGCTTAATAAAAGAACATTACGCATTCCTGCACATGTCTCCCAAATCCATTCATACCAACGTGACACATGAATGCTGTCTCCAGATATGGTGTTCCCTCCAGAGTTAGGACGGACCGTGGAGGAGAAAACAGCACTGTCTGCTTTCTCCAAGAAGACATATTGAAAATATGATTTAAAAAAATAGAGCTACATGCATCCTTGAAACGTCTTCTTGACCTACACATCGATTACATTCTATAGTGAGTGATGCATGTAGCTACATGTTTTTCTGTAAATCATTTTCAGAACGCAATCACCTCATGTTTGACAGCTTTATTGCTTTCTCCATGTTTTTGAAATGTATAAGCCTTTAAATGACCTTTTACCGACTACTTCTACAAACAAGGCTACACTTGTGGCAGCACCTATTCCTGTGCCCCCCCACATCTTCTGCACCACTTCCTGTGGCCCCCATCCACCATTCCCTGAGGCTTGTCATCCACCTTCACCCCCCTCTTCTGTTGATGTTGGTGATGACAATGAGTACGTCATCCCTGTAAATAATTCAATGCCTTATTACAGATGAATTGTGGGAAGTATGTGAGCTTTGTTATTCTGAATGTCTCTTTTTTTGTGTGTTGACCTCCAAACACTGCTGAAGTTAATGAGCAGCAAGATTGACTCTGCTTTTGTCCCTGATGCCAACCAAATTAACGTGATGAGGGACAACGTTTATGTTTGTGGAGTGAGAGGCTTTAAGAGAGCCCGCTTTAATCCGGAGGAAAAAATAGACATGGTTTTTAGGGATGCTGTATGACTTGAGTAAGACATTTGATTTTTGCATGTTATTTAATGTGTCCTTTATTTACTGTTTGTCTTCTGTGTGACAGCACTCTATGATGGCGTATACAAGCAGGTGGTCCGCATGATTGCTGTCTGGTACATGGGGGTGTAGAGCCACAATTTTTCAGAGAGGCTATACAGGCAAGTGTGTGGCCTACAACCTCCTGTGCCAGAACTGAAAGAAATTGCGGAATATAACTTCAGAGAGAAGTTGGAGAAGGTAAGTAACTTTATACTGTGATGGATGTTACGTTACTGTTCATTTGCAGTTTGAAAAAAATATTAGGGTTGTGGTTGTTCATGAATACTTTTCCACATGGATTTGGTTCCCTTTTGTTGGCAGGCAATCTTTTTTAAGGGTAGGGATATTCAGTTTATTGTTTTGCTAATTTGTCCCAAAGCACTGTTTATTGAACTAAGATCCAGTTAGCACAAACTGTTGACGAGGCACAGGAAGCGGTCATGTTGGGTTCAGTGCTATTCTTTTGTACATTGGAGAGGGATGCCCTGGTTGTGTCAGCCACAAAGTTCTACTTAGAAAGCAGGCTACGGGATGATCTTGAGCAGTAAGTTTCCATATATCTAAGGAATCTCATAAGGTTAGCTAATAAATTATTCAGGGCAAATTCATTTTGTGAGTTTCTTTACTTTATAGATTCAAAGAGGGTCTGTTGTGTCTAGGTCTGATGCCTTGCATGAATAGACACTCAAGCCTCTTCAGAGAGGTTTTCATCTATGCTGAGAAGCCTCTTTTGGTCAAAGACATAGCTTCTCTCTTCAAAGCAGAGCGCTCCCCACCTGGTACCAAAGAGCAATAGAGATCAGAGTCATATCTTTCTGGAGGGACTGGCTGCTGGAGGTGGAAGGTTAGATGCGAAACCATCATCATTGAAGTAACACAGCCCACATCAGTAAAACATATCACCTAATCAATCACAACTGTGGGACAGCATTTTATAGCCTTATTCTTCCATGGGCCCCATAAGAACATAATAGATATATTTAATCCCAAACGACTTTCAGTTAGAGTATCGTGTTCTTCAATGAGTGTTACTTATGGACTTTAATGTCCCTTTAACCATGGAGAAGGTTTTAATTTTCACTTCGGGTGTTTCAGCATTCCTAGGCTGGGATTGCCAGTGGGATCCACAGCTACAGTTCTATCTGCTACTGCACGGTTAGCGCCAAGTCTAGTTCCAAGAGGGTTCGAAAAGAGGGTTCGAAAAAGCTTCTACCCCCAAGCCATAAGACTACTGAACATCTAATCGAATGGCTACCCAGACTATTTGCTGCTACTCTATTATCTATGCATAGTCACTTGATCTCTACCTACATGTATATATTAACTCGACTAACCGGTGCCACCGCACATTGACTCTGTACCGGTATCCCCTGTATATAGCCTCTCTCTATTGTTATTTTACTGCTGCTCTTTAATTACTACTTTTATTTCAGAATTTAAAAAATTAAACTGCATTGTTGGTTAAAAGCTTAAAGGTGTGAGTGTTGACGAGGACAAGGATGGAGAACACTCTGTCGTGCTGATTGAGTTTGAATAACAAACTGGAAGCTTCAAAAGGAGGGTGGTGCTTGGAATCATTGTTTTTCCACTGTCAATCATGGTTTCCTGCAAGGAAACACGTGCCGTCATCATTGCTTTGCACAAAAAGGGCTTCACAGGCAAGGATATTCCTGGTTGATTTAGGTGCAATCTTACTGGTAGCAATATCCTTGCCTGTGCCTCTCACTGGAGAGTGATCTCCAGCCTTGTCCTCGTCAACACTCACACCTGTGTTAACGAAGGAATCACTGACATGATGTCAGCTGGTCCTTTTGTGGCAGGGCTGAAATGCAGTAGAAATGTCTTTTTGGGATTCAGTTCATTTGCATGGCAAAGAGGGACTTTGCAATTAATTGCAATTAATCTGATCACTCTTCATAACGTTCTGGAGTATATGCAAATTGCCATCATACAAACTGAGGCAGCAGACTTTGTGAAAATTAATATTAGTGTAATTCTCAAAGCTTTTGGCCACGACTGTACAGTGGATGGGAGAATGGTCAAGTATCACCATCTACTTTGTTTTGCTTATGCTGAGACTGTTGTTCTATCACCTTTATGTCAGGTCCCACAGCTTCTTCATGTACTCATGATCACTGGGGATCAGGTGTACCATGGTAGTGTCGTCAGCATGTTTAGGTGTTGGTCCATTCTGGGGATACACATTCTTGTGATAATGTTAAAAAATGAATTTGTTATTACAGGGTTTTCACCCAGAGCCCTGAGTCTGCTAACCAGTTTGTGGGTCAGGATGGTGCTGAAAGCAGAGCTATAAATGAAAATGCACTCCTACGTATGTAAAAATTTATAATTGACATTTCTTTGGACTATAGGTAAACTGGAGTTGGTCCGGTGAAATCTTTGCTACCATGTGCTGCACGATATGTATTGTTCCAGTTGTTAAAATCGATATTGACTGGGCTACAGTGGGGATGGTAAGAAGCTTATATATCACGGGGACCTAACTTCTAATGTCCTTTCCTGGTACACCCACACAGACACTGCAGTCAAAAATCCAACCAGCTGCTCTCCACCCTACGGTGGCTGAAGACGTTTTGCCTGACGTCAAACATTAACAAGAGTGTCGGATTGAAGTGTCTGGAAAAAATGTAAACAGAACCATAAGAGCAGAGTCCTTATTTTTGTCATCATTACTGGCACAGTCGTTTTAAAATAACTTCTAATTGTAGTCACTTTCAATTGATTCATTGACTCCAAGAACCATAGATTGTTTGTAAGTTCATAACATTAACACACAACTGACATTAAATGTCGCTTGACAGTAGCTTGGGATACATGTTTTAATAACATTGGATATTTGATTGGGCTTAATGATGCATACCTTGCTTGTGTTGTGCATGCCAACCAGGTGAGAATCACCAGAATTAACTGTGATACTTGATGAATCAGGTGTTCTCTGCTGTTTCATCAGCCTCCCCCTTTCCCACTCCAAGCTCCTCTTCATGGTTCCCTTCTGCAAGACACAATTGTGTGAAAATAAAGTGGAAGGAATGGGAACCCTATTCCTTTGAAGCAGTTCTATATAGTACTGGGTATATGCCTGAAGTTTATATTTTACCCTAATAAGCTTCGATGGAATATAAATGTTCCAAAACAAAGTGAAAGTGCACATTAAAGTCTACTCTGTTCGAAAGCTGACATGTAGATGTTAGAAAAGGTTTTTGTATTGGATCTCGTCCTCCTCTTCTGAGGAGGAGTAGCGAGAAGGATCGGAGGACCAATGCGCAGCGTGGTAAGTGTCCATAATGTTTAATGAAAATGGACACTGAAATACAAAACAATAAACGTGAATCAACGACACAAATGAAACAGTCCCGTGTGGCACAAACACTGACACTGTCACGTTCTGACCATCGTTCGTGTGTGTTTTCCTTGTTTTAGTGTTGGTCAGGACGTGAGCTGGGTGGGCATTCCATGTTATGTGTCTGGTTTGTCTATTTCTATGTGTGGCCTGATATGGATCTCAATCAGAGGCAGGTGTTAGTCATTGTCTCTGATTGGGAACCATATTTAGGTAGCCTGTTTTGTGTTGGGTTTTGTGGGATTGTTCCTGTCTTTGTGTTTGTGGCACCAGATAGTTTTGTAGATTGTTTTACTTTCATCTTTATTAAAGATGCACAAAACTAACCACGCTGCATTTTGGTCCGCCTCTCTTTCCCCAGAAGAAAACCATTACAGACACGGAAAATAAACACCCACAACTCAAAAGTGAAACCAGGCTACCTAAGTATGATTCTCAATTAGGGACAACGATTGACAGCTGCCTCTGATTGAGAACCATACTAAAAACCATACTGCTTTTAATCAGGGCAAGGCGACCGAAAACATGACCGAATACAAACAGTGTAGCTATTCCCTCCGCAAGGCAATCAAACAAGCTAAGCGTCAGTATAGAGACAAAGTAGAGTCGCAATTCAACGGCTCAGACACGAGAAGTATGTGGCAGGGTCTACAGTCAATCACGGACCACAAAAAGAAAACCAGCCCCGTCGCGGACCCCGATGTCTTGCTCCCAGACAAACTAAACAATTCTTTGCTCGCTTTGAGGACAATACAGTGCCACTAACACGGTCCGCTACCAAAACCTGTGGGCTCTCCTTCACCGCAGCCAATGTGAGTAAAACATTTAAACGTGTTAACCCTTGCAAGGCTGCCAGCCCAGACGGCATCCCTAGCCGTGTCCTCAGAGCATGCGCCGACCAGCTGGCTGGTGTGTTTACAGACATATTCAATCAGTTCCTATCCCAGTCTGCTGTTCCCACATGCTTCAAGAGGGCCACCATTGTTCCTGTTCCCAAGAAAGCTAAGGTAACTGAGCTAAACGACTATCGCCCCATAGCACTCACTTCTGCCATCATGAAGTGCTTTGAGAGACTAGTCAAGGATCATATCACCTCCACCCTACCTGACACCCTAGACCCACTCCAATTTGCTTACCGCCCCAATAGGTCCAAAGACAATGCAATCGCAATCACACTGCACACTGCCCTAACCCATCTGGACAAGAGGAATACCTATGTAAAAATGCTGTTCATCGACTACAGCTCAGCATTTAACACCATAGTACCCTCCAAACTCGTCATCAAGCTTGAGACCCTGGGTCTAGACCTCGCACTGTGCAACTGCGTCCTGGACTTGAGGGTGGTGAGGGTAGGAAACAACATCTCCACATTGATCGTCAACACTGGGGCCCCACAAGGGTGCGTTCTCAGCCCTATCCTGTACTCCCTGTTCACCCATGACTGCGTGGCCATGCACGCCTCCAACTCAATCATCAAGTTTGCAGACGACACTACAGTGGTAGGCTTGATTACCAACAACGACGAGACGGTCTACAGGGAGGAGATGAGGGCTTTCGGAGTGTGGTGTCAGGAAAATAACCTCACACTCAATGTCAACAAAACAAAGGAGATGATTGTGGACTTCAGGAAACAGCAGAGGGAGCACCCCCCTATCCACATCGAAGGGACAGTAGTGGAGAAGGTGAAATGTTTTAAGTTTCCTCGGCGTACACATCACGGGCAAACTGAAATGGTCCACCCACACAGACAGCGTGGTGAAGAAGACGCAACAGCACCTCAGTAGGTTGAAGAAATTTGGCTTGTCACCAACAACACTAACAAACTTTTACAGATGCACAATCGAGAGCATCCTGTCGGGCTGTATCACCGCCTGGTACGGCAACTGCTCCGCCCACAACCATAAGGCTCTCCAGAGGGTAGTGAGGTCTGCACAATGCATCACCGGGGGCAAACTACCTGCCCTTCAGGACACCTACACCTCCCGATATCACAGGAAGACCAAAAAGATCATCAAGGACAACAACCACCCGAGCCACTGCCTGTTCACCCTGCTATCATCCAGAAGGCAAGGTCTGTACAGGTGTATCAACGCTGGGACCGAGAGACTGAAAAACAGCTTCTATCTCAAAGCTATCAGACTGTTAAACAGCCATCACTAACATTGAGTGGCTGCTGCCAACACACTGACTCAAATCTCTAGCCACTTTAATAAATAAAAATTGGATTCACTGGTCACTTTAAACAATGCCACTTTATATAATGTTTACATACCCTACATTACTCATCTCATATGTATATACTGTATGCTATACCATTAACTGCATCTTGTCTATGCCATTCGGCCATCACTCATCCATATATTTATATGTACATATTCTTATTCATTCCTTTACACTCGCATTACCATCTGCTAACCATGTGTATGTGACCAATAAAATTTGATTTGATAAAGCAAAATAAAGACAATAGTACAACAATCGAGAACTACCAGGATTTTGAGAATATCCGCTCTCTAATCTACTGTATGTATGCCTGGCCCTGCATTCAAGCAACAATCTTGCTAGTATGTCATTTACCTTGATAGTATTAACATAGTCCAATGTGTTTCCGTGGCTGTTATAGTTGTTTTTTCAACAGGGCTTTTAATAAAACACAAGATGGCACCGTTCACTGCGGCTAGCAGTATGACCGGTCAAAGTTTGAGACTAGCTATATGATATAATATGGCCGGGGTTTGAGGCTACTGACGTTATCTAAATTAGCTAGCAAGTGTCGGATTTAGCTTATGCTAACCACTGCTGATCCTGGTGCTCGATTAATGTCAGCTGAATTTTATAGCCAGTGACAAAAAAACAGATCCTTCCACTGTAAACTAGCTGATCAACTTTATGATTCAGTAACAACAATTTTCAAAGACAAAACCGTTACCTTGTAAAGGTTCATACTCTGCTTGCAGTGGGAAATGAAGTTCCTTCAAACTGTGAAATCTGGTTGAAAGGAGGAGTTAGGGAAATTGGCTACTAAAATTAGCATTTTAAAGAACGCGTTAAGTTAGCATGCGTAGGTGTATATTTAGCAACTGTAGGCGTGGATTTGACGTGTGCAGGACCCCTTGCAACCGTTTATTTAGCACATGTTGGACCTCCTCCAAGCACATTTGCACGCGCTTATTGGACTCGTATAGGCGTTAACTTAGCGCATGATGATGTTAACTTAACGCGTGAATGCGTTAATTTAGCGCCTGGTCATGTTGTTCTTCACATCACCGTCTTTGGTAAATACACATTATATCAAATAAAGTCTAAGTTTATTTGTCACATGTACAGGATACAGAAGGTGTAAAAGGTACAGTAAAATGGTTACTTGCATCGTGTAGCTTTTGTTTTAAACATGTAGCTAGCTAGCTAAACAATGAACAATAATCCTATTGTTATAGGCTATAACCGCTTTCTGACTGAATTGGAAACTTGTATTTTAAAATGTAGCTAACTAGACTCTCTTACCCATATACATGGATGAACACTTCTCCCTCGCTGTCACGGATGCCATGGTTGCCCTTAGTTTGAAGATGTAATCCAGAGACAGGTGTTTTATACAACAGCCTTCTGGGTTTTCTCCTTTGGCTCCCTCCACATATTTTCAATCAAACGCCTGCATTTTCTCCATCCCGTTAGCTATCACACTCTGCTTCCACCGGGCATTCCACTGATTTCAAAACTTGGCCATCCAGAATGTGGAGAGTTTTGCAGTTCTTTGTGATATATTTATTTAAAAAAGCCACATTAGAAAGGATGACCTACTCATACTGAGCAGCTCATGCTATAGACAGAAGCGTGCTACATGGCAGACCCATCCAAACTCATCTCTCTCGGCATGTCCAGCCCATCCATTATCTCAGCCAGTCATGGCTAGCGAGAAGGTTCCTGGCTTTTTCCGTGGGTAAACCAAATAGGCTCGTAATTTAACAATAGTGTTAGTATTTACAAATGGCATACAAGTTTGTTATTAAGGCACATGTTCCAGAAGGCATTTCTGCAAAAAAAAAGAAAAATTGAAAATAAATGAATTTACGTTCAAATTGCTCTTCTGTGAAAATGAATTTTTCCTGAAACAAGTCACAAATTGCCTTCGTGTGGCACCATGGCTGGGAGTGAGCTGCGTCACATACACCTAAAATAATATTGCGGGACTGCGGTTGGGTTTGGGACCAGTTATTGTGGTAGTGGGTGGGATTCGGCCAGAAAACCAGCAGGTTCAAGCACCATGAAAGGGAAGTCTGTAACGTTAGAGCTGTTTGTTACTGTGTCAGTGTGAAAAGTAGGGAAACTGACAGATCAATAATGTTGCATTGCCATACCTACTAATAAAACTCACATTGCACTGAAAAAACGTCAGAATATTAATCTTCAATCGTTTGGCCAGTGGCTTCATCGTTTGTTTCTTTAAGGGCACAAGGCGAGACCCAAATGCAGACACAGGACACAGATGGTTGAGCTCCGATATTTATTACACCAAAAAGGGTAGGCTAAAGGCAGGTCGGGAACAGGCGAGAGTTCATAAACCAGGTCAGAGTCCAAACAGTACTAGGGGATAGGCAGGCTCGAGGTCAGGACAGGCAGGGGATCAGTGAACAGGACCAAGTCCAAACAGTACAAGGGGATAGGCAGGCTCGAGGTCAGAACAGGCAGAGTGGTCAAGCAGACAGATTCGGTGTCAGGACAGGCAAGTGTCAACACCAGGAGGGCTAGAAAATAACAGAGACTGGGAAAAATAGGAGCTAGGAGAAACGCTGGTTCACTTGGCAAAACAAGATGCATTGGCACAGTGAGACAGGAAACACAGGGCTAAATACACCGGGGACTAATGGGGAAAACAGGAGACACCTGGAGGTGGGTGGAGACAATCACCAAGACAGGTGAAACAGATCAGGGTGTGACAGTTTCAGGTCTAGCTAGTGTGAATGAGGCAACAAGAATAGTTAACATCTCTAACGGTACATCAACTGGTGAAAGCTAGCCAAGTTCATTTTTCTTTTGAAACGGGACTAAACAAAGGCTACAAAACATTTCCATACAAACAACAGCTGTTAGATAGCGATATTATATTGCAAATTTTACTCAATGACAGATAACTACAGGCCAGAGCTGACCTGGCTATGGTAGCTACAAGCTAGCGCATCTTATTTATTCAACTCAGTCAAGAGGGGATGAAACATTAGCTAACTTTACATGTCAATTACAAAACTAGCTCAGCACTGCGAATAAACACTTGTTTATTTTTTTTCTGTTGAGTTAATTAAATAACTAAATAGCAGTTACCTTGCCAGCTACATCAGTAAACTAAAGAGTAGCCAGTTTCTGTTTTGCTTGCTTTTACAACTCAGTGAAAGAGCGCAGCACATACACACTGGACTATGTTCAACTCTCCCTTTTCTGGTCCAGGCAGCCTTCCAGAAGCTTTGCCTTGACACACCCTGTCAGCCCGCTCTGTGTTGTCGGTGGGGTCCTAAATCCAGCCGGCTATACACTACAAACAGCCTACCCGACCGCTGCGTCCACATGGTCCTAAAGCATTGTATGACATTGCAATGATAAAACTGGGGGTGACAAAAATTCTGTAGGACAGCCGTTTCAGTAAAACCCATGAAATTGGTGTGCTCATCTTTGCTCTTTGAGAAAGGTATTCCTCAACCTATGTGACATTATATTGCTAAGAAGTATGACTCTCTGAAAGACTCTGAATCCCGCACAATTAATTAATGTGCCTACAAGACCGAATCCCAGATCACCTAACAAATCAACGCTGTTGGACATTCTTCTAATGAATGTATCATTGTGCAGTGATCATTGTGCAATTGCTTGTGTTAGAAATACAAAAATGACCAAAGCCAAACCCAGTTATATTTTTAAAATACGTTTTAGACAGTTTGATGAGCAAGCGTTCTTACATGATCTGTGCCATAATATTGACAGAGTAAGTCTGATTCCCGATGCTGACACTGCCTGGGACTATTTTTAAATGAAATTTGTGTCCGTTTGTGATAAGCATTCCCCTGTGAAGAAATGTAGAATTGTTGGAAGTGACAATACCTGGTTTTCAGATAACTTGGCAGAATTCATTAGAAAAAAATGTCTCTTGGACTCAAGCTAGACATACAAATGCTCCTGTTGACTGGGCCTCCTCCAGAGCGCTGAGAAACAAATGTACAGGATTGATTAGGAGGTCCAAATAAGACTTATATCTAAATGCAGTCACAGAGAACCTAAACAACCATACAAAGTTCTGGAAGCTAATCAAATCAGTGTCAGGTTCTAATGTCTCCTCTGGCCTTCCTGACCATTTAATGATGGATTCTAATGAAGTGAAGGATAAAGCTGATGTTGTAGTTTTTTTTAACAAGCACTTCATATCTGCTGGTTCCGTTTTTGGTAATGGTGGGGCCCAGGCCTCTAATGTAAGCTCTGTTACAGCAAACCATGATATTGGCCCTCATGTTAACCATTTTAACCATTTTAGCCTGTTTCTAATGCTGAAGTCTTTAAAGCGCTAAAGGCAATAGACACTAAAAAAGGATCCCTACTTCTTAAAGATAGCAGCTGGTATTATTACTGAACCTGTGGCTCACATTTTCAACTTGAGTCTCTTGACCAATTCCATACCCAGCATTTGGAAATCAGATTATGTCCTCCCACTACTAAAGGGTGGAGATCCCTCAGATGCTAATAATTATCGTTCTATCTCTAAACTCCCTATCCTGGCCAAAGTCTATGGATCCCTAGTGAACTCCCAGTTAAAAAATATCTTAAATGAAAACAACATACTGAGCGGGGTTCAGTCTGGCTTTAGATCAGGGTACAGCACCACAACTGTAGCTATGGTAAATCACATCATAAATGCACTTGATAAAAAGCAACATTGTGCTGCTCTGTTTGTTGATTTATCAAAGGCCTTTGATTCAGTTGAACTTGATTGTTGCTAGCTAGACTCCATAACATTGGTCTCAGTGAAGGGGCAGTAAATTGGTTTAGGAACTATCTTCTGACAGAACACAATGTGCATATGCTGACAATCCCAAGTCTAGCTTTCTTGAGACTAATAGAGGTGTGCCCCAGGGTTCCACTTTAGCTCCTGTGTTGTTCTCAATTTTTATTAATGATCTGGGAAATGGTATGCAACCAGTGAAATTGCATCAATATGCAGATGATACAGTCATATGTTAATTTACTCCTTCTCTGTTTCAGGCTATTGAAGAGCTCCATAATGCTTTTTAGTCACTGCAGCTCTGGTCTCAAACTGGTCTTGAATGTAAAAAAAAAACTAAATTCATGACCTTTACCAGAGCTCGCACTCAGCCAGAAAAGGTTAGCATTGTCACATCTGGTGGATTATCCATTGAAAAAGTGTCATCCTACAAATACCTAGGTATTTGGTTGGATGACAACATGTCCTTTAAGGGTCATATGAATAATCTTGTGAGGAAGCTTGAATTGAAATTGGGTTTTCTTTTTGTAATAAGGCTTGCTTCCCGCTTGTGACCTGTTTAGGCCACTTTTTTCTCTGTAATTGGTTATTGTTGACTTGTTGTATATGCATGCTCTGTCATACAGAGACTAGACTATGTTTATCATGAATCCTTGCACTTTATTACAAATGCCAAGTCACTCACCTGCCATTGCACCTTGTACCAAATGTTGGGTTGGATCTCACTTTATATGTGCAGAAATCTACATTTATATGTGTTCATCTACAAAGGCCTTTTGGGTAAACTTCCTCTTTACCTTTGTAGTCTGGTCTCTTTCACCACAATCAGTTACCATACCCGGTCTGCTAGGTGGTTGCTACTTAAAGTCCCCAGGACATTTACAGTATTACATGCTGACCAGACCGGACACGTCGCGTGCACGAGCGTCGCAAAATAAATTTAGAAATCCATGTTATTCAATTATTGCACCCACACTGCTCGCGCGCAGCCAACGAGCGTCTGCGTTAACAAGGGCTAAGTTCTGCCTCTCCCATCTCCTCATTGGTTTATAGAAGCAGGTACCTACGTGCCATCTCCTCATTGGTTATACCCACGTGGGTGATTGAAAGACGAGCTGTTTTGCCGGTAGTCGTGGTAATACTATGAAAGTTTTGATGCGATCACCATATAAATTCAACGATGAAAAAGCCTGGGAGGAGGAGAGATGACTAGAAACAATTCGGTTGGCCGTTTTATGTGTGGATTAATTTGTCGGAGTAGAGGACCTTGTGCATTTCAGGTAAAATAACAACTCAATGTTTATATCCCATGACAAATTAGCTAGCAACAGCAAGCTAGCTAAATAGGACAAATTAGCTAGCAAGTGCAAGCTAACTAGCTAAATTGCCATACATGTTTAATGCTTTTCGACCTGTCCCTAAATTAATGTCATTGGTTCAGAGTTTGTTTTGATATTCTAACCTGCGTGTCGTGATCGCGTTTGGTGAAGGGGGACAACATAAATTTATGCACGATAGCGCACGATGGCACACGCTCGCAGCCGGTTTGGGCTCCGTGTTAGGCAAAACTGCCTTCTCGTCTTGTGCACCAGAGGCATGGAATAGTCTACAACCCATGCTTCATCTAGATATGTTAGGTCCACTGAATGAATTTAAAAATGTTGATGGAAGACTCTGTTGCAGAGGAGTGTAAATGCTGTCTTTGGTGTGGATCATGTTGTTGAATTGTATTGTATTGTTGTATGTTTTAATTTTGTAATGTATTGATTGTTGCTGCCTTCTTGGCCAGGTCGCCATTGGGAAAGAGACTCTGGGTCTCAGTGGGCTTTTCCTGGTTAAATAAAGGTTAAATTAATTAATTTTAAGGTCCTTCGGGTGATTCACAGTCATCGGACATCCTTAGACTGAAATGTAAGGTAAAAATGTTTTTGCTTTCAGCTCTGTCATTGAATTCTTTGTAGCAGAAACTAGGTTCCCATCCAATTGGCGACAGATTTTATGTGAATATTATAAAATCTACAAAGAAACATGCACATTTTCCAGTGGTGGAAAAAGTACCCAATTGTCGTACTTGAGTAAAAGTAAAGATATTTTCTATTAAGGTGACTCAAGTAAAAGGGAAAGTCCCCCAGTAAAATTCTACTTGAGTAAAAGTCCAAAAGTATTTGGTTTAAAATGTACTTAAGTATCAAAAGTAATGTTATTGCTAACATATACTTAGGTATCAAAGGTAAAAGTACACTGCTCAAAAAAATAAAGGGAACACTTCAACAACACAATGTGACTCCAAGTCAATCACACTTCTGTGATATAAAACTGTCCACTTAGGAAGCAACACTGATTGACAATAAATTTCACATGCTGTTGTGCAAATGGAATAGACAACAGGTGGAAATTATAGGCAATTAGCAAGACACCCCCAATAAAGGAGTGGTTCTGCAGGTGGTGACCACAGACCACTTCTCAGTTCCTATGCTTTCTGGCTGATGTTTTGGTCACTTTTGAATGCTGGCGGTGCTTTCACTCTAGTGGTAGCATGAGACGGAGTCTACAACCCACACAAGTGGCTCAGGTAGTGCAGCTCATCCAGGATGGCACATCAATGCGAGCTGTGGCAAGAAGGTTTGCTGTGTCTGTCAGCGTAGTGTCCAGAGCATGGAGGCGCTACCAGGAGACAGGCCAGTACATCAGGAGAAGTGGAGGAGGCCGTAGGAGGGCAACAACCCAGCAGAAGGGCCGCTACCTCCGCCTTTGTGCAAGGAGGAGCACTGCCAGAGCCCTGCAAAATGACCTCCAGCAGGCCACAAATGTGCATGTGTCTGCTCAAACGGTCAGAAACAGACTCCATGAGGGTGGTATGAGGGCCCGAAGTCCACAGGTGGGGGTTGTGCTTACAGCCCAACACCGTGCAGGACGTTTGGCATTTGCCAGAGAACACCAAGATTGGAAAATTCGCCACTGGCGCCCTGTGCTCTTCACAGATGAAAGCAGGTTCACACTGAGCAGGTGACAGACGTGACAGAGTCTGGAGACATCGTGGAGAACGTTCTGCTGCCTGCAACATCCTCCAGCATGACCGGTTTGGCGGTGGGTCAGTCATGGTGTGGGGTGGCATTTCTTTGGGGGGGCCGCACAGCTCTCCATGTGCTCGCCAGAGGTAGCCTGACTGCCATTAGGTACCGAGATGAGATCCTCAGACCCCTTGTGAGACCATATGCTGGTGCGGTTGGCCCTGGGTTCCTCCTAATGCAAGACAATGCTAGACCTCATGTGGCTGGAGTGTGTGAGCAGTTCCTGCAAGAGGAAGGCATTGATGCTATGGACTGGCCCGCCCGTTTCCCAGACCTGAATCCAATTGAGCACGTCTGGGACATCATGTCTCGCTCCATCCACCAACGCCACGTTGCACCACTGACTGTCCAGGAGTTGGCGGATGCTTTAGTCCAAGTCTGGGAGGAGATCCTTCAGGAGACCATCCGCCACCTCATCAGGAGCATGCCCAGGCGTTGTAGGGAGGTCATACAGGCACGTGGAGGCCACACACACTACCGAGCCTCATTTTGACTTGTTTTAAGGACATTACATCAAAGTTGGATCAGCCTGTAGTGTGGTTTTCCAGTTTAATTAATGAGTGTGACTCCAAATCCAGACCTCCATGGGTTGATAAATTTGATTTCCATTGATAATTTTTGTGTGATTTTGTTGTCAGCACATTCAACTATGTAAAGAAAAAAGTATTTAATAAGAATATTTCATTCATTCAGATCTAGGATGTGTTATTTTAGTGTTCCCTTTATTTTTTGATGAAAAGAGTCAATGTTTGCAGTTGACCCTTCTTTTTCAAGACCTCTGCAATCCACCCTGGCATGCTGTCAATTAACTTCTGGGCCACATCCTGACTGATGGGAGCCCATTATTGCATAATCAATGCTTGGAGTTTGTCAGAATTTGTGGGGTTTTGTTTTGTCCCGCCTCTTGAGGATTGACCACAAGTTCTCAATGGGATTAAGGTCTGGGGAGTTTCCTGGCCATGGACCCAAAATATTGATGTTTTGTTCCCAGAGCCACTTAGTTATTATCACTTTTGACTTATGGCAAGGGGCTCCATCATGCTGGAAAAGGCATTGTTCGTCACCAAACTTGTCCTGGATGGTTGGGAGAAGTTGCTCTCGGAGGATGTGTTGGTACCATTCTTTATTCATGGATGTGTTCTTAGGCAAAATTGTGAGTGAGCCCACTCCCTTGGCTGAGAAGCAACCCCACACATGAATGGTCTCAGGATGCTTTACTGTTGGCATAACACAGGACTGATGGTAGCGCTCACCTTGTCTTCTCCAGACAAGATTTTTTCCGGATGCCCCAAACAATCGGAAAGGGTATTCATCAGAGAAAATTACTTTACCCCAGTCCTCAGCAGTCCCTGTACCTTTTTCAGAATATCAGTCTGTCCCTGATGTTTTTCCTGGAGAGAAGTGGCTTCTTTGCTGCCCTTCTTGACACCAGGCCATCCTCCAAAAGCTTCCGCCTCACTGTGCGTGCAGATGCACTCACACCTGCCTGCTGCCATTCCTGAGCAAGCTCTGTACTGGTGGTGCCCCGATCCCACAGCTGAATCAACTTTAGGAGACGGTCCTGGTGCTTTCTGGACTTTCTTGGGCGCCCTGAAGCCTTCTTCACAACAATTGAACCACTCTCCTTGAAGTTCTTGATGATCCAATAAATGGTTGATTTAGGTGCAATCTTATTGGCTGCAATATCCTTGCCTGTGAAGCCCTTTTTGTGCAAAGCAATTCATTGCAATTCATCTGATCACTTTTCCTAACATTCTGGAGTATATGCAAATTGCCATCATACAAACTGAGGCAGCAGACTTTGTGAAAATGTATATTTGTGTCATTCTCAAAACTTTTGGCCATGACTGTAGTACTTTCAAGTATTTTTACTTCAGTGCTTTACACCACTGGCATTATCCCACCAGAGGTGTGTAGCCACCAGACTTCTTGGGGATAAAATCCAGTGTGTGATGGCATAGAGCACATAAAATGTATTTTTATTTGTCAAACAGCAGTCAAGCATCGATCATCATGTCACCAGAATAAGACCCTCAATATTTATTGGAAAGGAGCTTCAAGGTCATCACTGTGAATTTTCACCAACCTGTGAAGTTCATCGTAACTTATTTAATCTGTAGCCTAATAAACTGCATTGTTTCCTGAGTCGTATGCTGGACTGTCCATTAATCACGGTACTCCATTCTGCTTGTTTATGTTTTATCTGTCGGCCCCAGCCGCACTCAGGCTCTGTGTGTAGTCAATCCGACCCTCTATGCCTATTCAACGCCATTTTACCTGCTGTTGTTGTGCTAGCTGATTAGCTGTTGTTGTCTCACCTACTGTTTTAGCTAGCTCTCCCAATCAACACCTGTGATTACTGTATGCCTCGCTGTATGTCTCTCTCAAATGTCAATATGCCTTGTATACTATTGTTCAGGTTAGTTATCATTGTTTTAGTTTACAATGGAGCCCCTAGTTCCACTCTTCATACCCCTGATACCTCCTTTGTCCCACCTCCCACACATGCGGTGACTTCACCCATTACAACCAGCATGTCCAGAGATACAACCTCTCTTATCATCACCCAGTGCCTGGGCTTACCTCCGCTGTACCCGCACCCCACCATACCCCTGTCTGCGCATTATGCCCTGAATATATTCTACCATGCCCAGAAATCTGCTCCTTTTATTCTTTGTCCCCAACTCTCTAGGCAACCAGTTTTGATAGCCTTTAGCCGCACCCTCATACTACTCCTCCTCTGTTCCGCGGGTGATATGGAGGTAAACCCAGGCCCTGCATGTCCCCAGGCACCCTCATTTGTTGACTTCTGTGATCGAAAAAGCCTTGGTTTCATGCATGTCAACATCAGAAGCCTCCTCCCTAAGTTTGTTTTACTCACTGCTTTAGCACACTCTGCTAACCCTGATGTCCTTGCGGTGTCTGAATCCTGGCTTAGGAAGGCCACCAAAAATTCTGAGATTTCCATACCCAACTATAACATTTTCCGTCAAGATAGAACTGCCAAAGGGGGAGGAGTTGCAGTCTACTGCAGAGATAGCCTGCAAAGTAATGTCATACTTTCCAGGTCCATACCCAAACAGTTCGAACTACTAATTTTAAAAATTACTCTCTCCAGAAATAAGTTTCTCACTGTTGCCGCCTGCTACCGACCCCCCTCAGCTCCCAGCTGTGCCCTGGACACCACTTGTGAATTGATCGCCCCCCATCTAGCTTCAGAGTTTGTTCTGTTAGGTGACCTAAACTGGGATATGCTTTAACACCCCGGCAGTCCTACAATCTAAGCTAGATGCCCTCAATCTCACACAAATCATCAAGGAACCCACCAGGTACAACCCTAAATCTGTAAACAAGGGCACCCTCATAGACGTCATCCTGACAAACTGGCCCTCCAAATACACCTCCGCTGTCTTCAACCAGGATCTCAAAGATCACTGCCTCATTGCCTATATCCGCAACGGATCCGCAAGTCAAACGACCACCCCTCATCACTGTCAAACGCTCCCTAAAACACTTCTGTGAGCAGGCCTTTCTAATCGACCTGGCCCGGGTATCCTGGAAGGACATTGACCTCATCCCGTCAGTTGAGGATGCCTGGTCATTCTTCAAAAGTAACTTCCTCACCATTTTAGATAAGCATGCTCCGTTCAAAAAATGCAGAACTAAGAACAGATATAGCCCTTGGTTCACTCCAGACCTGACTGCCCTCGACCAGCACAAAAACATCCTGTGGCGGACTGCAATAGCATCGAATAGTCCCCGCGATATGCAACTGTTCAGGGAAGTCAGGAACCAATACACGCAGTCAGTCAGGAAAGCTAAGGCCAACTTCTTCAGGCAGAAATTTGCATCCTGTAGCTCCAACTCCAAAAAGTTCTGGGACACTGTGAAGTCCATGGAGAACAAGAGCACCTCCTCCCAGCTGCCCACTGCACTGAGGCTTATCGAAAACTTCAACAAGCATTTCTCAACGGCTGGCCATGCCTTCCGCCTGGCTACTCCAACCTCGGCCAACAGCTCCGCCCCCCCCGCAGCTACTCGCCCAAGCCTCTCCAGGTTCTCCTTTACCCAAATCCAAATAGCAGATGTTCTGAAAGAGCTGCAAAACCTGGACCCGTACAAATCAGCTGGGCTTGACAATCTGGACCCTCTATTTCTGAAACTGTCCGCCGCCATTGTCGCAACCCCTATTACCAGCCTGTTCAACCTCTCTTTCATATCGTCTGAGATCCCCAAAGATTGGAAAGCTGCCGCAGTCATCCCCCTCTTCAAAGGGGAGACACTCTGGACCCAAACTGTTACAGGCCTATATCCATCCTGCCCTGCCTATCTAAGGTCTTCAAAAGCCAAGTCAACAAACAGGTCACTGACCATCTCGAATCCCACCGTACCTTCTCCGCTGTGCAATCTGGTTTCCGAGCCGGTCACGGGTGCACCTCAGCCACGCTCAAGGTACTAAACGATATCATAACTGCCATCGATAAAAGACAGTACTGTGCAGCCGTCTTCATCGACCTTGCCAAGGCTTTCGACTCTGTCAATCACCATATTCTTATCGGCAGACTCAGTAGCCACGGTTTTTCTGATGACTGCCTTGCCTGGTTCACCAACTACTTTGCAGACAGAGTTCAGTGTGTCAAATCAGAGGGCATGCTGTCCGGTCCTGTGGCAGTCTCTATGGGGGTGCCACAGGGTTCAATTCTCGGGCCGACTCTTTTCTCTGTATATATCAATGATGTTGCTCTTTCTGTGGGCGATTCCCTGATCCACCTCTACGCAGACGACACCATTCTGTATACTTCCGGCCCGTCCTTGGACACTGTGCTATCTAACCTCCAAACGAGCTTCAATGCCATACAACACTCCTTCCGTGGCCTCCAACTGCTCTTAAACGCTAGTAAAACCAAATGCATGCTTTTCAACCGTTCGTCGCTGCCTGCACCCGCACGCCCGACTAGCATCACCACCCTGGATGGTTCCGACCTTGAATATGTGGACATCTATAAGTACCTAGGTGTCTGGCTGACTGTAAACTCTCCTTCCAGACTCATATCAAACATCTCCAATCTAAAATCAAATCTAGAGTCGGCTTTCTATTCCGCAACAAAGCCTCCTTCACTCACGCCGCCAAACTTACCCTAGTAAAACTGACTATCCTACCGATCCTCGACTTCGGCGATGTCATCTACAAAATAGCTTCCAACACTCTACTCAGCAAACTGGATGCAGTTTATCACAGTGCCATCCGTTTTGTCACTAAAGCACCTTATACCACCCACCACTGCGACCTGTATGCTCTAGTCGGCTGGCCCTCGCTACATATTCGTCGCCAGACCCACTGGCTCCAGGCCATCTACAAGTCCATGCTAGGTAAAGCTCCGCCTTATCTCAGTTCACTGGTCACAATGGCAACAATCAAATCAATCAAATCAAATCAAATTTTATTTGTCACATACACATGGTTAGCAGATCTTAATGCGAGTGTAGCGAAATGCTTGTGCTTCTAGTTCCGACAATGCAGTAATAACCAACAAGTAATCTAACTAACAATTCCTAAACTACTGTCTTATACACAGTGTAATGGGATAAAGAATATGTACATAAGGATATATGAATGAGTGATGGTACAGAGCAGCATAGGCAAGATACAGTAGATGGTATCGAGTACAGTATATACATATGAGATGAGTATGTAAACAAAGTGGCATAGTTAAAGTGGCTAGTGATACATGTATTACATAAGGCTGCAGTCGATGATATAGAGTACAGTATATACGTATGCATATGAGATGAATAATGTAGGGTAAGTAACATTATATAAGGTAGCATTGTTTAAAGTGGCTAGTGATATATTTACATCATTTCCCATCAATTCCCATTATTAAAGTGGCTGGAGTTGAGTCAGTGTCAGTGTGTTGGCAGCAGCCACTCAATGTTAGTGGTGGCTGTTTAACAGTCTGATGGCCTTGAGATAGAAGCTGTTTTTCAGTCTCTCGGTCCCAGCTTTGATGCACCTGTACTGACCTCGCCTTCTGGATGATAGCGGGGTGAACAGGCAGTGGCTCGGGTGGTTGATGTCCTTGATGATCTTTATGGCCTTCCTGTAACATCGGGTGGTGTAGGTGTCCTGGAGGGCAGGTAGTTTGCCCCGGTGATGCGTTGTGCAGACCTCACTACCCTCTGGAGAGCCTTACGGTTGAGGGCGGAGCAGTTGCCGTACCAGGCGGTGATACAGCCCGCCAGGATGCTCTCGATTGTGCATCTGTAGAAGTTTGTGAGTGCTTTTGGTGACAAGCCAAATTTCTTCAGCCTCCTGAGGTTGAAGAGGCGCTGCTGCGCCTTCTTCACGATGCTGTCTGTGTGAGTGGACCAATTCAGTTTGTCTGTGATGTGTATACCGAGGAACTTAAAACTTGCTACCCTCTCCACTACTGTTCCATCGATGTGGATAGGGGGGTGTTCCCTCTGCTGTTTCCTGAAGTCCACAATCATCTCCTTAGTTTTGTTGACGTTGAGTGTGAGGCTATTTTCCTGACACCACACTCCGAGGGCCCTCACCTCCTCCCTGTAGGCCGTCTCGTCGTTGTTGGTAATCAAGCCTACCACTGTTGTGTCGTCCGCAAACTTGATGATTGAGTTGGAGGCGTGCGTGGCCATGCAGTCGTGGGTGAACAGGGAGTACAGGAGAGGGCTCAGAACGCACCCTTGTGGGGCCCCAGTGTTGAGGATCAGCGGGGAGGAGATGTTGTTGCCTACCCTCACCACCTGTGGGCGGCCCGTCAGGAAGTCCAGTACCCAGTTGCACAGGGCGGGGTCGAGACCCAGGGTCTCGAGCTTGATGACGAGCTTGGAGGGTACTATGGTGTTGAATGCCGAGCTGTAGTCGATGAACAGCATTCTCACATAGGTATTCCTCTTGTCCAGATGGGTTAGGGCAGTGTGCAGTGTGGTTGAGATTGCATCGTCTGTGGACCTATTTGGGCGGTAAGCAAATTGGAGTGGGTCTAGGGTGTCAGGTAGGGTGGAGGTGATATGGTCCTTGACTAGTCTCTCAAAGCACTTCATGATGACGGAAGTGAGTGCTACGGGGCGGTAGTCGTTTAGCTCAGTTACCTTAGCTTTCTTGGGAACAGGAACAATGGTGGCCCTCTTGAAGCATGTGGGAACAGCAGACTGGTATAGGGATTGATTGAATATGTCCGTAAACACACCGGCCAGCTGGTCTGCGCATGCTCTGAGGGCGCGGCTGGGGATGCCGTCTGGGCCTGCAGCCTTGCGAGGGTTAACACGTTTAAATGTCTTACTCACCTCGGCTGCAGTGAAGGAGAGACCGCATGTTTTCGTTGCAGGCCGTGTCAGTTGCACTGTATTGTCCTCAAAGCGGGCAAAAAAGTTATTTAATCTGCCTGGGAGCAAGACATCCTGGTCCGTGACTGGGCTGGATTTCTTCCTGTAGTCCGTGATTGACTGTAGACCCTGCCACATGCCTCTTGTGTCTGAGCCATTGAATTGAGATTCTACTTTGTCTCTGTACTGACGCTTAGCTTGTTTGATAGCCTTGCGGAGGGAATAGCTGCACTGTTTGTATTCGGTCGTGTTACCAGACACCTTGCCCTGATTAAAAGCAGTGGTTCGCGCTTTCAGTTTCACGCGAATGCTGCCATCAATCCACGGTTTCTGGTTAGGGAATGTTTTAATCGTTGCTATGGGAACGACATCTTCAACGCACGTTCTAATGAACTCGCACACCGAATCAGCGTATTCGTCAATGTTGTTATCTGACGCAATACGAAACATATCCCAGTCCACGTGATGGAAGCAGTCTTGGAGTGTGGAGTCAGCTTGGTCGGACCAGCGTTGGACAGACCTCAGCGTGGGAGCCTCTAGTTTTAGTTTCTGTCTGTAGGCAGGGATCAACAAAATGGAGTAGTGGTCAGCTTTTCCGAAAGGGGGGCGGGGCAGGGCCTTATATGCGTTGCGGAAGTTAGAGTAACAATGATCCAAGGTTTTTCCACCCCTGGTTGCGTAATCGATGCCTGGTCATTCTTCAAAAGTAACTTCCTCACCATTTTAGATAAGCATGCTCTGTTCAAAAAATGCAGAACTAAGAACAGATATAGCCCTTGGTTCACTCCAGACCTGACTGCCCTCGACCAGCACAAAAACATCCTGTGGCGGACTGCAATAGCATCGAATAGTCCCCGCGATATGCAACTGTTCAGGGAAGTCAGGAACCAATACACGCAGTCAGTCAGGAAAGCTAAGGCCAACTTCTTCAGGCAGAAATTTGCATCCTGTAGCTCCAACTCCAAAAAGTTCTGGGACACTGTGAAGTCCATGGAGAACAAGAGCACCTCCTCCCAGCTGCCCACTGCACTGAGGCTTATCGAAAACTTCAACAAGCATTTCTCAACGGCTGGCCATGCCTTCCGCCTGGCTACTCCAACCTCGGCCAACAGCTCCGCCCCCCCCGCAGCTACTCGCCCAAGCCTCTCCAGGTTCTCCTTTACCCAAATCCAAATAGCAGATGTTCTGAAAGAGCTGCAAAACCTGGACCCGTACAAATCAGCTGGGCTTGACAATCTGGACCCTCTATTTCTGAAACTGTCCGCCGCCATTGTCGCAACCCCTATTACCAGCCTGTTCAACCTCTCTTTCATATCGTCTGAGATCCCCAAAGATTGGAAAGCTGCCGCAGTCATCCCCCTCTTCAAAGGGGGAGACACTCTGGACCCAAACTGTTACAGGCCTATATCCATCCTGCCCTGCCTATCTAAGGTCTTCAAAAGCCAAGTCAACAAACAGGTCACTGACCATCTCGAATCCCACCGTACCTTCTCCGCTGTGCAATCTGGTTTCCGAGCCGGTCACGGGTGCACCTCAGCCACGCTCAAGGTACTAAACGATATCATAACTGCCATCGATAAAAGACAGTACTGTGCAGCCGTCTTCATCGACCTTGCCAAGGCTTTCGACTCTGTCAATCACCATATTCTTATCGGCAGACTCAGTAGCCAAGGTTTTTCTGATGACTGCCTTGCCTGGTTCACCAACTACTTTGCAGACAGAGTTCAGTGTGTCAAATCAGAGGGCATGCTGTCCGGTCCTGTGGCAGTCTCTATGGGGGTGCCACAGGGTTCAATTCTCGGGCCGACTCTTTTCTCTGTATATATCAATGATGTTGCTCTTTCTGTGGGCGATTCCCTGATCCACCTCTACGCAGACGACACCATTCTGTATACTTCCGGCCCGTCCTTGGACACTGTGCTATCTAACCTCCAAACGAGCTTCAATGCCATACAACACTCCTTCCGTGGCCTCCAACTGCTCTTAAACGCTAGTAAAACCAAATGCATGCTTTTCAACCGTTCGCTGCCTGCACCCGCACGCCCGACTAGCATCACCACCCTGGATGGTTCCGACCTTGAATATGTGGACATCTATAAGTACCTAGGTGTCTGGCTGGACTGTAAACTCTCCTTCCAGACTCATATCAAACATCTCCAATCTAAAATCAAATCTAGAGTCGGCTTTCTATTCCGCAACAAAGCCTCCTTCACTCACGCCGCCAAACTTACCCTAGTAAAACTGACTATCCTACCGATCCTCGACTTCGCGATGTCATCTACAAAATAGCTTCCAACACTCTACTCAGCAAACTGGATGCAGTTTATCACAGTGCCATCCGTTTTGTCACTAAAGCACCTTATACCACCCACCACTGCGACCTGTATGCTCTAGTCGGCTGGCCCTCGCTACATATTCGTCGCCAGACCCACTGGCTCCAGGCCATCTACAAGTCCATGCTAGGTAAAGCTCCGCCTTATCTCAGTTCACTGGTCACAATGGCAACAATCAAATCAATCAAATCAAATCAAATTTTATTTGTCACATACACATGGTTAGCAGATCTTAATGCGAGTGTAGCGAAATGCTTGTGCTTCTAGTTCCGACAATGCAGTAATAACCAACAAGTAATCTAACTAACAATTCCTAAACTACTGTCTTATACACAGTGTAATGGGATAAAGAATATGTACATAAGGATATATGAATGAGTGATGGTACAGAGCAGCATAGGCAAGATACAGTAGATGGTATCGAGTACAGTATATACATATGAGATGAGTATGTAAACAAAGTGGCATAGTTAAAGTGGCTAGTGATACATGTATTACATAAGGCTGCAGTCGATGATATAGAGTACAGTATATACGTATGCATATGAGATGAATAATGTAGGGTAAGTAACATTATATAAGGTAGCATTGTTTAAAGTGGCTAGTGATATATTTACATCATTTCCCATCAATTCCCATTATTAAAGTGGCTGGAGTTGAGTCAGTGTCAGTGTGTTGGCAGCAGCCACTCAATGTTAGTGGTGGCTGTTTAACAGTCTGATGGCCTTGAGATAGAAGCTGTTTTTCAGTCTCTCGGTCCCAGCTTTGATGCACCTGTACTGACCTCGCCTTCTGGATGATAGCGGGGTGAACAGGCAGTGGCTCGGGTGGTTGATGTCCTTGATGATCTTTATGGCCTTCCTGTAACATCGGGTGGTGTAGGTGTCCTGGAGGGCAGGTAGTTTGCCCCCGGTGATGCGTTGTGCAGACCTCACTACCCTCTGGAGAGCCTTACGGTTGAGGGCGGAGCAGTTGCCGTACCAGGCGGTGATACAGCCCGCCAGGATGCTCTCGATTGTGCATCTGTAGAAGTTTGTGAGTGCTTTTGGTGACAAGCCAAATTTCTTCAGCCTCCTGAGGTTGAAGAGGCGCTGCTGCGCCTTCTTCACGATGCTGTCTGTGTGAGTGGACCAATTCAGTTTGTCTGTGATGTGTATACCGAGGAACTTAAAACTTGCTACCCTCTCCACTACTGTTCCATCGATGTGGATAGGGGGGTGTTCCCTCTGCTGTTTCCTGAAGTCCACAATCATCTCCTTAGTTTTGTTGACGTTGAGTGTGAGGCTATTTTCCTGACACCACACTCCGAGGGCCCTCACCTCCTCCCTGTAGGCCGTCTCGTCGTTGTTGGTAATCAAGCCTACCACTGTTGTGTCGTCCGCAAACTTGATGATTGAGTTGGAGGCGTGCGTGGCCATGCAGTCGTGGGTGAACAGGGAGTACAGGAGAGGGCTCAGAACGCACCCTTGTGGGGCCCCAGTGTTGAGGATCAGCGGGAGGAGATGTTGTTGCCTACCCTCACCACCTGTGGGCGGCCCGTCAGGAAGTCCAGTACCCAGTTGCACAGGGCGGGGTCGAGACCCAGGGTCTCGAGCTTGATGACGAGGGTACTATGGTGTTGAATGCCGAGCTGTAGTCGATGAACAGCATTCTCACATAGGTATTCCTCTTGTCCAGATGGGTTAGGGCAGTGTGCAGTGTGGTTGAGATTGCATCGTCTGTGGACCTATTTGGGCGGTAAGCAAATTGGAGTGGGTCTAGGGTGTCAGGTAGGGTGGAGGTGATATGGTCCTTGACTAGTCTCTCAAAGCACTTCATGATGACGGAAGTGAGTGCTACGGGCGGTAGTCGTTTAGCTCAGTTACCTTAGCTTTCTTGGGAACAGGAACAATGGTGGCCCTCTTGAAGCATGTGGGAACAGCAGACTGGTATAGGGATTGATTGAATATGTCCGTAAACACACCGGCCAGCTGGTCTGCGCATGCTCTGAGGGCGCGGCTGGGGATGCCGTCTGGGCCTGCAGCCTTGCGAGGGTTAACACGTTTAAATGTCTTACTCACCTCGGCTGCAGTGAAGGAGAGACCGCATGTTTTCGTTGCAGGCCGTGTCAGTTGCACTGTATTGTCCTCAAAGCGGGCAAAAAAGTTATTTAATCTGCCTGGGAGCAAGACATCCTGGTCCGTGACTGGGCTGGATTTCTTCCTGTAGTCCGTGATTGACTGTAGACCCTGCCACATGCCTCTTGTGTCTGAGCCATTGAATTGAGATTCTACTTTGTCTCTGTACTGACGCTTAGCTTGTTTGATAGCCTTGCGGAGGGAATAGCTGCACTGTTTGTATTCGGTCGTGTTACCAGACACCTTGCCCTGATTAAAAGCAGTGGTTCGCGCTTTCAGTTTCACGCGAATGCTGCCATCAATCCACGGTTTCTGGTTAGGGAATGTTTTAATCGTTGCTATGGGAACGACATCTTCAACGCACGTTCTAATGAACTCGCACACCGAATCAGCGTATTCGTCAATGTTGTTATCTGACGCAATACGAAACATATCCCAGTCCACGTGATGGAAGCAGTCTTGGAGTGTGGAGTCAGCTTGGTCGGACCAGCGTTGGACAGACCTCAGCGTGGGAGCCTCTAGTTTTAGTTTCTGTCTGTAGGCAGGGATCAACAAAATGGAGTAGTGGTCAGCTTTTCCGAAAGGGGGGCGGGGCAGGGCCTTATATGCGTTGCGGAAGTTAGAGTAACAATGATCCAAGGTTTTTCCACCCCTGGTTGCGTAATCGATATGCTGATAAAATTTAGGGAGTCTTGTTTTCAGATTAGCCTTGTTAAAATCCCCAGCTACAATGAATGCAGCCTCCGGATAAATGGTTTCCAGTTTGCAAAGAGTTAAATAAAGTTCGTTCAGAGCCATCGATGTGTCTGCTTGGGGGGGGATATATACGGCTGTGATTATAATCGAAGAGAATTCTCTTGGTAGATAATGCGGTCTACATTTGATTGTGAGGAATTCTAAATCAGGTGAACAGAAGGATTTGAGTTCCTGTATGTTTCTTTCATCACACCATGTCTCGTTAGCCATAAGGCATACGCCCCCGCCCCTCTTCTTACCAGAAAGGTGTCTGTTTCTGTCGGCGCGATGCGTGGAGAAACCCGTTGGCTGCACCGCTTCGGATAGCGTCTCTCCAGTGAGCCATGTTTCCGTGAAGCACAGAACGTTACAGTCTCTGATGTCCCTCTGGAATGCTACCCTTGCTCGGATTTCATCAACCTTGTTGTCAAGAGACTGGACATTGGCACGAAGAATGCTAGGGAGTGGTGCACGGTGTGCCCGTCTCCGGAGTCTGACCAGAAGACCGCCTCGTTTCCCTCTTTTTCTGAGTTGTTTTTTTGGGTCGCTGCATGCGATCCATTCCGTTGTCCTGTTTGTAAGGCAGAACACAGGATCCGCGTCGCGAAAAACATATTCATGGTGAGTTGACGCTGATCTTATATTCAGTAGTTCTTCTCGACTGTATGTAATGAAACATAAGATGACCTGGGGTACTAATGTAAGAAATAACACGTAAAAAAACAAAAAACTGCATAGTTTCCTAGGAACGCGAAGCGAGGCGGCCATCACTGTCGGCTCCAGCAGGTGTATCTCACTGATCATCCCCAAAGCCAACACCTCATTTGGCCGCCTTTCGTTCCAGTTCTCTGCTGCCTGTGACTGGAACGATTTGCAAAAATCGCTGAAGTTGGAGACATTTATCTCCCTCACCAACTTCAAACATCTGCTATCTGAGCAGCTAACCGATCGCTGCAGCTGTACATAGTCTATCGGTAAATAGCCCACCCAATTTACCTACCTCATCCCCATACTGTTTTTATTAATTTACTTTTCTGCTCTTTTGCACACCTATATCTCTACCTGTACTTGACCATCTGATCATTTATCACTCCAGTGTTAATCTGCAAAATTGTAATTATTCGCCTACCTCCTCATGCCTTTTGCACACAATGTATATAGACGCTTTTTTTCTTTTTTTTCTACTGTGTTATTGACTTGTTAATTGTTTACTCCATGTGTAACTCTGTGTTGTCTGTTCACACTGCTATGCTTTATCTTGGCCAGGACGCAGTTGCAAATGAGAACTTGTTCTCAACTAGCCTACCTGGTTAAATAAAGGTGAAATTAAAAAAAAATAATAATAAAAGTAGTGGGAGGACAACACACCATGTCATCATTTCTTGAAACTTCCTGTTTCCATCACAGCTGTCATTACTTTTTTTATACAGTATGACTTTACTCTCGCATGTTTTAATCAAGGTTTTTATGCAAGTAAAGTCATACGGTATATAAGAAAATCACGGCAGGGCCTCCCGGGTGTCGCAGCAGTCTTGTCACGTCTACTCCCACTCCTCCCCTCCGGCGTTCGCAGTTGCCGGTTTACTAACCACTGGTCCTGGCAACCGTCATCATGAGCACCTGGCATCAATCATTACCTGGCATCAATCATTACGTTACAGAATACTGCCTCAACAAATGGAAACAGCAGGAAATCAGAACTCCTGATGGTCAATGAACAGGGATGCCTACTTAGTCAACACCATGACCAGATGGCGCACCTGGGGATGAACATACCTGAGAGGCGTTGACTTGAACTAGAGGAGGATACTCCACCACCAGTCGACCCAGCGATCCAGCACACCAGCCCATTCAACAACCTGCTTAGGTAAGTGTTTGTCCCTCCCAGATAAATGTGACAGCACCCCATCTAAATACCGTGGCTTCCTACTACAGTGCTCCATCTACTTTGCCCACCAGATGGGAGCCTCAACCATCGAGAGGTCCAAGGTTGCCATGGTTATTTCTCTGCTGACTGGGCGGTCGTCGGAATGTGCCACGGCCATCTGGGAGAGGAGGAGCTGGATTCGTATGAGGGGTTCATGGCTCTGTTCAGAGGTATCTTCGATCATCCACCGGAGGGCAGAGAGGGGTGAGCGCCTACTCCAACTACAGCAGGAGGACCACACTACAGCTGAGTACGCGGTCACCTTTTGGACAGTTGCAGCATTAAGTGGATGGAATGAGCCGGCGCTTCATGCGATATTCAGAAGAGGACTGCGTGAGGAGGTCCAGACGGAACTGGCCTGTCGAGAGGACAACCTCTCCTTGGACGCTCAGACTGTCACCTGTCACCAGAGGGTAGCAGAGACCGTCCTAGAGACATTAATGACACTCAGGTGTGTCCTATTACTCATTATGATGTCACTGTTAAAAGAGGTGTGTTTTCTGGTTTCCTTTGCCGTCTGTCCGTGCGTGCGTCACTCTCTGTCCTCCTGTTACTCTCTTTCTCTGTCCCTGCTCTGAATATCACCCTCTGTCCTCCTGTTATTCTCTTTCTCTGTCCCTGCTCTGAATATCACCCTCTGTCCTCCTGTTATTCTCTTTCTCTGTCCTTTCTCTCATTCTCTCTCTCCCGAAGTTGGCTTGGCAGCACAGGATGAAGCAACATGCCATGTCAGGCCATATGGTCCATCTTTCTTTCTCTCCCCTCATCTTTATCTTCCTCCGCCGCTCTCTGTGTTACTGTGACACTGTCAGAAGACAGGCAGATAGACAGGCATGCAGACAGACAGAAAGACAGAGACAAAACAGACACTTGCATCGTGATATTGACAGAAAATATTAGTGAAATGTCAATGTCACTGTGTATGTCTCTGTTAAGATGAATGTCTGGGATGATCCATGAAGTAGGCTAACTGGAAATGTGTTAATCTGACATTTTTGCCCCGGTGAACTAAACCCCTAGAGACTCAGAGAAATACCCTATTTCCAACATTGTGCACTATAACTTTTTCTAAAGTAGTGCACTATAAAGGGAGTAGGATGCCATTTGGAACATAACAGATTGACAATTTCATATTATTTAAGTGATAATGCCAGAGAAGCCAGTATTTGGAGGATATATTGACACCTCCAACACCGGCATTATCACTTTTATACAACGGGTTGCCAACATATTCAAATAATGATTGACATATTTTCATTAAAACCTTTATTTTGATGAATTTATTCATACTATTTCATCCTTCCATGAGATATAGTCCCGACACAAATCTATAGTCGCTACCAAAAGACTGCTGGTCGTTCATTCTATTGGTTAGGTTGCCAGAGATGCGACCCAGTCGTGAAGTTTTTTGTTCTATATCTAGAGTATAGACGCGACCCAGTCATTTCTTTATAAATGTTCCGTTGCCATGCTGGCTGGCAACACAGTCACGTCAAACAGTGCAGCCAGAATAACAGCAAAGTTGCTGCATTTGCATTTGTTTCAGCATTTTTCTAGTGAAATGTATTTCGATACACCCATAACAATGAGCTACTAATGCTCGATTTCGCGTGGCATAGAACATTTGCTCTCTCGCCAGGAGCTAGCCAAATACACAGCTAACACAATCAATTCAAACTGAAGATAGAAAAATCAGCAAACTAGCTGCATTTGGTTTCGTTTTACCTGTTTTTACATAAACATTTCTTTGTATATATCCATACAAATTCTGCTGATTCATGATTTCGACTGGCTGAGAAAAGCTGTCTGTCTTGTCCTGAAACGTTAATGATCAATGGGACAGTGGAGACTGAATTTCAATATTAAAATGATGCTGCAAAGGTCGATGCGATAGACGGCAAGGTTACAGGTCTCCGCTGTTGAAAACCAAATGCTAGTCTAAAGGAAAGGGGAGATCATGTCTAGATGCTTTCGACAATTGATATCAGGTTTATACATTTCCGAGGTGGACTGAAGTGGATTGTGCAGTGAGATGGAACAGTAAATAGGCATTTCAATGTCATTTCATTAACCTGTGGCATAGACACTGCCCTTTCACTGAGGGGCTTCCATTATCTGGCCTGGGTTACCCTTGTGGGTTACCCTTCCGGCCTGGGTTACCCCTGTGGGATTCTGTGTTTTGACATGCAAAACTGAATGTTTTTGATGAAAACGCTTTATCTGCCTTCCCAATGAAAACTAAACAAAAAATATAAAGGCAACATGTAGTGTCGCCTTTATTAAGTGTTGGTCCAATGTTTCATGAGCTGAAATAAAAGACCCCAGAAATGTTCCATATGCACAAAAAGTGTATTTCTCAAAAATGTTGTGCACAAATTTGCTTACATCCCTGTTAGTGAGCATTTCTCATTTGCATAGATAATCCATCCAACTGACGGGTGTGGCATATCAAGAAGCTGATAAATAGCATGATCATTACACAGGTGCACCTTGTGCTGGGGAAAATAAAGGCCACTATAAAATGTGCAGTTTTGTCACAAAACACAATGCCACAGATGTCTCAAGTTGAGGGAGCGTGCAATTAGCATGCTGACTGCAGGAATGTCCACCAGAGCTGTTGCCAGAGTATGTTCATTTCTCTACCATAAGCCGCGTCCAACCGGCCTCACAACTGTGGTTTGCTGATGTCAATGTTGTGAACAGAGTGCCCAATGGTGGTGGTGGGGTTATGGTATGGGCAGGCAAAAACTACAGACAACTAACACAATTGCATTTTATCAATGGCCATTTGAATGCACAGAGATACCGTGACGAGATCCTGAGACCCATTGTCGTGCCATTTATCAAATTTCAGCAAGATAATGCATGGTCCCATGTCGCTGTAACGGTTCTCTTGTGGTGAAGGAGAGTCGGACCAAAATGCAGCGTGATGATGATTCATGATATTTTAATGAAGGAAAAAACTATACATGAAGAAACTACAAAATAATGAAATGTGAAAACCGAAACAGCCCTATCTGGTGCAAACACATAGACAGGAACAATCACCCACGAAATACTCAAAGAATATGGCTGCCTAAATATGGTTCCCAATCAGAGACAACGATAAACACCTGCCTCTGATTGAGAACCACTCCAGACAGCCATAGACTTTGCTAGATACCCCCACTAAGCCACACACCCAATACCTAACAAAACCCCAAGACAAAACACACCACAATAAACCCATGTCACACCCCGGCCTGACCAAATAAATAAAGACAAACACAATATACTTCGACCAGGGCGTGACAGTCGCACGGATCTGTACACAATTCTTGGAAACTGAAAATGTCCCTGTTCTTCCATAGCCTACATACTCACCAGACTTGTCACCAATTGAACATGTTTGGGATGCTCTGCATCAGCGTGTCCGACAGCGTGTTACAATTCCCGCCAATATCCAGCAACTTCGCAAAGCCATTATTTATTTATACCAAAGAAAACAAGTGATAGACAACAATACAGATAAAAACAAATGAAAGCGCTGTGTGAAGGTTGGAAGCCTTATATGAAAGCTTATATGAAAACCACACCACAAAAGTACAAAGTAAACAAATCTAAAAAGTTTGTTAAAACAGATAAGAAAAATCGACTAAATATAGATGTATAAATTAATTGATCAAGTAATCACCAAATATATATACCAGTGAAAAGTTTGGAGACACCTACTCATTCAAGGGTTTTTTCTTTATTTTTACTATTTTCTACAATGTAGAATAATAGTGAAGACATCAAAACTATAAAATAACACATATGGAAACATGTAGTAACCAAAAAACTGTTAAACAAATCAAAATATATTCATATTTTAGATACTTGCCTTGATGACAGCTTTGCACACTCTTGGCATTCTCTCAACCAGCTTCACCTGGAATTCTTTTCCAACAGTCTTGAAGGAGTTTGCACATTGAACCCTGTGACACACCTTAGGATATCTTGGCCCTGGTAGATGCATAGCCGTTCACAAAACACATTGTTCTCTTACATAAACATAAAACTATTTCGACAATTCTAAGTATAATCATGAAAAACTATTTTATGATCAACCGTGTCAAACTCTTTGGATAAATATAAAAAGATGCCAAGAGCTTATTCATTTCAGGGATGTAAAGATTTTATCCACAAGTTGAAAGAGAGAGAGAGAGCAAGAGCGAGAGCGAGAGAGAGAGAGAGCACCATTGGGTAGGTACCCTCTCTGTGTGGTACAGTGTACTGAGGGCTGTAGTAACCAGTAGTGGTATTTTTTATATGGAAGCCATTTCTTATATGACATCTGACCACTTAACCCCCTAAGGCATCTGTTTCTCAAACTAGACACTCTAATGTACTTGTCCTCTTGCTCAGTTGTGCACTGGGGCCTCCCACTCTTTATATTCTAGTTAGAACCAGTTTGTGCTGTTCTGTGAAGGGAGTAGTCCACAGCGTTGTACAAGATCTTCAGTTTCTTGGGAATTTCTCACATGGAATATCCTTACTTTCTCAGAACAAGAATAGACTGACACGTTTCAGAATAAAGTTATTTGTTTCTGGCCATTTTGAGCCTGTAATCGAACCCACAAATGCTGATGCTCCAGATACTCAACTAGTCTAAAGAAGGCCAGTTTTATTGCTTCTTAATTGGAACAACAGTTTTCAGATGTGCCAACATCATTTCAAAAGGATTTTCTAATGATCAATTAGCCTTTTAAAATGGTAAACTTGGCAACGTGCCATTAGAACACAGGAGTTGTCATGCCCTGACCATAGAGAGCCCTTGGTTCTCTATGGGGTCTCTATGGTGTTGTAGGTCAGAATGTGACTCGGGAGTGTTCTAGTCTTTTCATTTCTATGTTGGTGCTCTTAGTATGGTTCCCAATTAGAGGCAGCTGATGTTCGTTGTCTCTCATTGGGATCATACTTAAGGTGTCCCTGTTCCCACCTGCATTTGTGGAATATTGTTTTGTGTATGTGCATGTAGCAGCACTAATTTCATAGTTCGTTGTTGGTTTATTGTTTTGTAGAAGTTTCACTTGAGTAAGCCACCAGTGCACCTCCCCAGCTCGGTATGTCCTGTGCCGTCTCCATGGCAGGAGCCTTCCTCTGCGCCGGTGCCCAGTCCAGGCACGGCGTCCAGTCCCGCTCCAAGGCAGGAGCCTTCCTCTGCGCCGGTGCCCAGTCCAGGCACGGAGTCCAGTCCCGCTCCTTAGCAGGAGCCTTCCTCTGCGCCAAAGGAACCAAAGAACCAAAGGCTTTCTATGGTGTTGTAGGTCAGGGCGTGACTAGGGGTGTTCTTTCATTTCTATGTTGGTGTTAGTATGGTTCCCAATTAGAGGCAGCTGATGTTCGTTGTCTCTAATTGGAGATCAAGGTGTCCCTGTTCGCACCTGCATTTGTTGGATATTGTTTTGTGTAGGTGCATGTAGCACCACTACTTTCACGGTTCATTGCTGATTTATTGTTTTGTAGAAGTTTCACTTGAATAAAAGATATGGAACTCTAATCACACCAATCCAATCACCTTGGTCTGTCCATTTTCACGAGCGTGACAGGAGTGATGGTTGCTGATAATGGGCCTCTGTATACCTATGTAGATATTCCATTAAAAATCTGCTGTTTCCAGCTACAATAGTCATTTACAACATTAACAATGTCTACACTGTACTTCTGATCAATTTGATGATATTATAATGGAAAAACAATTTTTGCTTTTCTTTCAAAAACAAGAACATTTCTAAGTGACTCAACTTTTGAACGGTAGTGTATTTTTGTCAATATAGTTAGAAAATTCAATGTATTTTATGGTGGAAAAAATGTGTATGTTTCTGGACAATGCACCATGCTGCCTTGTTGACAACATGTTGACAACATCGGCGCAGATTACTGTTCGGCTTGAGAAGGGCGCTCCTCCCTCACCGCTTTTGTCCGTTCACGTCACGGGCCATAGATCAGTGCACTGCAGCTCAGGTTAATTTAATAGAACTCTCTCATTGACATTTAACCAAGAGATGTTTCAAACATAAATGACTCCACAAAGAAAGCACTCCAGTCCAGCGTTTGAATTAGGCTGATGCAATTCTAATTTTTCTATTGCCTGAGTACCCATGAAAAGATGATCTAGCAATCTGCTTTCTTTAGAATATCTCTAGTCCCGGCAGCTCTTCTAGAATATTCCACCTCTAGAATATGAACACAAGTATTTTCAAATTGGTACTGGCGCCTAAAATTACCTTCATTCCATTTCAGACACTGAGGTACTCATATTAACATTGTCTATTATTTTGACATCAATGCCACTTTTTTTTGCCTTGTCAGTCTGTCTCAGAGTCAAAGAATAGAGGTAGAGAAATACACAGAAAACACCACCTCCCTTCCTCCCTGTCCCCTCCACCCCTCCCAACCTCCCTCTCACTCTCTCTCACACTATCGCCCTATCTCATTCACTCGTTCCAGCCTAGCGGGTGGTGAGGGAGGGAAGCAGTGCAGTGGAGGGAGAGACTAGGCAGGTGTTAAGCTCATACTGTGTGAGAGAGTGAACGAGAGAGAGGGAACCAGGGAGTGAGAGAGAGAGAGAGAAAAACAGTGAGGGCATGGTAAAAAGGCTAAAGCGCTAACTGAATAGATAGAAGGCTGGAGGCAGACGACACATAGTGGTGGTAGAGAGAGAGAGAGAGAGATTGTTGTAAGACTAAGAATTTCAAGAGAAGCAGACACAGACTCCCAGAGAGAGAGAAAGAGACGTAAACACCATGCTAAGGAGGAAGAGGAGTGTGTCCTTCGGAGGGTTTGGATGGTAAGTGTGTGGTGTTTGTGTGTGTGTGTGTGACAGAGATAAAGTGTGTGTTGTGTATGCGACTTTGCATATGGCTCAGTTTGATATGGCGTGTTTATGTGATTGTGATTGTAAGTAGTTTGTTGTATTGTTTGGGGGGGTGTTAGCTATGTTATGACAGTTGATTGTCTATGGCAGGGATCCTTGCTAGTTTGTAGTTTGACTAGTTTGTGACTGCTAAACCAGGTAAGTGGTAAGACAGAGACCAATAGTAGCAGAGTAACGGGATGATAACTATCTCCATCCCTCTATGATACAGCCAGGGTATTTGTTTATCCCCTAAATATCCCCTTTCTTTGTCTTATTGCAGGTATGAGACAGCATATTTCTCTCCTCTTTTTCTCTCTCTCTCTCTGAGTGATTCAGAGCTCTTTACCTCACTGAATCTCAGCTCGGCATACGGCCTGTCAAATCTAACCTGTGCCCAGAATACACAAGAGGCCTGTGTGTGTCTGTCCGTGTGTGTGTGTGCGTGCGCACGTACGTGTGTGTGGTTAGAGAAGTTGCAAGACTTACACAAGCCTCTATTCAACCATTCAATTTCATACTCAATTTTCCTCTCTCCATTTCTCTAGATCTCCATCTCCCTCCCTTTCCCTCTCTTTCTCCAGCTCTCCATCTTTCTCTCTCTCTCTCTCTTTAGCTCTCTTGCTCCATCTCCATCCATCTCTCTGAGTGTGTGAGAGGTAATAGTGAGACAGTGTCGAATAATGCAGGAAATACTTTTTGGGGAAGGAGGGAAGAGTGGATATTAGCATTACTATTCCCTCCCTTCTCTCATCTGTTTCTCTCCTTTCCTTTCTTCCTCTCTTTCACCTTCATTCTCTTCCCTTCTCCACCCCTTTATCAGCTATTCAGCATGCTTTGTTTCACTGTGTGCTAAGTCAATTGAGGTGTGTGTGTGTTGTGTGGCTGATTTTAGTGTATTGGTGGAGCTGTAGTGTGTGTGTGTGTGTGTGTGTGTGTGTGTGTGTGTGTGTGTGTGTGTGTGTGTGTGTGTGTGTGTGTGTGTGTGTGTGTGTGTGTGTGTGTGTGTGTGTGTGTGTGTGTGTGTGTGTGTGTGTGTGTACTGTGTAGCAGCACTAAATGTTTTATTTATGACCCGTGCGAACAGAGGTTTCAGACTCATCATATGAAGCTTTTAACATTTACTGCTCCCTCTGCTACTCTCTTCCTGCACCCTCTCTCCTTTTCTCTCCTTCTCTCCTATCTCTGTCTCCCTCTTCTCTTCGCCTCTGCTACACTCCTCACCTCTCACTTCTTCCATCTCCCTCCCTTACTCCTTCATTATCTCTATAAAACACAGTGACACATCAGGGTTAATGGTTACTGTGAGTCTGAGTTAGTTTGAAAATGCAAACTGAAAATAGAACATTGACAGACAGATTGACTTCTCATGATGGAAAAACGTTTTCACAAAAGATTACCTGTGTGTGTGTGTGTGCATTTGTGTGTATGTGTGTGTATGTGTGATTGTTTACCAACAAAACACTTTGGGATGGAAAATATGCAATGGCATGCACTAGTCACTGCGTTACTGATCATTGTCTTGATAACTGTGTGTGTGTGTGCGTGCGTATGTGTGTGTGGTTTAAGGCAGTACTGGGAGGGGTTCCAGCACAGGAAGGGTGTGTTAAAGTGTGATCTAGTCTCCCACAGAGAGAGAGAAAGAGAGTGTGTGTTTGTGTGTGTGTGTGTCACAACAGCAGAGCTATGTGATGACAGCTTGTCAGCCATTAGTGTGTAATTCAGTGTAGTAAAGACCCTTCCTAAGGCGATAACATACATATATATGACAGAGAAAACACTCAAACACTGAGATAGAGAGAGGGAGGACAGGAAGAGAAGGAGAGAAAGAAGGTATGAAGGAAGAGAATTAACAACATGCCTTTTATGCCATGGTGATTAACTTAATTTTGGTGTGTGTGTGTCTGTGTGTGTGATATGTGTGTGTGTGAGTCAGAATGCGCACGTGTGTGTGTCCATGTGCAAGCGTTCAAACTTACACGTGTATGTGTTGTGTGTGTGTGTGTGTGTGTGTGTGTGTGTGTATGTGTCTGTGTGTGTGTGTGTGTGTGTGTGTGTGTGTGTGTGTGTGTGTGTGTGTGTGTGTGTGTGTGTGTGTGTGTGTGTGTGTGTGTCCGTATGTGTGTGTGTGTGTGTGTATGTCCGTGTGTGTCTGTGTGTGTGTGTCCGTGTGAGGGACATCTCTGGAGCCAGGCTGTGGAGGAAGGAAGTGCTTCACCAGTGAGGGTGAATGGGGTCGTGTGCCCCTGTTGTCATAGCTACATGACAAGTTAACTGGACATGTTTTCTCTATCCCTCTCTCCCTTCTATCTCTCTCTTCAGGATTGATAAGAGTACGGTCAGTGCACTCAGAGCACGGTGAGTAGTACGCACATTCAAAAAGTATACACAAAAATTGTTCAGCAAATTGGGTTTGCTGGAAGGAAGGGCATTCACGTCCACATGAGTGTTTATGTGTGTGTGTGTGTGTGTGTGTGTGTGTGTGTGTGTGTGTGTGTGTGTGTGTGTGTGTGTGTGTGTGTGCGAGCACCATTGGGTAGGTACCCTCTCTGTGTGGTACAGTACTGAGGGCTGTAGTAACCAGTAGTGGTGTTTTTGTATGTGGAAGCCAATTTTTATATGACATCTGACCACTTAACCCCCTAAGGTGGATGTCCTAATTAGCATAATAAAAAAATCCCCATACAAATGGGTCAGTTTAAGCTAGAGATATCTGCTTATTTTTGCATTGATGTGTCTCAATCCACCGCATCCGCCGATGTCGCACTTCCACATCGGCGGTGAAAGGTGACAGAGCTAGAGCGGTGTTTGTCAGACCATTAAAAATCCTGAAAATCGGCCTTCTCACAAAATCGTAAGTAGCGTCCAAACTGTTATGAACCATTTGTGGAAAGATATGACTCTCACGAACACGATGGCGTTCTTTGTTTGCTCTATGACCCCCACAAACTGTCTTGGTACTCGTCTGAAGTCGCCACAGCCGATCTGCCAACTTCTGTCTGTAGCGTCTAAACAGTTTGGGCTACACACTGATTTGACCCCTCTGTGCAAAGGTGAGACTCACAGCCATACCGTTCTGTGGCTTTGTCAGTCACACAACCTCATACACACAGTCTCACAGATAATAGAGTTATACAGTGATTTGTTTTCTTCTTTTGGCTGCTGTTTCTTGTGGTTGTGTTTCAATGTATTTAGTACCCAATAGAAATGAATGGTAAATAGTGTATTGTGTCATTTTGGAGTCACTTTTACTGTAAATAAACACTTCCACATGAATGTGGATGCTACCATGATTACGGAGGATCCTGAATGAATCGTGAATAATAATGAGTGAGAAAATTACAGACGCACATCATACCCTCCCCAGAATGCTAATCTCCCCTGTTATTGTAATGGTGAGAGATTAGCATGTCTTGGGGGTATGATATAAAATGCTAACCTCCCCTGTTATTGTAATGGTGAGAGGTTAGCATGTCTTGGGGGTATGGTATAAAATGCTAATCTCCCCTGTTATTGTAATGGTGAGAGGTTAGCATGTCTTGGGGGTATGGTATAAAATGCTAACCTCCCCTGTTATTGTAATGGTGAGAGGTTAGCATGTCTTGGGGGTATGGTATAAAATGCTAACCTCCCCTGTTATTGTAATGGTGAGAGGTTAGCATGTCTTGGGGGTATGGTATAAAATGCTAATCTCCCCTGTTATTGTAATGGTGAGAGATTAGCATGTCTTGGGGGTATGATATAAAATGCTAACCTCCCTGTTATTGTAATGGTGAGAGGTTAGCATGTCTTGGGGTATGGTATAAAATGCTAATCTCCCCTGTTATTGTAATGGTGAGAGGTTAGCATGTCTTGGGGTATGGTATAAAATGCTAACCTCCCCTGTTATTGTAATGGTGAGAGGTTAGCATGTCTTGGGGGGTATAAAATGCTAACCTCCCCTGTTATAATGGTGAGAGGTTAGCATGTCTTGGGGGTATGGTATAAAATGCTAATCTCCCCTGTTATTGTAATGGTGAGAGATTAGCATGTCTTGAGGGTATGATATAAAATGCTAACCTCCCCTGTTATTGTAATGGTGAGAGGTTAGCATGTCTTGGGGGTATGGTATAAAATGCTAATCTCCCCTGTTATTGTAATGGTGAGAGGTTAGCATGTCTTGGGGGTATGGTATAAAATGCTAACCTCCCCTGTTATTGTAATGGTGAGAGGTTAGCATGTCTTGGGGGTATGGTATAAAATGCTAATCTCCCCTGTTATTGTAATGGTGAGAGGTTAGCATGTCTTGGGGGTATGGTATAAAATGCTAATCTCCCCTGTTATTGTAATGGTGAGAGGTTAGCATGTCTTCGGGTTATAATATTTGTGCGTCTCTAACGTTTGTCGCTCATCTGAAACACAACCAAAGCAAGGGACAAATGCATCCAACAAATATGTAGAATCACAAGCTTGATGTAGTCATTGCATGCTATGAATATGGGACCAAATACTTAATTTTTGACTACTTTATTACACATTTGATCAAATTTGTCCTGATACTTTTGGTCCCCTAAAATGGGGGGACTATTAACAAAACATGCTGTAATTTCTAAATGGCTCACCCGATGAAAATACCCTCAAGGTAAAGCTGACAGCCTGCACTCTAAACTCACAGGCATTGTTTAAATTTTAAATCCTTTTTTATTTTTATAAGTACTTCACAGTCCCAATAATTATGGAGGGCACTGTATGTTATGAAGTTAGCAGCAGCAGTAATGTATAATAATCTGCTTGATTTATCCATGGATTTACCGTTGGGTATTATAGATCAAATCAAATGTATTTATTTATAAAGCCCTCCTTACAACAGTTGATATCTCAAAGTGCTGTACAGAAACCCAGCCTAAAACCCCCAAACAGCAAGCAATGCAGGTGTAGAAGCACGGTGGCTAGGAAAAACTCCCTAGAAAGCCCAGAACCTAGGAAGAAACCTAGAATGGAACCAGGCTATGAGGGGTGGCCAGTCCTCTTCAGGCTGTGCCGGGTGGAGATTATAACATAACATGGCCAAGATGTTCAAATGTTCATAAATGACCAGCAGGGTCAAATAATAATAATCACAGTGGATGTCGAGGGTGCAACAGGTCAGCACCTCAGGAGTAAATGTCAGTTGGCTTTTCATAGCCAATCATTTAGAGTATGTCTACCGCTCCTGCTGTCTCTAGAGAGTTGAAAACAGCAGGTCTGGGACAGGTAGCACGTCCAGAATGATATGATAGCACAAAGAACTCATTAAGTCAGCAGCAGCAGTTTTACATTGGGTATTACCATCGTATAGGAATTATATTATGTAGGCTATGATTATATGCCTGTTATGTTACATAATATTAGTGCCATCCTAATCAAAGGTGTTATAGAAACGATATGATGTATTACATTTGATATGACATGAGTGTAAAGGTGTATGATATGAAATGAATTAGTTGCTAACCTAATCAAAAGGGGCAATCTGTGGGATTTCCATCTGAAAATGAACATTTCATTAAACAAGTGTTGTTTGGGGTGTTTGTGTGTTAGTAGATAGGAAGTGTAACTATAAATGTGTTTTAGTGACACCTCAGTGGTAGCAGTAAAGTGTGTGAATTCCACCTGTCTGTGTTCTTACCTGCTGATAACCTGGGTGTGTATGAGAGATCTGTGTGTGTGTGACCACTCCTCTGTGATCTGAGTTTGTGTATGTATGTGTGTGTGTGACCACTCCTCTGTGATCTGAGTTTGTGTGTGTGTGTGTGACCACTCCTCTGTGATCTGAGTTTGTGTATGTGTGTGTGTGACCACTCCTCTGTGATCTGAGTTTGTGTATGTGTGTGTATGCACATCTGTCTCTCCATCTATTTCAGTTCATATAAATTACATGTTTCATGGAATTTCTCTTGTAGTGCAGTTCAGTTCCAACACTTGATGGCTATACTGAGATGGAGTTAACCCCATCTCTGGTGTGTGAATGTCTGTATATTATGTTTAGATGAGCATGATGAATTGAGATAGTGAGACCGGAGGGTGTGCCGAGTCAGGTTAGCATCATGTAGGCTACATGTGCATATTCCTGTAGGCTCATGGGTACGTGCGTGCGTTTATGCCTGTGGTGTGATGTATTTGTATTCTGCAGGAGTCTGCAGTACATTCATATGACTGTGTATGCTTAGTCGGTTTGTGTATAACTTATTAAAGTTGGTTTTAAACTGTGTATGTTTTATGAATGAGTACTCAATGTCCATGTAACGTCTAAACAGCACACTGTCATCTTCCCTGTCATCCCTTTATTTAGAGCTTGACTCATTCATTCACACACTCACTCTCTCCCTGTGTGTGTGTGTGTGTGTGTGTGTGTGTGTGTGTGTGTGTGTGTGTGTGTGTGTGTGTGTGTGTGTGTGTGTGTGTGTGTGTGTGTGTGTGTGTGTGTGTGTGTGTGTGTCAAGAAAAGATTCTGATAGATACTCCTGCTCAAGATTAAGTAGCACACTGACTATTTTACTGTTTTGAATGTTTGAGGGTTTTTGATGTGTTTGAGTGTCTGTGTTTTATAAGTTTGGTGTATGTTTTTGTTGTTTGTTTGTTTGATGTGTTGGAGTTTTTTGATGAGTTTGATGTGTTTGATGCGTTTGAGTATCTGTGTTTGATACGTTTGATGTAGGTTTTTGTTGTGTTTAATGTGTTTGATTGTGTTTGAGTGTTTGTATTGTTTTTGATGTCTGTGTATTTTTTACCCCTTTTTCTTCCCCAATTTCGTGGTATCCAATTGTTAGTAGTTATTATCTTGTCTCATCGCTACAACTCCAGGACAGGCTCGGAAGAGACGAAGGCCTTCTTAACACAGCGCGCATCCAACCTGGAAGCCAGCCGCACCAATGTGTTGGAGGAAACACCGTGCACCTGGCGAACTTGATTAGCGTGCACTGCGCCCCGGCCCTCCACAGGAGTTGCTAGTGCGCGATGAGACAAGGATATCCCTACCGGCCAAACCCTCCCTTACCCGGACAACGCTAGGCCAATTGTGCATCGCCCCATGGACCTCCCGGTCGCGGCCGGCTGCAACAGAACCTGGGCGCGAACCCAGAGTCTCTGGTGGCCCTAGACCACTGCGCCACCCGGGAGGGCCAGTCTGTGTGTTTTTGATGTGTTTGAGTGTGCGTTTTGAGACGTGTGTTTGAGTGAGTGTTTTTGATGTGTTTGAGTGTGCGTTTTTGAGATGTGTTTGAGTGTGTGTTTTTGATGTGTTTGAGTGAGTGTTTGAGTGAGTGTTTATGATGTGTTGTTGTGTTTTTGATGTGTTTGAGTGTTAGTTTATGATGTGTTTGATGTGTTTGAGTGAGTGTTTGAGTGTGTGTGTGAGAGTTTTTTATTTGTTTGAGTGTGTGTTTTTGATGTGTTAGAGTGTGTTTGTGTTGGAGTGTGTTTGACGTGTTGAACTGTTTTTGATGTGTTTGAGTGTGTGTTTTTGATTTGTTTGAGTGTGTGTTTTTGATGTGTTTGAGTCTGTGTTTTTGATGTGTTTGAGTGTGTGTTTTTGATGTGTTGGAGTGTGTTTGTGTTGGAGTGTGTTTGATGTGTTGAACTGTTTTTGATGTGTTTGAGTGTGTTTTTTGATGTGTTTGAGTGTGTTTTTTTAATGTGTTCGAGTGTGAGTTTTTATGTGCATGATGTGTGTGTTTTTTAATGTGTTTTTGATGTGTTCGATGTGTTTTTGATGTGTTGATGTGGTTGAGTGAGTGTTTTTGTTTTTGTTTTTTTAATGTGTTTTTGTTTGTTTGATGTGAGTGATTTTGATGTGTATGATGTGTTTTTGTGTTTGAGTGTTCGTTTTTAATGTGTTTGAGTGTTTTAATGTCTTGTAGTGTATGTTTTTGGTGTGTTTGAGTGTATGTTTTTGGTGTGTATGTTTTTGGTGTGTTTGAGTGTATGTTTTTGATGTGTTTGAGTTTTTCAAGGGATGCAAGTCTGTTGCATTGTTTTTTGTTTTAGATTGTGATGGACACTGAACCGTGTTTAGAAACCTTTTTAGTCCAAGTCTGCTACCAATACCAGCCTTGTTTAGGGCTAGGATATAGTTTAAAGTAAAAGCTTTGATGCCATCCTTCTAGCCAGGTTCTTTCCAGGATGCAGTCAAATGGAGAATGCATGGCCTGGTTACGTCATACTAATAGCAAGTGGTCTACAGCTAGGGTGGATCCCAGAGCCCTAGTCAAATATAGTGAATAGGGTGCTATTTGGGATGAAGCACTGGACTGTACATTTTAATAATTCACTATTATGTAATTATCTAATGGCTCGTACAGTAAGGCATGAATATAATCTTGTTATATTCTGGCTCTGGCACTTAGGGTGCTCTAAGCAAAATGTAATTTTGTGTGTGCGTATGAGCGTGTGTGTGCCTGCGCGCACATTTTTGCTTGTGTTTGTGTGTTTGATTGGTTGAAGACAGACACTCTGCTCAGTGTACCGTCAGAGGCATTTGAAAATTGTGTTTAAAAAACCATGACCGGGTGTCAGGTTCCGGTGGCATGCATTGAAACGGATGACTTTTCTTTTGCAAGATAACTATGAATTGACTGACTTATTTTCAAATAATTGTCAACATGGCAAAACATGGCGACTCTCAACACCTAATAATAGAAAGAGTTTGCCACTACTGACGAAACATTGTTAATGAGGAAATTACCTCTGCCCTCGACTTGCAATTTAAATTTAATGATTGGTGGGTCCCCCGTGAGACATTTGAGCTAACGTAGGCTAATGCGATTAGCATGAGGTTGTAAGTAACAAGAACATTTCCCAGGACATAGACAGAAAGCTTAAATTCGTGTTAATCTAACTGAACTGTCCAATTTATAGTAGCTATTACAGTGAAATAATACCATGCTATTGTTTAAGGAGAGTGCACTGTTATGAACTTGAAAATGTATTCATAAACCAATTAGGCACATTTGGGCAGTCTTGATACTAAATTTTTAACAGAAATTAAATGGTTCATTGGATCAGTCTAAAACTTTGCGCATACACTGTTGCCATCTAGTGGCCTACATGTAAATTATGCCTGGGCTGGAATAATACATTATGGCCATTCTCTTGCATTTCATAGATGATGGTACACATTTTTTAAAATGTTTATTTCTTTGTATTATCTTTTACCAGATCTAATGTGTTTTATTCTCCTACATTAATTTCACACTTCCACAAACTTCAGTGATTCTTTTCAAATGGTGTCATGAATATGCATATCCTTGCTTCAGGTCCTGAGCTACAGGCAGTTAGATTTGGGTATGTCATTTTAGGCATTTTTTTTTAAAAGGGTCCGATCCTTTTAAGAAATCAAAATATATTTTAGATTCTTCAAAGTAGCCATCCTTTGTCTTGATGACAGCTTTGCACCCTCTTGGCAAATAGCCATTTGATAAGGTATTCAGAAGTTTTGTGGCTTGTTAACTTGTTATGGCTGCATCCCCCGATCGGGATAAGTGCCATCAACAACCGCTGAATAGCATAGCGCTACATACAATAAATATTACTATAAATATTTATATTCATGAAATCACAAGTGCAGCTTAGCCTTTTGTTAATCCACCTGTCGTGTCAGATTTTGAAATTATGCTTTACAGCGAAAGCATTCCAAGCGTTTGTGTAAGTTTATCGATCGCACGATAAAACATTAAGTACACTTAGCATCAGGTAGCTCGGTCACGAAAATCCGAAAAGCAATCAAATTGATTGTTTACCTTTGATGATCTTCGGATGTTTTCACTCACGAGACTCCCAGTTACACAACAAATGTTCTGTTTGTTCCATAAAAATTATTTTTATATCCAAAATACCTCTGTTTGTTTGTCGCGTTATGTTCAGAAATCCACAGGAAAGAGAGGTCACGGCAACGCAGACGAAGATTCCAAATAGTTTCCATTATGTCCACAGAAACATGTCAAAGGTTTTTTAGAATCAATCCTCAGGTTGTTTTTAAAATATATAATCGATAATATATCAACCGCAAATGTCTTTCCCAGTAGGAGAGGGGAAAACAATAGCTGTCCAAATTCTGTTGCGCAAGCAAAACTCATGTGACCACTTTACTCGATGTTATTGTTCTGGCTCATTTTTCAAAATAAAAGCCTGAAACTATGTCTGAAGACTGTTGACACCTTGAGCAAGCGATAGGAAATGGAATCTGGTTCATATGCCTTTAAATCCAGCAAAGGGAGGCTATGGAACATGGAGTTTTCAAAATAGAAGCCACTTCCTGTTTTGACTTTCCTCAGGGTTTCGCCTGCAATATCAGTTCTGTTATACTCACAGACAATATTTTGACAGTTTTGGAAACTTTAGAGTGTTTTCTATCCAATACTAATAATAATATGGATATATTAGCAACTGAGACTGAGGAGCTGGCCGTTTACAATGGGCACCTTTTCATCCAAGCTACTCAATACTGCCCCTGCAGTAGTTAACTCTCTGGGATATGTGGGACGGTAGCGTCCCACCTCGCCCACAGCCAGTGAAATTGCAGGGCGCCTCCAAATTCAAAACAACAGAAATCCCAAAATTAAAATTCCTCAAACATACAAGTATTTTACACCATTATAAAGATAAACTTCTTGTAAATCCAGCCACAGTGTCCGATTTCAAATAGGCTTTACGGCGAAAGCACACCAAACGATTGTTAGGTCAGCACCTAGTCACAGAAAACTATAAAGACATTTTCCAGCTAAGGAGAGCCCTCACAAAAGTCAGAAATAGTGATTAAATTAATCACTAACCTTTGATGATCTTCATCAGATGGCACTCCCAGGACTCCATATTACACAATAAATGTGTTTTGTTCGATAAACTTAATCTTTATGTCCAAAAACCTCATTTGAAATTGGTGTTTTATGTTCAGAAATGCATTGTCTCAAACAAACATCTGGTGAAAGTGCAGAGAGCCACATCAAATTACAGAAATACTCATAATAAACATTGATAAAAGATACAAGTGTTAGGCATGGAAATATAGATAAACTTCTCCTTAATGCAACCACTGTGTCAGATTTCAAAAAGGCTTCATGGCGAAAGCACACCTTGCGATTATGTTAGGTTCTGTTATACTCAGACATCATTCAAACCGTTTTAGAAACTTCAGAGTGTTTTCTATCCAAATATACTAATTATATGTATATTCTAGCTGTTGAGTAGCAGGCAGTTTACTCTGGGCACCTTAATATCTAAGCTACTCAATACTGCCCGCAGTCCCAAAGAAGCTAAGGAGCTTTTTAGACCTAGACTTGGCACTCTGGTACCGCTTGCCATGCAGTAGCGGAGAGAACTGTCTATGACTAGGGTGGCTGGAATCTTTGGCAATTTTTAGGGCCTTCCTCTGACACCGCCTGGTATAGAGGTCTTGGATGGCAGAAAGCTTTGCCCCAGTGATGTACTGGGCCGTACGCACTACATTCTGTAGCGCCTTGCGGTCGGAGACCTAGCAGTTACCATACCAGGCGGTGATGCAACCAGTCAGGATGCTCTCGATTGTGCAGCCGTATAACTTTGAGGACCTGAAGAACCATGCCAATTATTTTTAGTCTCCTGAGGGGAATAGGTGTTGTCGTGCACTCTTCACGACTGTCTTGGTGTGTTTGGACCATGATAGTTTGTTCATGATGTAGACACCAAGGAAAGAAGCTCTCAACCTGCTCCACTACAGCCCTGTCGATGAGAATGGGAGTGTGCTCGGCCCTCCTTTTCCTGTAGTCCACGATAATCCCCTTTGTCTATATCATGTTGAGGGACAGGTTGTTGTCCTGACACCACAATGCCATGTCTCTGACCTCCTCCCTATAGACTGTCCAATTTGTTGGAGTCTTTTAATGCTAAAATCAGTTCTTTAACATCCATTTTCAAATGTTCCGAGCTAGCCCTCCTGATGTCATTTGACCCCACGTGGACTACGACAGTGTCAGCTCCCGGCATCTGTGGTAGAACAGTCGGAAGCAGCCTTGTTATGTCCTGTTTTTGCCTTGGGGACCGAGATGTTTCTCACCATAGAGCTGCCTATGATGACAGCTGGTGATGTTGAATGGGCCAGTCTCTCAGGCAGCCTCAAGGTCTGGTGAGCCTGGGAGCTCCGAGGATCTGAACCCGAGGTAGAAGCCACCAGAGAGGGAGACAGAACCAAGGACGAAGACGCAGGTACCTTCGGATCCGATCTTGATTGGGAAGCCAACAAGGACGAAGGCGCCGGAACCTCTGGATCCAGGGCGGCAAAGCTGTTTCTGGTCTGTGTCAGTGCCGGGCTCTACATCTCCATGGAGACCCCCGTTGCCAGAGGACGCCCTCTTTGACTTCCACTGCGAGTGGCGTACCTCCATGGCTGGTTGGTTGGGTCGAGAACAGCTCCATTATACAGGGAAGGAGGAGACCACTTCGTGGATGGAATCCTGCCTAGCACACGCCAGCCGGCTGTGGAGAGCCGACACGTCGGCGAAACTTCCACCAGACCAGAGGTGGAAGAAAAAAAACTGACTGTACAGTATCTTGCTAGCCTCAAAGCTATTATTAGTCAAATGTTTTAGGCTGTTGTCCGATGTAACACCAAGCACCAAACCCAATTTCTCTCCTCTTGATCTATAGATTATACACTGTCAATGCCTGGTGAACCTGGTGGGATGCATTGTATATTGTTTAATACAATTACCATGTGACATGGTTATTATGTCATGTTATCTGTCATAATGGCTCTGGAGGGGATGGCTGCCGTTTTCCAGGCTCCCAACCAACTGTGTTATTTTGTTTGTTTTTTCGCATTGTTTGTTACTCATTTTGTACATAATGTTGCTGCTACCGTCTCTTATGATCAAAAAATAGGTTCTGCAAATCAGAACAGCGATTACTCACTGGACAAAGATTTGTTCTTTAATGAGTCCGACTCGAAGGCTGTACTGGTTTGTCAAGATAAGGCCCTAATGCCTGTCATCAGCATAAAGAAAAGACAGAGGAAAGGGGGAGGAGGGTGGGGTGCCTTGTAGGAATTTGCTGACGAGTAGGTAAACCACCACTTCCCTCAGTATTATTGGCCAACGTACAATCATTGGAAAACAAATTGGACGATCTACGATTAAGACTATCCTTCCAACGGGACATTAAAATCTGTAATATCTTATGTTTCACTGAGACGTAGCTTCTCGGTGCATCGGCAGGACAGAGCAGCTACGTCTGGTAAAACGAGGGGCAGGGGTGTGTGTCTATTTGTCAATGACTACTAGTGCGCGATGTCTAATATTAAAGAAGTCACAAGGTATTGCTCGCCTGCATGAGAGCACCAGCTGTTCTGGACAACTCTACTCAAAGCATGCGCAGGGCGGCAGGTAACCTAGTTGTTAGAGAGTTGGGCCAGTATCCAAAATGTTGCTAGATTGAATTGCCGAGCTGACAAGGTCAAATCTGTCATTCTGCACATGAACAAGGCAGTTAACCCACTGTTCCTAGGGCGTCAATGAAAATAAGAATTTGTTCTTAACTGACTTGCCTAGTTATATATAGGTTAAATTAAAAATTAAAAATGCGCGAACCAACTGATGTGTCTTCACAAACATTTTCAACCTCCCCCTGACCGAGTCTGTAATACCTACACTACTGCTCAAAAGTTTGGGGTCACATAGAAATTTCATTTTTTTCAAAGAAAAGCACATTTTTTGTCCATTAAAAAAACATTAAAATGATCAGAAATGCAGTGCAGACATTGTTAATGTTGTAAATGACTGTTGAAGCTGGAAACGGCTGATTTTTTTGTGGAATATCACTCCTGTGTTCCAATGGCACGTTGTGTTAGCTAATCCAAGTTTAGCATTTTAAAAGTCTAATGGATCATTAGAAAACCCTTTTGCAATTCTGTTAGCACAGCTGAAAACTGTCATTCTGATTAAAGAAGCAATAAAACTGGCCTTCTTTAGACTAGTTGAGTATCTGGAGCATCAGCATTTGTGGGTTTGATTGCAAGCTCAAAATGGCCAGAAACAAAGAACTTTCTTCTGAAACTCGTCAGTCTATTCTTGTTCTGAGAAATTAAGCCTATTCCATGTGTAACGGCTCTCTTCTATCTCCTCCTCTGACAAAGAGGTAGAACAAGGATCAGACCAAAATGCAGCGTGATGATGATTCATGATATATTTTAATGAAGGAAAACCTATACATACAGAAACTACAAAAATAACGAAAATGAAATAATGAAAACCGAAACAGCCCTATCTGGTGCAAACACAAAGACAGGAACAATCACCCACGAAACACTCACAGAATATGGCTGCCTAAATATGGTTCCCAATCAGAGACAACGATAATCACCTGACTCTGATTGAGAACCGCCTCAGGCAGCCATAGACTACGTAGACACCCCACAAAACCCTTAAGACAAAAACACACCACAATAACCCATGTCACACCCTGGCCTGACCAAATAAATAAAGAAAACACAAAATACTAAGACCAAGGCGTGACACCATGTGAGAAATTGCCAAGAAACTGAAGATCTCCTACAATGCTATGTACTACTCCATTCACAGAACAGCGCAAACTGGGTCTAAACAGAATAGAAAGAGGAGTGGGAGGCCCCGGTGCACAACTGAGCAAGAGGACAAGCACATTAGAGTGTCTAGTTTGAGAAAGAGACGCGTCACAAGTCCTCAACTGGCACCTTCATTAAATAGTACCCGCAAAACACCAGTCTCAACGTCAACAGCAAAGAGGCGACTCCAAGATGCTAGCCTTCTAGGCAGAGTTCCTCTGTCCAGTGTTCTTTTGCCAATCTTAATATTTTATTTTTATTGGCCAGTGTGAGACATGGCTTTTTTCTTGCAACTCTTCCATTTGTTTTGTGTTAGCCGCAACTGTTTGCTAATGTTAGCGAACGGTCTGAAATGGTAGTGTGCGGCGAACATAATTGTCTGTTTCAGATCTAAATTGCCGCTAAAATAATCAAGTGGCCATGTAGAATTTTTATTATATTTAGTAGGAATTGCTAAGTAATTTTTAGTTTCAGTATTGTCACTTAGAAGCTACTGTATTCTTTCAGCTGAAATCTTTCAAGTGAAGTTGTTACTTTGGCAACATGTTTGCCACAAAGAGAAGCCTTGTTGAACTCAGCTCAGTTGGCCACGTTTATGACAAGCAGTTCCTTTTATTTTTACTCTTTTTTTTCTCCCTATTCAATGTTCTCCCCCTCCCCTCCCCTCCCCACTTCTACAGTGCAGACGCAAATTACATTATGTCAAGGTTAGAAAATACCAAATGAATATCACTACCACTATGGACAGCATAGTAAATAAGATAGTGAGTTGGAATTTTAACAGTATTCAGAAACCGTTAAGAGGTATACAATTCTGGTGCATTTAAAATATCTTAACTGTGATGTGGCAATGTTACAGGAGACACATTTGAATGCAGAATAATCTAAGAAATTGAGACAGAGATGGATGGGTCAGGTGTTCTCCTCCCCTGGTGGCAAAGATTCTAAAGGTGTCAGCATTCTGATTGCAAAAATAATGTCTTTCAAACATTCTAACTTGCATGGTGATAGCCTCAGGATGGTTACAGAATGAGAAGTGTACCCTGGTAAACGTACAGTATATGCACCTAATACTTCATAAGCCACCATTCTCTTTTCCAACTGCATAGATTTTATTTGGGCTCGGCAGAAGGCAGGAAAGATGTTATTGGTTTAAGCAGGTAGAGAACAGACAGTCTATTCTAGCCGTTGGGTATAGTAAGGGAGTACTTCAATGGGATGGCACCAGAATTAATCCATCTTTCAAACAATTAAATGACAAATTGTATGGGTAAGAGAGTATTGCAGGTGACAATGATTTTGATGCCTTCTTTAAGGGCCTTGACCTTCCTTCCTTCCTTCTGTCAATATGGTGGATAAAGTTGATTTGGACCTCCTGATCACCCAGTTAGAAATTGACAATTCAATTATGAAAATGTCCTCTGGGAAAACACCTGGCGATAACGGCTTGGGTATTGAATTCTACAAATGCTTCAAAAAACAACTGCCCCCAATCCTTCTGAAGTTATTTTATGAAACACTAGAGTCCGAATCTATGCCCCCATCCTTGTGCCGAGCCATTATCGCTCTGCTACCCAGGCCTGGTAAGGACCCTTTAGAGCTAGGAAGTTTCCGACCCTTAAGTTTGTTGAACAGCGACTATAAGATATTAGCCAAGACCCTCGCCCTACGCTTAGAGACAGTAATCCAGTAAATAATTAATCTAGACCAGGTTGGGCTCATCCCAGTTCGTCTCTCTGTGAATAACATGCGTAGGCTGTTTCATGTCATACCCAAGGCTAACTCTTAATACTCAAGTTATAGCAGCGTCCTTGGATGCCGAGAAGGTCTTTAACTGGATAGAATGTCCAGACCTCTTTCGTACACTCAACAAGTTTGGCTTTGGTCCCATGTTCATTAGCTGGGCCAGAGCCTGATACAGTGCCCCCATCTCATCCGTCAAAACGAATGGAATAGTGTCTGACTTATTTTGTCTCCATGAGGTGTGAGACAGGGTTGCCCCACTAGTCCCCTCGTATTTATTTTAGCCTTAGAACCCCTGGCATGTGCGATACGCACAGAAGAGACCATCTCAGGTGTATACATTTATGAACATGAGTTAAAATTGAATCTATATGCTGACAACATCCCACCCTTAGTAACCCTGCCATCCCCCTACCAGCAGTCTTAAAGCTGATTGACACCTTTAGTTCCCTCTCAGGATACAAGATCAACTGGAGTAAGAGTGACAATATCCCTCTCAACCGACACACATTTCAGGCTTACTTAGTGGGGTCCCCATTTGTTTGGAAGACTAGTAATAGTATCCCCATAACCAAGATATTGAGCCTAAATGAAACTAGAGTTGTCCAGGTCATCAGGGATGATATTAAGAGATTGACAACTCTCCCTGTCACGTTGTATACTGATTGGAGACAGGTGCAGGAATACGAAATCGTTTTTGGTTGTTTTTACAAGACCCGTAATAACAAGTGCACACTAACAAGGTATGTAAACCGTAATACAATGTACACCAAACGTAGCACGAAAGCCGATATCACAGAGCACAGGTACTCACAAGACCAACTGACATGGAACATTAATCGACAAGGACAATGGGGAACAGAGGGCACAATTATACACATACTAATCAGGGGGAATAGGAACCAGGTGTGCGTAATGAGACAAGACAGTCCGGGGTTGGTAGTAATGATCCAGTTCAGTGACTCCTAGAAGGCCGGTGACATAGACCTCCGTAGCTGTACCGGAGGAATCCGTAACACTCCCCCTATCTTCATGGGGTAGAGCTGAAATTTTGAAGATGAATATATTACCTAAGCTAGCCTCTGTCACGCGACGCTCCCGAGCATACTATCTTGAATTCAAGATCCTAAATGGATTCAAGATCCTCTTGCTCCACTCAGTATTTTTGTTAAACAGAAAACCCAAACATATGGCAGCAGATCCACAAGGTCTGCCATGAGAGGTGACTGTATAGTTAAGCACCTTTAGTAAATCCGCTTTCTCTGTGAGAGCTTCCCATGTCTGGAATACACTGCCATCAGACACACATAACTGCACCACCTATCACACTTTCACAAAATGTATGAATACATGGCTAAAAGTCAATCAGATTTGTGATCATAATCCCTAGCTGTGTATTGTCACTTTCCTTGTTGTCTGTTGTCTGTAGCTTGTGAGGTGTGGAAACACTTTGCTGCTTTTATGAAATTTGTCTTGCTGCTTTTTGTTCTATGTTGCTCTGTCTGTATGCTATGTCTTGCTTGTCCTTTGTTGCTCTGTCTGTATGCTATCTCTTGCTTGTCCTATGTTGCTCTGCGTGTGCTCACTGTTCAATGATTGTCTATATTGTCATTGTTTTTAATAACCTGCCCAGGGACTGCGGTTGAAAATTAGCCGACTGGCTAAAACCGGCACTTTTAGTGAAACGTTGATTAATGTGCACTGTCCCTGTAAAAATAAAATAAACTCAAACTCAAACTACTCGCCCATGTCCAGTCTATTGGCAACAAGGTTGATGAAATCCGAGCAAGGGTAGCATTCCAGAGAGACATCAAAGACTGTAACGTTCTTTGCTTCACGGAAACATGGCTCACTCGAGACATGCTATCGGAGTCGGTACAGCCAGCTGGTTTCTTCACGCATCGCGCCGACAGAAACAAACATCTTCCTGGTAAGAAGAGGTGTGGGGGGGTATGCCTTATGATTAACGAGGCGTGGTGTGATCAAAACAACATAAAGGAACTCAAGTCCTTCTGTTCACCTGACATAGAATTCCTCACAATCAAATGTCGAGCGCATTATCTACCAAGAGAATTCTCTTCGATTATAATCACAGCTGCATATATTCCCCCCCCCCCCAAGCAGACACATCGATGGCCCTGAATGAAATTTATTTGACTCTATGTAAACTGGAAACCACATATCCTGAGGCTGCATTCAGTGTAGCTGGGGATTTTAACAAGGCTAATCTGAAAACAAGACTCCCCAAATTCTATCAGCATATCGAATGTGCTACCAGGGCTGGTAAAACCCTAGATCATTGTTATTCTAACTTCCACGACGCATATAAGGCCCTCCCCGCCCTCCTTTCTGAAAAGCTGACCACGACTCCATTTTGTTGCTTCCAGCCTATAGACAGAAACAGGAAGCTCCCGCTCTCAGGTCTGTTCAAAGCTGGTCCAACCAATCTGATTCCATGCTTCAAGATTGCTTTCGATCACGTGAATTGGGACATGTTCCGCATTGCGTCAAACAACAACATTGACGAATACGCTGATTCGGTGAGCGAGTTCATTAGCAAGTGCATTGGTGATGTCGTACCCACAGCAACTATTGAAACATTCCCAAACCAGAAACCGTGGATTGATGGCAGCATTCGCGCAAAACTGAAAGCGCGAACCACTGCTTTTAACAAGGGCAAGGTGACCGGAAACATGACCGAATACAAACAGTGTAGCTATTCCCTCCGCAAGGCAATCAAACAAGCTAAGCGTCAGTATAGAGACAAAGTAGAGTCACAATTCAAAGGCTCAGACACAAGAGGTATGTGGCAGGGTCTACAGTCTATCATGGATTACAAAAAGAAAACCAGCCCCGCCACGGACCAGGATGTCTTGCTCCAAGACTGACTAAACAACTTCTTTGCTCGCTTTGACGACAATACAGTGCCACTGACACGGCCCGCTACCAAGACCTGCGGACTCTCTTTCACTGCAGCCGACGTGAGAAAAACATTTAAACGTGTTAACCCTCGCAAGGTTGCAGGCTCAGACGGCATCCCCAGCCGCGTCCTCAAAGCATGCGCAGACCAGCTGGCTGGTGTGTTTACGGACATATTCAATCAATCCTTATCCTAGTCTGCTGTTCCCACATGCTTCAAGAGGGCCACCATTGTTGAAAAAAAGAAAGAAACATACAGGAACTCAAATCCTTCTGTTCACCTGATTTAGAATTCCTTACAATCAAATGTAGACCGCATTATCTACCTAGAGAATTCTCTTCGATTATAATCACAGCCGTATATATCCCCCCCAAGCAGACACATCGATGGCTCTGAACGAACTTTATTTAACTCTTTGCAAACTGGAAACCATTTATCCGGAGGCTGCATTCATTGTAGCTGGGGATTTTAACAAGGCTAATCTGAAAACAAGACTCCCTAAATTTTATCAGCATATCGATTACGCAACCAGGGGTGGAAAAACCTTGGATCATTGTTACTCTAACTTCCGCGACGCATATAAGGCCCTGCCCCGCCCCCCTTTCGGAAAAGCTGACCACTACTCCATTTTGTTGATCCCTGCCTACAGACAGAAACTAAAACTAGAGTCTCCCACGCTGAGGTCTGTCCAACGCTGGTCCGACCAAGCTGACTCCACACTCCAAGACTGCTTCCATCACGTGGACTGGGATATGTTTCGTATTGCGTCAGATAACAACATTGGCCGAATACGCTGATTCGGTGTGCGAGTTCATTAGAACGTGCGTTGAAGATGTCGTTCCCATAGCAACGATTAAAACATTCCCTAACCAGAAACCGTGGATTGATGGCAGCATTCGCGTGAAACTGAAAGCGCGAACCACTGCTTTTAATCAGGGCAAGGTGTCTGGTAACACGACCGAATACAAACAGTGCAGCTATTCCTCCGCAAGGCTATCAAACAAGCTAAGCGTCAGTACAGAGACAAAGTAGAATCTCAATTCAATGGCTCAGACACAAGAGGCATGTGGCAGGGTCTACAGTCAATCACGGACTACAGGAAGAAATCCAGCCCAGTCACGGACCAGGATGTCTTGCTCCCAGGCAGACTAAATAACTTTTTTGCCCGCTTTGAGGACAATACAGTGCAACTGACACGGCCTGCAACGAAAACATGCGGTCTCTCCTTCACTGCAGCCGAGGTGAGTAAGACATTTAAACGTGTTAACCCTCGCAAGGCTGCAGGCCCAGACGGCATCCCCAGCCGCGCCCTCAGAGCATGCGCAGACCAGCTGGCCAGTGTGTTTACGGACATATTCAATCAATCCCTATACCAGTCTGCTGTTCCCACATGCTTCAAGAGGGCCACCATTGTTCCTGTTCCCAAGAAAGCTAAGGTAACTGAGCTAAACGACTACCGCCCCGTAGCACTCACTTCCGTCATCATGAAGTGCTTTGAGGGACGAGTCAAGGACCATATCACCTCCACCCTACCTGACACCCTAGACCCACTCCAATTTGCTTACCGCCCCAATAGGTCCACAGACGATGCAATCGCAACCACACTGCACACGGCCCTAACCCATCTGGACAAGAGGAATACCTATGTGAGAATGCAGTTCATCGACTACAGCTCAGCATTTAACACCATAGTTCCCTCCAAACTCGTCATCAAACTTGAGACCCTGGGTCTCGACCCCGCCCTGTGTAACTGGGTACTGGACTTCCTGACGGGCCGACCCCAGGTGCTGACGGTAGGTAACAACATCTCCACCCCGCTGATCCTCAACACTGGGGCCCCACAAGGGTGGGTTCTGAGCCCTCTCCTGTACTCCCTGTTCACCCACAACTGCGTGGCCATGCACGCCTCCAACTCAATCATCAAGTTTGAAGATGACACTACAGTGGTAGGCTTGACTACCAACAACGACGAGACGACCTACAGGGAGGAGGTGAGGGCCCTCGGAGTGTGGTGTCAGGAAAATTACCTCACACTCAACGTCAACAAAACAAAGGAGATGATCGTGGACTTCAGGAAACAGCAGAGGGAGCACCCCCCCTATCCACATTGACGTGACAGTAGTGGAGAGGGTAGAAAGTTTTAAGTTCCTCGGCATACACATCACGGACAAACTGAATTGGTCCACCCACACAGACAGCCTGGTGAAGAAGGCGCAGCAGCGCCTCTTCAACCTCAGGAGGCTGAAGAAATTTGGCTTGTCACCAAAAGCACTCACAAACTTTTACAGATGCACAATCGAAAGCATGCTGTCGGGCTGTATCGGCGCCTGGTACGGCAACTGCTCCGCCCACAACTGTAAGGCTCTCCAGAGGGTAGTGAGGTCTGCACAACGCATCACCGGGGGCAAACTACCTGCCATCCAGGACACCTACACCACCCGATGTCACAGGAAGGCCATAAAGATCATCAAGGACAACAACCACCCGAGCCCCTGCCTGTTCACCCCGCTATCATCCAGAAGGCGAGGTCAGTACACGTACATCAAAGCGGGGACCGAGAGACTGAAAAACAGCTTCTATCTCAAGGCCATCAGACTGTTAATAAACAGCCACCACTAACATTGAGTGGCTGCTGCCATACATGTAAAAAAAATGATCACTAGCCACTTTAGACAATGCCACTTAATGTAATGTTTACATACACTATATTACTCATCTCATATGTATATACTGTACTCGATACCATCTACTGCAACCTGCCTGTGCCGTTCTGTACCATCACTCATTCATATATCTTTATGTACATATTCTTCATCCCGTTACACTTGTGTGTATAAGGTAGCTGTTGTGAAATTGTTAGGTTAGATTACTCGTTGGTTATTACTGCATTGTCGGGAACTAGAAGCACAAGCATTTCGCTACACTCGCCTTAACATCTGCTAACCGTGTGTATGTGACAAATAAAATTAGATTTGATTTGGTCAAAAGCAGTAAGCCCTATACTCACCCTGTGTCACATGGAGGCCTGACTAACCGGTGCCTGTATATAGCCTCCCTACTGTTATAGCCTCGCTACTGTATATAGCCTCCCTACTGTTATAGCCTCGCTACTGTATATAGCCTCCCTACTGTTATAGCCTCGCTACTGTATATAGCCTCCCTACTGTTATAGCCTCGCTACTGTATATAGCCTCCCTACTGTTATAGTCTCCCTACTGTTATAGCCTCCCTACTGTTATAGCCTCCCTACTGTTATAGCCTCGCTACTGTATATAGCCTCCCTACTGTTATAGCCTCGCTACTGTATATAGCCTCCCTACTGTTATAGCCTCGCTACTGTATATAGCCTCCCTACTGTTATAGCCTCCCTACTGTTATAGCCTCCCTACTGTTATAGCCTCGCTACTGTATATAGCCTCCCTACTGTTATAGCCTCGCTACTGTATATAGCCTCCCTACTGTTATAGTCTCCCTACTGTTATAGCCTCGCTACTGTTATATAGCCTCCCTACTGTTATATATCCTCCCTACTGTTATATAGCCTCCCTACTGTATATAGCGTCCCTACTGTTGTGGCCTCGCTACTGTTATAGCCTCCCTACTGTATATAGCCTCCCTACTGTTATAGCCTCCCTACTATATATAGCCTCGTTACTGTTATAGCCTCGCTACTGTATATAGCCTCCCTACTGTTATAGCCTCCCTACTGTATATAGCCTCGTTACTGTTATAGCCTCGCTACCGTATATAGCCTCCCTACCGTATATAGCCTCCCTACTGTATATAGCCTCCCTACTGTATATAGCCTCGCTACTGTATATAGCCTCCCTACTGTATATAGCCTCGCTACCGTATATAGCCTCCCTACTGTTATAGCCTCCCTACTGTTATATATCCTCCCTACTGTATATAGCCTCGCTACTGTATATAGCCTCCCTACTGTATATAGCCTCCCTACTGTATATAGCCTCCCTACTGTATATAGCCTCGCTACTGTTATAGCCTCGCTACTGTATATAGCCTCCTTACTGTTATAGCCTTGCTACTGTTATATAGCCTCCCTACTGTATATAGCCTCCCTACTGTATATAGCCTCGCTACTGTATATAGCCTCCCTACTGTATATAGCCTCCCTACTGTATATAGCCTCGCTACTGTTATAGCCTCCCTACTGTATATAGCCTCCCTACTGTATATAGCCTCCCTACTGTTATATAGCCTCCCTACTGTATATAGCCTCCCTACTGAATATAGCCTCGCTACTGTTATAGCCTCCCTACTGTATATAGCCTCCCTACTGTATATAGCCTCCCTACTGTTATAGCCTCGCTACTGTTATTTTTCACTGTCTTTTTTACTGGTTTTATTTCTTTAATTAACTATTGTTCACCTAATACCTTTTTTTTACATAAAAATTGCACTGTTGGTTAGAGCCGGAACCAAGCACTTCACTGTTGGATTTGGGGCACGTGACAAATAAACTTTGATTTCTCACCACAGGGTGAGTGACATGCTCTAGTGATGGAGGGTGATGTCACTGTGTGTAAACATGATTGAGCGTAGGGTCTGGTGTGTGTCACACCGAGGTTTTAACGGGTTCATGCGCCGTCAGTAAGTTTAAATGGGACCCTTTCTTCATAGAGCACAGCGCTGCTGTTCTGCCCTGAGTTTTCCCTGACATTTCTGCTGTGAGAAACTGGGTCTTTAAACACTCAGCCTGGACATTACTGTTTGTCAGAGCAGAGAGGAGCTGGGTGGAACTGTTCTTAGGCAGGCATCCACAAACCACACACACACACACACACACACAAACATGTTGTACTGAGGTGTATACTCAGAGACCACTGCAGCGCTGCAACAGGGCTACAGAGCTGGGCTGATGGATCTGGGCTGCTGCTAGGTTGAGCTACTCTGTCTCTGGGTGGCTTTAGCCATGTGTGTAACTGGGTCTCTTTAAACAAACTCAGGTTGTCTCCCCAATGGCATCCTATTCCCTCGCTCCATCCTCCGCCCTACTTTTGACTAATTTATAGTCAAAACTAGTACACTATAAAGGAATAGGGTGCCATTTGGAATGCAGACTCAGAGATGGAGCCCGCTGGAGTCTGACTGAAGGTTGACCATCTCTGTAGTCATAGACAGCAGCCCTCTCTCTCTCTGTCTCTCTGTGTCTCTTTGTATTTTTCTCTCTCCCACTCTCTCTCCCCTGTCTCTCTCTCTCTCTCTCTCTCTCTCTCTCTCTCTCTCTTAGCTCCCCCCTCTCTTAATTCAATTTAAAATCAATTCAATTCAAGGGCTTTATTGACATGGGAAACATACACTACCGTTCAAAAGTTTGCTGTCACTTAGAAATGTCCTTGTTTTTGAATGAAAAGCACGTTTTTTTTTGTCCATTAAAGTAGCATCAAATTGATCACAAATACAGTGCATTGTTAATGTTACAAATGACTATTGTAGCTGGAAACGACAGTTACTCTATCCAGTGTTTGTGTTCTTTTGCCCATCTTAATCTTTTCTTTTTATTGGCCAGTCTGAGATATGGCTTTTTCTTTGCAACTCTGCCTAGAAGGCCAGCATCGCGGAGTCGCCTCTCCAATATTGATGTTGAGACTGGTGTTTTGCGGGTACTATTTAATGAAGCTGCCAGCTGAGGACTTGTGAGGCATCTGTTTCTCCAACTAGACACTCTAATGTGCTTGTCCGCCAGCCAGTTTTATTGCTTATTTAATCAGAACAGTTTTCAGCTGTGCTAACATAATTGCAATTGGGTTTTCTAATGATCAATTAGCCTTTTAAAATGCTAAACTTGGATTAGCTAACACAATGTGATGGTTGCTGATAATGGCCCTCTGTACACCTATGTAGATATTCCATAAAATATCTACATCTACACGTTTACAGCTACAATAGTCATTTACAACATTAACTATGTCTACACTGTATTTCTGATCAACTTGATGTTATTTGTGATGTTTGTTTTTTTTATCAACAAAAAATGTGCTTTTATTTCAAGTGACCCCAAACTTTGGAACGGTAGTGTATGTTAACATTGCCAAAGCAAGTGGAGAAGATAATAAAAGCAAGTAAAAAACTAAAAGTAAAAATGAACAGTAGACATTACAATCACAGAAGTTCCAAAAGAATAAAGACATTTCAAATGTCATATTATGTCTATATACAGTGTGGAAACGATGTGCAAATAGTCAAAGTACAAAAGGGAAAATAAATTAACATAAATATGGGTTGTATTTACAATGGTGTTTGTTCTTCACTGGTTGCCCTTTTATTGTGGCAACAGGTCACAAATATTGCTGCTGTGTTGGCACACTGTGGTATCTCACCCAGTAGATATGGAAGTGAATCAAAATCGGGATTGTTTTCGAATTCTTTGTGGATCTGTGCAATCTGAGGGAAATATGTGTCTCTAATATGGTCAAACGGCATTCACGGTGGCTAGGCATTCTGCCACTGTGTACTCTCTGTTTAGGGCCAAATAGCATTCTAGTTTGCTCTGTTTTTTTGTTAATTCTTTCCAAGAATAATGTCAAATAATTGTTTTTTTCTCATGATTTGGTTGTATATAATTGTGTTGCTGTCCTGGGTCTCTGTGGGGTGTGTTTGTGTTTGTGAACAGAGCCCCAGGACCAGCTTGCTTAGGGAACTCTTCTCCAGGATCTCTTTGTAGGTGATGGCTTTGTTATGGAAAGTTTGGGAATCGCTTCCCTTTAGGTGTTTGTAGAATTTAACTGCTCATTTCTGGATTTTGATAATTAGCAGGTATCGGCCTAATTCTGGTCTGCATGCATTATTTGGTTTTCTACGTTGTACAAGGAGGTTATTTTGGCAGAATTCTGCATGCTGAGTCTGGACCCCAGACCTCACAACTACTAAGGGCAATGGGTACTATAACTGATTTAAGTATTTCTATCCAGATCCTACTTGGGATGTCGAATTTTATGTTGATTTTGACGGCATAGAATGCCCTTCTTGCCTTGTCTCTCAGATCGTTCGCAGCTTTGTGGAAGTTACCTGTGGTGATGATGTTTAGGCCAAGGTACGTATAGTTATTGTGTGGTCTAGGGCAACGGTGTCTAGATGGAATTTGTATTTGTGGTCCTGGCGACTGGACCTTTTTTGGAACACCATTGAGATTTACTGTCAGGGCCCAGGTCTGGCAGAATCTGTGCAGAAGAACTAGGTGTTGCTGTAGGCCCTCCTTGGCTGGTGATCATCAGCAAACAGTAGACATTTGACTTCAGATTCTAGTAGGGTGAGGCCGGGTGCTGCAGACTTTTCTATTGCCCTCACCAATTTGTTGATATATATGTTGAAAAGGGTAGGGCTTAAGCTGCATCCCTGTCTCACCCCACGGCCCTGTGGGAAGAAATGTGTGTGTTTTTTGACAATTTTAACCACACACTTGTTGTTTGTGTACATGGATTTTATAATGCCGTATGTTTTCCCCCCCAACACCACTTTCTATCAATTTGTATAGCAGACCCTCATGCCAAATTGAGTCGAAAGCTCTTTTGAAATCAACAAAGCACGAGAAGACTTTGGCTTTGTTTTGGTTTGTTTGTTTGTCAATTAGGGTGTGCAGGGTGAATACATGGTCTATCGTACGATACGTTGGTAAAAAGCCAATTTGACATTTGCTCAGTACATTGTTTTCACTGAGGAGATGTATGAGTCTGCTATTTATGATAATGCAGAGGATTTTCCCAAGGTTGCTTTTGACGCATATGCCACGGTAGTTATTGGGGTCAAATTTGTCTACACTTTTGTGGATAGGGGTGATCAGTCCTTGGTTCCCAATATTGGGGAAGATGCCAGAGTTAAGGATTATGTTAAAGAGTTTTAGTATAGCCATTTGGAATTTGTTGTCTGCTGTCTTGTATAGGTGGACCTGGTCATAGAGGCTGTTCAAGTCCAAAGTGGAGTGGTGGGCCAGGAAAACATTTGGTTTTGAGGCACAGTCACGGGAAATACATGCGTTTACCCACTGTATGGTAGCAGGTCTTTTCGTGGTAGCAGGGTGGAGATAACCACTTGTGCATTGAGGAAGAAGCTTTTTCCATCTCTCCCTTCAGTGCTATGGCGACCCTTTCCTGCTGTGTTCTCAGGTCGTTTGTGCCTGTGTGTATTATAATGTGGCTAGGTGAACCTAGTTGGTCCTCAGACAGAAGGTCTAGGGCACGCTGGGTGTTTGGACACCAGAGTTTAGACACACTGTGTTTGGGAAAAAGTTGTTTTTCTTCTATATATTTCCCATTTGAGTCCATAAGGAGTACAATCTTGTGTATATCCTCAGGTGGCTATCAGGGGGTGCTCAGAGGGGGTGAGATCCCCTGGGCTTGGGGTTCTTCACTTGTCTGTTCTGCTGTGATGTCGACGCTATGGTCAGGGTCTGATGTGGACTGTTCTGCTGTGGTGTCGAGACTTTTGTCGGGAACTGAGGTGGGCTGTTCTGCTGGCTTCTCTGTGGGAGTGGCCACCTCCCTAGTGGGTTGTGCTCTGTCACACACCAACCCCCTCATCCTCTCCTCCAGCAATCTGATCCTCTCCTCTAGTGCTCTGTTCTTCTCCTGCTCTTGCTTTATATATGTTGTCTCACCACAGTCCAGAGTGCAGATATGTCCCTCTCCACCTCCAGCTCTCCGGGTCTAGTTAAGGGGGTGTTGTTGTGCTGGACTGTTGTCTGAGTCTGTGCTGATTGGAGTGTAATCACCTGCTGTTCCAGCTCCACTTGCCTTACCTGCAGTTGGGTAAATTCAAGAGGTCTGGTCTGACTTGATCGGGATGGGGGTATCTTTCTGAAGGGAGAGCTTCTCCTGCTGGGCTAATTCTTTGATTAGGTGAAAGTCCAGCTGAAACTGTTTTGGGGTTGCCCTGTACCAAAACTGTTCCAGACTTATAGAGATGTATATTAGCTGACTCAGAGTCCTCGTTGTCTAGTATCCTGAGTTTCCACCCTTCGTTAACACCCCCACCCCCTCTTAACAGAGTAGTAGTGTGCTAATATAGCACTGTACCATGCCAGGGGATGGTTTGTGTGGAAGATGAGGTTGCTGGTGTTCCCATTTTTATAATAGCCAGCAAAAAGTGTATCAGGATTTTCCACAAAGGAGCTTCATTTTGTGATCTTTTCTTGCCTTATCATTCTTTACATACACATGGTACTGTATTTGAATTACTTTTGAACAGCGGGAGGCAGCTTCTAAGGCCTCTCCATTTGGTTGGAGTAGACTGTGCGACTCTCCTGCCATTGTTGGGCTAAAGGGCTTTGACACCTCTCACTTGACACATCAGTGCTAATTGAAGTTGTATCTAGCTTGGCAGCCTTAATTTAGCATTCAGTCCTTATAAATTAATGTCATGTATTTTTCTTCCTGGCTTTTGGAAATAAAATATAGCTTCAGACTAAACATTACTCACTCAATTCCAGGTTGGATGGTGTTTCTGTATCTGTTTCTGCACTGATAGTACAGTAGAACAAAAAGAGTCCTGCAGTAATGCTCCTCCCTGAAGTGATGTTATTGTCTCAGTGTAGAACAATAGTTCTTATGCCCTTCATCTATTTACCAAGCGACAGCCAGTCTACATTTGGAACATGTATTTTGCCTGTTGTCAAGTCTCTCCACAGATATTGTCCTGCTTTGAAAATTGTCCTGCTATGAAAAACCTTACTTAATACGTGTAGAATGGGTATTTCTATCCTAGTATTAACGATAGCAGAACAGCTTAAATAGAAAATAAAATTAGGGAATATAATAAAATACAGTTGTAGTTTTTGCAAAGTTTAATGTAAGTCATGATAGCCATTTTAAACTAATAAAACAACTGAAATAGAATATTAAGGGATACAGTGTAATACAGTACAATAGAACAGTATATGATAGACTGAAATGGAAACGAAAAGAAGAGTGTGGACTCAACCTTGGCTCACCTCTCTCTCTGACATATGCTGTTCTTTGTTGTTCTAGTGTTTAACATTAACCTACAGTCTCAGCCTGCTGGCACAGAGGGAGAGAGGAAGGGGGAGAGACACGCTGGAGAAAGAGAGGGGCAATGACTGCGATGGCGGATAGTAAGAGAGTGGGTTGTGAGAGAGAGGGAGATGGAGAGAGAGAGTTTGTCCTGTTAAATGTTTCAGCAGGTTGTGTAACTCTGGATTAGTGGTTGAAAACAACAAGGAGCATTTCCATATCTATGGTTAAATAGTGTCAATAAGCACGCTGTCTGTACCTGTCACGACTCCAACCGAAGGTGGCTCCCCTTCCCGTTCGGGTGGCTCTCGGCGGTCATCTCGCAGGCCTACTAGCGGCCACTGATTCTTTCCTCCCCCTCCTTATGTGTTAATTGGGTACACCTGTTTTGAGTTTGTGGTAATTAGTTGGCCTGTTTCTTTGTGCGGGATTAATTATTGTAACATTTGTGCATGTTGGAGACGAATGTGTTTGTTTCTGATTGTGGATTTTGCTGGACTGTTTTTGTCCCCGCGTTTGGGGCATTTGTTTTGAACACCCAGTGTTTTGTGTGGTGGCCGTTGTTCACCGTGTGCGCATTAAAAGAGCACTATATTGAACTCTCTGTTTCTACGCCTGACTTCACACCCACGACACCCAGATCGTTACAGTACCCATATGAAAAAATACTATAGGATTCTATGATTAAATACAATTAAGTCTGAAAAACACTGCGGACATGACTGTAGTATACTGTAGTATTTGCAGTTTACTATAGTTTAAATAATGTAGTAAGAAAAACAACTGTGGTGTATATACTATAATTATAATTATTTTAGTGTTTCTGCTGACTGTTGTATGTACTGTCTTATTTTTGCAGACATTACTGTAGTATTTACTATAGTGTTTTTATTTTATTATCTTTGACATAGCAGTGGGTGCTTTGTCCTTGAGGAAACCTACTGGACAAAATACTCAGAGCAAATGTATACCTGTAGGTAGGACTGTGGACTGAATGGATAGTACAGTGCTTCTGCTCTTTTCTATAACCTGTAGGGAACACAATATATGATCTATACTTGGCATGTAGGTTTCTCACTTATGGGTGGCACAAATTGGGATACGGGAGATGGGAATAGGCAGGTTATATGCAAGTTAAAAACTGTAGTATATACTATAGTAATTACTTTTTTTTTTGCATACATTACTGTAGTTATTACTATAGTATTCTACAGTATACTACAACATCTAATAGTAGGTACTACACATGATCAAGGTATACTACTGTGTGTAGTATAGTATTCTACAGTATACTACAGTTTACTACATAATTCTAAAGTAAGTACTGTAGTATTCTATAGTAAACTGTGTTTTTTCATGTGAGTAGCATAGACTGAATAAAACTAATGGTCTGTAGCTGCCTGTGAGCTTAAAGCATGAGAACCACCATGTTAAACAAAGCATTATTCTTTCTGGGGTGTATTCATTACTCACACACTGTAGCAAAATGTTTGTTGCAAAATGTTTGTTGCAAAACGTTTTGCAACAAAATACTGGAGTTTCTATTTAAAAGATTATGTTAGTTCCCTCCCTGTTTCGTTCCATTTGCATCTGTTTGCTTTTGTTTGGTTCCTATTGAGTACAGCCCGTTGTCTAGTTTCTGAACAAATTTCAATCGACTTTCACCTGGAAAATACCATGGTGGTCTGAGACAAAATCATAATATCAATGGTAGCTATGTGTTAGCACTTCCCTGCTGTGAAATATTCAGGCAATAGTGGCACATCAAACTTCAAAAGTAGTTTGAATACCATTGTTAGGGTACTCATGCTGCCAAACATACCCTAGTAAAACTGACTATCCTACCGATCCTTGACTTCGACGATGTCATTTACAAAACAGCCTCCAACACTCTACTCAGCAAATTGGATGCAGTCTATCACAGTGCCATCCGTTTTCTCACCAAAGCCCCATATACCACCTACCACTACGACCTGTATGCTCTCATTGGCTGGCCCTCGCTTCATATCCGTCGCCAAACCTACTGGCTCCAGGTCATCTATAAGTCGTTGCTAGGTAAAGCCCTGCCTTATCTCAGCTCACTGGTCACCATAGCAGCACCCACCCGCAGCACGCCCTCCAGCAGGTATATTTCACTGGTCACCCCAAAGCCAATTCCTCCTTCGGCCGCCTTTCCTTCCAGTTCTCTGCAGCCAGTGACTGGAATGAACTGCAAAAATCACTGAAGCTGGGGACTCATATCTCCCTCACTAGCTTTAAGCACCAGCTGTCAGAGCAGCTCACAGATCACTGTACCTATACATAGCCAATCTGTAAATAGCTCATCCAACTACAACTAGTTGTAAATGAGAACTTGTTCTCTACTAGCCTACCTGGTTAAATAAAGGTGAAATAAATATAAATAAAACAGGGTAGTTACAGCCTCTAGTTACAGTCTGTTAGAGACCTTAGTTGGTTCCCGAGTGGTGCAGGGGTCTAAGGCACTGCGTCTCGGTGCTTGAGGCGTCACTATAGACACCCTGGTTCGAATCCAGGCTGTATCACAACCAGCCATGATTGGGAGTCCCATAGGGTGGTGCACAATTGGCCCATCATTGTCCGGTTTTGGCCAGTGTACGGCGTAATTGTAGATAAGAATTTAGTTAAATAAAGGTAAAATAAAAATCAATAAAAAATGTAAAAAGTTACAGCCCTTGAATGAGCTATAAATGGCCAAGTATAGTTGGCTTTGTAAAAAGCGTTAAGAGAGAGAGCGAGTAAGCTGTGGCAAATGTACATTGTATATTGAGTCAATCTGGACACTTTTGTTTACAGAAGCAGTTGACTACTAGACACACATATACACACACACACACACACACACACACACACACACACACACACACACACACACACACACACACCCCATGTGGAGTCCGTCTGCTCTGACCTTTTCCTATCAATAGGGGGCTGAGATTCTCGCCAAGAGAAAGTTGCCTTGCCCTTCTTCTCGTCTGTCCGTCTTTCCATTTATTTCTCTCCATCTCTCCTCCATCCCTCTGCCATTTTCCCAAGCTGTATGTCTGGATAGAAATCTAATCTATGATGTACAATAATAGCCTTGAATTTAAAGAGGAAAGAATACCTCTCTTTCTCGTGTGTGCTTCTGTCCTCATGTCTCTCTCTCTCTCCCTCTCTCTCAATTCAATTCAAAGTGCTTTATTAGCATGACGTAACAATGTAAATATTGCCAAAGCGTACTTTAGAGATTAAGTGATTAATTTACAATATGAGCATAATTAAAATAATAATAATCAATACTGTCAACGGGACAATCAATAATCAAGGGTAAAAATATCCATACAATGGACAATAACAATGACGCAGAGGACATGTGCAGGTTGGTTGGTCTGTCAGACACTGTCCCTCATTTTATGGCAAGCAGCAATGTAGTGTGCTGCCAACCCACAGCTCTCTGCATCTTTCACCAACAGGACAGGTAGCCTATTCTAATCAGAGAGGTCTTTGAAACCTTGAATATGGTTTTCAAGTTTGGGGAAATTATATATATTTTTTAATTTTGTCAGGAAATGCAGCTCTGTCTCTAGTTTTGCAGACTTTTCTCACCCCATGGCCCAATGGAAAGAAATGTATGTGTTTTTGTCAGTTTGTTGTTTGTGTACATGGATTTTGTAATGTCATATGTTTTTCCCCCAACACCACTTTCCATCAATTTGTATAGCAGACCATCATGCCAAATTGAGTCAAAAGCTTTTTTGAAATCAACAAAGCATGAGAAGACTGCCTTTGTTTTGGTGTGTTTGTTTGTCAATTAGGGTGTGCAGGGTGAATACGTGGTTTGTCGTATGCTAATTTGGTATATAGCCAATTTGACATTTGCTCAGTACATTGTTTTCTGCTGTTTATGATAATGCAGAGGATTTTCCCAAGGTTGCTGTCACGCCCTGACCTTAGAGCTTTTTATGTCTCTCTTTTGGTTTGGTCAGGGTGTGATTTGGGTGGGCATTCTATGTTCCTTTTTCTATGTTTTTGTATTTCTTTGTTTTGGCCGGGTATGGTTCTCAATCAGGGACAGCTGACTATCATTGTCTCTGTTTGGGAACCATACTTAGGTAGCTTTTTTGTGGGTAGTTCATTTCTGTTTAGTGTTTTGCACCTTTCAGGACTGTTTCGGTTATTCCCATTGTTATTTTGTTATAGTGTTCAGTTTTAATAAAGAAAGCATGAACACTTACCACACTGCACTTTGGTCCAATGATTCCTCTTCTTCAGACGACGAATACCGTTACAGAACTACCCACCACAAACGGACCAAGCAGCGTGGTAATGAGGAGCAGAGGGTTCATGACTCCTGGACATGGGAGGAGATATTGGATGGACAGGGACCCTGGAGACAGGCTGGGGAATATCGCCGCCCTAAAGAAGAACTGGAGGCAGCTAAAGCTGAGAGACAGCGATATGAGGCAAGGCAGCGCAGCAGGCACGAGAGGCAGCCCCCCCAAAAAAATAATTGGGGGGGGGGGGGGGGGGCACGGGAGATTGGCAGAGTCAGGCGATAAACCTGAGCCAATTCCCTGTGCTTACCGGATGCAGCGTGGGGACTGGTCAGGCACCGTGTTATGCGGTGAAGCGCACGGTGCCTCCAGTGCGCACTCATAGCCCGGCAAGTGCCATGCGAGAGTGGGCATCCAGCCAGGGCGGATTGTGCCAGCTCAGCGCGTTTGGTCTCCGGTGCGCCGTTTCGGCCCAGGGTATCCTGCGCCGGCTCTGCGTACTGTGTCTCCGGGGCGCTGGGAGGGTTCAGATCGTCCTATGCCTGCGCTCCGCCCGTGCCGGGCGAAAGTGGGCATTGAGCCTAATGGAGAAGTGTGAGTGTTAAGCACCAGATCTCCAGTGCTCCCCCACAGCCCGGTTCGACCTGTGCCTGCACTCTGGAGGGGCCGGGCTAAAGTGGGCCTGGCGGAGTGTTGCCAAGGCTGCGCACCAGAGCTACAGTGCTCCCCCACAGCCTGGTTAATCCGGTGCCTCCTCTACGCATCAGGCCACCTGTAGGTCTCCCCAGCCTGGTGGGCCCTGTGGCAGCCCCACGCACCAGACTGTCTCTGCGTCTCCTCCCTCCAGAGTCGCCCTCCATTCGGGACCCACCAGCGACGCCCTCCAGTCCAGAGCCTCCAGCGTCGCCCTCCAGTCAGGAGCTTCCAGCGACGCCCTCCAGTCTGGACCCGAGGCGCCCTTCAGTCCGGAGCTTCCAGAGGAGCCCTTCAGTCCGGAGCTTCCAGAGGCGCCCTTCAGTCCGGAGCTTCCAGAGGCGCCCTTCAGTCTGGGGACCGCTACGAGGGTCCCCAGTCTGGGGTCGGCGGCGAGGGTTCCCGGTGGAGCGGGGTCTACGTCCCTCACCAGAGCCGCCACCGCGGAGAAATGCCCACCCAGACCCTCCCCTATAGGTTCACGTTTTGCGGCCGGAGTCCGCACCTTTGGGGGGGGTACTGTCACGCCCTGACCTTAGCTTTTTATGTCTCTATTTTGGTTTGGTCAGGGTGTGATTTGGGTAGGCATTCTATGTTCCTTTTCTATGTTCCATTTCGGTTATTCCCTTTGTTATTTTGTTATAGTGTTCAGTTTTACTAAAGAAAGCATGAACACTTACCACACTGCGCTTTGGTCTGATGATTCCTCTTCTTCAGATGACGAAAACCGTTACAGTTGCTCTTGACGCATATCTCACTGTAGTTATTGGGGTCAAATTTGTCTACACTTTTGTAGATTGGGGTGATCCGTCCTTGGATCCAAATATTGGGGAAGATGCCAGAGCTAAGGATGATGTTAAAGAGTTTTAGTATAGCCAATTGGAATTTGTGGTCTGTATATTTTATAATTTCATTGAAGATAATGTCAACACCACAGGACTTTTTGGGTTAGAGGGTTTATATATTGTCCTGTAGTCCATTCAATAGAATTGGAGAATCTAGTGGGTTCTAGTAGTCTGTAATAGTTGATTCTAAGATTTGTATTTGATCATGTATATTTTTTTGCTGTTTGTTCTTTATTATAGGGCAAAAAATACTGGAGATGTGGTTTTCCCATACATCTCCATTTTGGATAGATAACTCTTCGTGTTGTTTGTTTACTGTTTTCCAATTTTCCCAGAAGTGTTTAGAGTCTATGGATTCTTCAATTACATTGAGCTGATTTCTGACGTGCTGTTCCTTCTTTTTCCGTAGTGTATTTCTGTATTGCTTTAGTGATCCACCGTAGTGAAGGTGGAGGCTCAGGTTTTCTGTGCCTCCATGTTTTTGGTTGGATAGGTTTCTCAATTTCTTTCTTAGGTTTTTGCATTCATCGAATAATTTGTCATTGTTGTTCATTTTCTTTGGTTTTCTGTTTAAAATTGTTAGATATGATAGGGAAGCTGAGGGGTTTTCTACTGCCAAGTTTGCACCTTAACTATTACAGTGGAATGTTTTGTTCAGGAAATTGTCTAAAAGGGATTGAATTTGTTGTTGCCTAATTGATTGATTATTGATCTGTTCAAGTAGACTGTGATTTTGCTGGTCTGATAGGGGTGTCAGTGGGCTGACTGTGAACGCTCTGAGAGACTCTGGGTTGAGGTCAGTACGACTGTCAAGAGATGAGCTATAGGTGTACCTAACATAGGAGTCCCCTCAAAGCCTCCCATTGACTATGTACATACCCAGCGTGCGACAGAGCTGCAGGAGTTGTGACCCGTTTTTGTTGGTTATGTTGTCGTAGTTGTGCCTTGGGGGGCATATGGGGGAGGGAATGCTGTCACCTCCAGGTAGGTGTTAGTCTCCCTGTACGCTGAGGGTGTCAGGTTCTTGTCCAGTTCTGGCATTTAGGTCGTCACAGACTAGTACATGTCCCATGTCCCCTCCAGAAAGAAGAAGCTGTCTTCAGTAGTCTACAGTACCCTAACCAAAAACTGTGGAAAGATGGCAGCATTTGCGCAGAACTGAAAGCGCGAACCACTGCATTTAACCATGGCAAGGTGACTGGGAATATGGCAGAATACAGTGTAGCTATTCCCTCCGCAGGGCAATCAAATAGGCAAAACATTCATATAGAGACAAAGTGGAGTCGCAATTCAACTGCTCAGACACAAGACGTATGTAGCAGGGTCTACAGACAATCACGGACTACAAAAGGAAAATCAGCCACTTCGTGGACACCGAGGTCTTGCTTCCAGAAAAGCTAAACACCTTCTTCGCCCGCTTTGAGGATAACATAGTGCCACCGACGCGGCCCACTACCAAGGACTGTGGGCTCTCCTTCTCCATGGCCAACGTGAGTAAGACATTTAAGGGTGTTAACCCTCGCAGGGCTGCCGGTCCAGACGGCATCCCTAGCCGTGTCCTCAGAACATGCGCAGAACAGCTGGCTGGTGTGTTTACAGACATATTCAATCTCTCCCTATCTCAGTCTGCTGTCCCCACATACTTGTGGAGATGGTGGAAAGTTCCTCGGCGTACACATCACTTACAAACTGAAATGGTCCACCCACATAGACAGTGTGGTGAAGAAGGTGCAACTGCACCGCCCGCAACCGCAGGGCTCTCCAGAGGGTGGTGTGGTCTGCCCAACGCATCACCGGGGGCAAACCACCTGCCCTCCAGAACACCTACATAACCCGATGTCACAGGAAGGCCAAAAGATAATCAAGGGAAACAACCACCCGAGCCACTGCCTGTTCACCCCGCTATCATCCAGAAGGCGAGATCAGTACAGGTGCATCAAAGCTGGGACCGAGAGACTGAAAAATAAGCTTCTATCTCAAGGCCATCAGACTGTTTAATAGCCATCACTAGCACATTAGACGCTGCTGCCTATATACATAAACTTGAAATCAATTTAATAAATGGAACACTAGTCACTTTAATAATGTTTACGTATTTTGCATTACTCATCTCATATGTATCAACTATATTCTATTCTATTCTGTATCTTAGTCTATGCCGCTCTGACATTGCTCGTCCATATATTTATACATTCTGAATTCCATTCCATTACGTAGATTTGTGTGTATTGGGTATATGTGGTGAAATTGTTAGATATTACTATTACTGTCGGAGCTAGAAGCACAAGCATTTCGCTACACTCGCATTAACATCTGCTACACACTTATCTGTGACCAATACAATTTCATTTCATTTCATTAAAGTATAGGGATTCTATTGGGTTGATAGAGGTAGCTCACAGGAGGACATTTTTCTCTGTTGAGATCATTTCCTTTTGAATTTGTAGCCAAATGTAAAATGTTCCTGATTTGATTAATTTAATAGAGTGAATTAGGTCTGCTCTATACCAAATTAGCATACCCCCATAGTTCCTTCCCTGTTTCACACCTGATAGTTTGGTGGATGGGAGTACCAGCTCTCTGTAAACTAGAGGGCAACCAGTGGGTCCGTCTCCTCTGTACCATATTTCTTGTAGGATGACAATGTCTGTATTTCCCGATTCTTTGATGAAGTCCAGGTTCCTGCTCTTTGGGCCAAAGGCAGTTGACCTCAGGCCTTGGATGTTCCAGGATGAGATAGTGAAGCCTTTGTGTTCCATAAAGTGTCCAGTGTTGTTGGTCGTGTGGTTTGGCCTCAGGCCAGTAAGTGTGAGCAGAGCCTGCTGAGCATCTGGTACATGCCATTGGCTTGGGCTAGAGAAAGAGTGGGGGTTGGGCCTGTTTGCCCACTCACGGCCTGGTGGGATCTGTGACTCCCATGTTGAGGCCCTCTTGTGGGAGTGGGGGTCATGGGGTGGGCAGGAGGGGCATAAGTCTGTTCTGAGGGGGCCCAAATGGGGTGTGGGCATGGTTGGCTTGGGGGGGTTGACTGGTTGGGATGGGGGTGTGGATGTGGCTGGTGGTGCTGTGGTCTGGATGTAGGTCCTCTTGGCGTGGATCCTCTCTATGTAGGTCCAGTGGGGGGGGGGGGGTCTCGCTGGTGTCTCACTGGTGTCTCACTGGTCTGGGCGGGTTGTCTATTGATCTGTTGCTCCTGTGTGAGGTGTTGGAGCTGCGGTTGAGGGCGATATTCTTTAGGGTCCGGGCAAAGGTGGGCGCTGCTTTCTTGTATAGTTGGACCTGGTCATAAAGTCTGCTCAAGTCCAGGATGGAGTGATGGGCCAGGTAAACATTTGATTTTGAGCCACAGTCGCGGGAAATACTTGCATTTACCCACTGTATGTTAGCAGGTTGTTTGTGCCTGTGTGTATTATTATGTGGCTGGGTGACCCTAGTTGGTCTTCAGACAGAAGGTCTAGGGCGTGCTGGGTGTTTGGACACCAGAGCTTAGACACACTGTGTTTTTCTTGTATATATTTCCCGTTTGAGTCCATAAGGAGTACAATCTGTGGCTTGTGTATGTCCTTAGTGGGTGTGGTGGGGTTGTAAGGAGGGCTATCTGGGTGGCACAGGGGGGGTGCTCAAAGAGGGTGGGATCCGCTGGGCTTGGGGTTCTTCATTTGTCTGTCCTGCTGTTAAATTGAGGCTATGGTCAGGGTCTGGGGTGGACTGTTCTGCTGTGGTGTCAAGACTTTGGCAGGGGGCTGAGGTGGACTGTTCTACTGGCTTCTCTGTGGGGGTGGCCAGCTCTCTAATAGGTTGTTCTCTGTCACACTCCATCCCCCACACCCTCTCCTCCAGCACAAATCCTCTCCTCTAGTGCTCTGTTCTTCTCCTGCTCTTTCTCCTGTTGATGTTGTCTCACCACAGTCCAGAGTGCAGATATGTCTCTATCCACCTCCAGCTCTCCGGGTCTGGTTGAGGGGGTGTTGTTGAGCTGAACTATTTTTTGACCTGCCTGGAGTGTGTTCCCCTGCTGTTTCATCTCCACCTGCCTTACCTCCAGCTGGGTGAATGTATCCATAATTGTAGTGAGGGAGTAGTACTCGGTGCTGGGAGGATGACTTTCTGCTTGGTGTTGCTCATCTGTGGGGTTGATTATTGAAGAGGTCTGGTCTGACATGCTCGGGGTGGAGGTATCTTTCTCAAGAGAGAGCTTATCCTGCTGAGCTATCTCTTTGATAAGGTGAATGTCCAGCTGAAACTGTTTGGGGTTGCCCTGTACCATTACTGTCTATACATAACTGAGTAACCTCTGGTAGCAGAGCATTCCATGATGACATGGCTCTATACATAACGGTTTGGGTACCGTGAAGAAACCCATACTGGTGGGATTTATGTCTGTTGGAAGTTAATGCAAATCAATTATATAATTAGATAGACATTGTCAACACACAAATGTTTCTTATAAAGACTAAATGAGAAGTGGTCAATTTCTCCTCAACCATGAAAGACTGTCATGCATGTTGTTGATGTTAGTTTAGTATGTGCTGTTAAGGGCAAGGCGTGCTGCTCTCTTTTGGGCCAGCTGCAGCTTTGCTAGGTGTTTCTTAGCTGCTGTAAGGGATTTCCTGTGGTGAAGTAGAGGCGGACCAAAACGCAGCGTGGTTATATTGATTCATGTTTAATAAAAACAGATAAACATGAACACTACAAAACAATAAACGTGGAAAACCCAAAACAGTCCTATCTGGTGCAAACACAGAGACAGGAACAATCACCCACAAACACAGTGAAACCCAGGCTACGTAAGTATGATTCTCAATCAGAGACAACTAATGACACCTGCCTCTGATTGAGAACCATACTAGGCCGAAACATAGAAATACCCCAAAACATAGAAAAACAAACAGACTGCCCACCCAACTCACGCCCTGACCATACTAAATAAATACAAAACAAAGTAATTAAAGGTCAGAACGTGACAGCTGCACATCAACATACAGTATTACTGGAAAGTAATCAAGATAGGACAATATCAGAGCCTGAATAACTAGTGCAGTTGATCTGTGTCAAAAATGCAGAATATATTTTTATAACAATCATGCCTCTCCCCATTTTCACAACTACTTTGTCAATATGACTTCACCATGATAATTGACCATCCAATGTTATTTTATAGGAGTTCCACTTCTTCAGTGGTCACACCCTTTATGCACAACTCCAGTTAAGGGTTAAGGTTTGGGATAGGGTGTAAAAGATGTAAAACAAGTGTCCACCACTGGGATCAAACATGCACCTGTCTGATCCAGAGTCATGGGATTGTGCCCATCTGTCACCCCCATCCACAACGCCTTAGGAAAACCCAAGCCTACTTGATGGTAATGGTGCTCACTGTTGCATTTCAATGTGTCCTCAGGGACATGGATAGACGTCCAATTTCGAAGTCACTCTTGAGCGATCTGTAGGGCCCTATAAAATCCAGGCTGCGTGGAACATGGACTGAATCACGGAATCCTGACATTAAAACGGAATTCAACAATATTGAAACATTTATTGAACTTAGTGGTAATTCAAAGAAATCTATTTAACTTATAAGAAAATGCATTCATTTGACAAATCATAAGACATGAACAAAATGAATCAGTGATTTGTATTTTCATGAAACTTTCTGAAACGGCACAGGAATGCCCATCTGTGTGTATGTGTGCTGTGCGCGCCTATGTCTACACTTTGTGTAGCCATTAGCGATGATGCTATTGATAATATTCTTCTGGTAGAGATGGAAAGGCTTTCCCAAAAACTTTCTCTATGAAATGTTAACTACAAAGTATCCTATGCCTTCCTGGCAGAATGATATTAGGATTATTTGCATCAATCCAGTGGCCATTTGTTTTTCAAACTCTGCAATCACATGAGCACTACAGCATCACAGCTAACCAAACAACGGTCTCTTCCTGGTGTGCACTGGCATTAAAGGATAACTACACCCAAAACTCAAAATAAAAAAGAATCATCCCAGACCAACCTAAAAATAAAATGGTATCCTGATGTGGTTTATAAACATTTGTTTTAATTGGTTGTTTTCCTGTTTTTAAAAAACAAGGAAAATGGTATCAGGCAAAAAAAATATTTTAGGGCTCTAGGTCTGCCTGAACACACACACACTCACCTTAACACAATGTCATAAACCTTCTTAAAATGCATGGCCTGTGGGCTGGCTGACAGACAATCCAGTGGAAATGTTATCTTCAAAATGACCTCCTCAGATCCATTATGGCTCCTTCTGCTCCCAGCTTGATGAAATAACACACAGCCTGAGCCCACCTCACCGACCAGCCTCACCTCATACAGTCATAAAGACAGAGAGAAGAGAGAGAGCGTAAGAGGGAGAGAGACCGAGAGAGAGGAGGAATCAATCAATTAGTGGGAAAGAGAAACCGTAGTGAAACCGTGTGTGTTTGTGTGTATGGTTGTGTGGAGCGGGTTCTCACAGGGTACATGTTGTCACTCACACACTTTTTGACTACTCAACCAGATCTTATAGAGTTTACATCAGTCTTATATACTCATCTCTTCATCTTATGCAATAATGTTGACTTCTACAGACATACAGAAAGACACACACATACATGTTTTTAAACAACGAATTGTTTAAAATAACAACTGTTATTAAACATGTTTGTGAGCTCAATGCACACATGGCGCAGTTTCTCTAGAGATAAATCAGATCAAGCCCGAATTGTGCAATGTAATAGGGAGTTGTAGTTTCCAACAGGCAATATTCAACATAGTTTAGCGCAGAAAATGTGGTAATTATCTACAATGACCATAATCCATTGCTCGCCTACTTGTCCGATCTGTGTGTTTCTCTTACACCTGCTACTTTAGGTTAGTGTGGGGCAGACACAGAGAGGGAGAGAAGTAACCGAAGAATGCGCGATGGAGAGGGATAGAGAGCAATTGCTTCGAGAGGTATCTCTACCTGAAAATACATGATCTTAAGTGATTGATAGTTGGTATTCAGCAGTCATAAAATATGCGTTATTTATTTTAAAGTAATACTAAAATTGTGATTTTGTCAGACAGCGGGCAGCAGCTCTATAGAGATGAGATGAGTTGGAATGAAATACAAATACAAAACTACAACTCCCTCCTACATCAAACAGTTCAGGCTGTAAAGTCATCAAATAAAACACATGTAATATACCCAACAGCTGAAATATTTGATTAAAGTAAAGTGATGTGAATAAATTATGGTTAACAAGTGATGCACAGTAACGGGCAGTCACTACCACCATGGGACTTTTGTTATTTGTTTTGTCCTGTGTTATTACAGCATTCAACCCACATAATACACAGTGCATTTAATCATGTAAAATATATTATATTTTGATAATCGAACCAAAACCAAACTGACCTCAAAATGCACTAATTGCTCAGCTGTTACATACACACACATACACGCCCATATACACGCACAGAAGCCCGTATACACACACACACACACACATCCATACACACACACACACACACACACACACACGTCAGAATCCCCAAACCAATTCACTCTCACATTAAAACAAGCTTATCACCACTGTGTGTCCATGCCTATGTATGTGCAGCTATATGAGACTGAACTGAATACTATATTTGGATACTGCATACCAGTTACATGTATCAACGTAGATGCCAAAAAAGACAATACATACCTTCACGTTGATATCATTGCATGCCGCTGTGAGAAAAGAACATAGAACAATTACATTTCCACTTATCAAAAATACAGTTAGCTATTATCTGTGTCAAAACACAATGTTCTTCTTGCTTGTTGCACCAATCAACTCAATTAAACCACAGGATTATAAATTAGTCATGAATGTGATAGACATTCCAGGTTAACACCTCTACTGTGTCTGGAGCAAAAAAAACAACAACAGAGAAATGATGGAGGGAAAATGAGAGAGAAAATGAGGGATGGAGAGTGAGAGAGAGTGGGTAATGAGAGAGGAACAACAACCACACAAAAATCACAGAGAGAAAGAGAGAGAGAGAGATAGGGAGGAGGAAAGCAGGTAGTAGCTAACAACCACAACAAATTGTCTAGAGAAAGAGAGAGAGAGAGAGATAGAGAGGAGAAAAGCAGGTAGTATCTAACAACCACAACAAATTGTCTAGAGAAAGAGAGTGAGATAGAGAGAGGAGAAGAGCAGGTAGTATCTAACAACCACAACAAATTGTCTAGAAAGAGAAAGAGAGAGAGAGAGAGAGAGAGAGAGAGAGAGAGAGAGAGAGAGAGAGAGAGAGGAGAAAAGCAGGTAGTATCACAACAAATTGTCTAGAGAAAGAAAGTGAGATAGAGAGAGGAGAAGAGCAGGTAAGTTGACAGTGAAGTTTAGAGAGACTGTGTATCTGCTGTTGTAGACAGAGGGAGAGACAGCAACAGTGACGTTTAGAGAGACTGTGTGTATCTGCTGTTGTAGACAGAGGGAGAGAGAGTGACAATGAAGTTTAGAGAGACTGTGTGTATCTGCTGTTGTAGACAGAGGGAGAGACAGTGACAGTGAGGTTTAAAGAGACCATGTGTGTCTGTTAGACAACTAGTGAGAGGGTGACTGAGATAGAGAGGGAATAAGAGAGAGGCAGAAGGAGGGAGCAAGAGGTAGAGAAAGGTTGTCTGTGTCAGTCTACAGTGCTATCTGCCGTGTAAGTCTCAGGAGGTTGTAGTCTAGAACAGCAGTGTCGTTAGTTATGCTACTAACCAGAGTAACTGGACCACCTGTTTCGGTACCGTTGCCATAGTAACTGGGTTAGCGGGACCATCTCATAACAGATTGTAGTGATGACTTGACCGCTGGCACTGTAACCGTTCAGTCTGCTGTTACCATAGTAATACTGGACCCCCAGCTTGGCACTGATTGTAACCGCATTAACAGGGGTAAACGGGACCCCATCATGTGGGAGGGGGGCACCGGTGCCTCCAGAGTGGGGTCAAAGAGAGCAGGGGTGCGGGCTGTGGTGGCGCTGATTGGACTGCTCTACCGCTCCAGACAACACAGAGAGAGGGAGAGAGAGGGGGAGAGAGAGGACGAGTGGTGGGTAAACTCAACTCCTCTTTTTATGAAGGTGGTGTTTGAGGATGGGCATGTGTGTGTGCTTGTGTTTGACAATGATTTTATTAGTAAGAGAGTGTTTCGTGTCTTTACTGTATTTGAACTATGTTGATAGTGTAGTTGAATTAGATTGTCAGTGTGTCTGTTGGAACTATGGCATAGATGGTGTGAATGGAGAGCAGGTGCATAGATTGAGTGCAGAATGAAAGAGTATGTTATAGCAGTAAGACAGAAGTGTGTGTGTATGCATGCCAGTATCTCTTGCACATGTCTTACACTTGTGCATGTCTGTATGTATGTGGTAGAGTGCACTTGTGTTTGTTTGTGCGATGCAAGTGTGTGTGAATGTGTGTAGTGGTATAAAATACTGTAAAGTCTAACTTAAGTTGCTTTTGTGGGTATCTGTACTTACCTTTACTTTTACTTCACATAAAGAAAATGTTTTCCATAACACCCACAAGTAATCGTTACATTTCGAATGCTCAGGCAGGACAGCAATATGGTCCAGTTCACGCAACCTATCAACATAAACACATTCTCATCTCTACTGCCTCTGATCTGGCTGACTCACTAAACACAAAAACTGTGTTTGTAAATGATGTCTGAGTGTTTTAGTGTGCCCCTGTCTGTCCGTAAATGAATCAAACTAGAAAATGGTGTTGTGTGGTTTGCTTAATATAAGGAATTTATGCATAGCATTTACTTTAACTTTGTACTTTTATTCAGGTATGACAATTTAGCACTTGTTCCACCACTGTGTGTGTGTGTGTGTGTGTGTGTGTGTGTGTGTGTGTGTGTGTGTGTGTGTGTGTGTGTGTGTGTGTGTTAGTCCCCTATAATAGATTAAGTGTTCCTGTCTCTTTAGTAATAGTGAGTTCAGTGAAGAATCTATGCAGTCTATTTACAGAGAAAGAGCTTATGAGGGATTGGCCCGGTATTGGCCTTTGTGGATTGGCCTATGATAGAACGAGGTAGACAGAGAGAGGACCGTTTTTAAGGTGTATTGTACGAGTGATAACCGTTTTATTGTTGCTGTTGATTGTTTTAGGAAGCAGGAGAGAGAGCTGCTGACCATCTCTAATGTTCCCCTGGCAGACTGCCCCCCTTCTCCTCCGCGCACAGCACCCCCCACCATGAAGGTAACACACACTCATGCACACACACACACATACACACACCCACACAGGCATAGAGAATGGAGAAGGAGAGAGAACCAGTTTCCAATGGACTGTGACTGACCATCCCCAGCAGGTAGTATGACATTTTGAATGTGTACACTTATGTAAATGTATATCCGTTATCGGCATTGCGTTCTCAACCATTGATTTCTTGTGCCACATTATGCTGTATGTGATGATTGTTTGTGAGAGAGTGCTTGTAAATGTGTGTTGGGTTCTACACTTAGGTATAAGCGTTCATAGAAACAAACGTTACTGCAGTACAGATCCTACTGTTGTTCAGCTGAACATTTCAACAATATACAGATTGCATGCAGCTGAGTAGGGATATGAATGCTGTTCTTAAGCACAACGCAAGCGGAGTGCGTGGATACAGCCATTAACTGTGGTACATTGGCCATATACCACAAACTCTCGAGGTGCCTTATTGCTATTATAAACTAGTTACCAACGTAATTTGTTTTTGGTAACCAGTTTATAATAGCAATAAGGCACCTCAGGGGTTTGTGATATATGGCCAATATACCACGGGCTGTGTCCAGGCACTCCGCGTTGCGTCGTGCATAAGAACAGCCCTGAGCCGTGGTATAACCACAGCTCCTCATGCCTTATTGCTTAAATATACCACGGCTTTCAGCCAATCAGCATTCAGGGCTCAAACCACACAGTTTATAGTAGCTGTTCAAGTACAGTCTACAGTCAGGGTCTATTTCAGTGAAATGCTGGGTCATCCGAGTCCGGCCTGGGAGGAAGTGATGTGTCTCTGCTGCTTCTGCAGCCAGAGATACTGGATATAATGACGAGATGCTTGTGTCTCCACCCTAACAATTGGATTCGTTGACCACAGAGTGGAATGGTGGGCTGTCAAGCTCCTGCCTATTCCTCTCTTTGGATTGGTGGATACATCTCGTTATTTTAATACATTTTGGAATATTCTATGAGGGGTATTGGGGGGTATTAAATGGAGAATGAGATGCTATGCTAGCCTCATGAATATGCATAGAATTTCAACAGGGACAACTCCGATACAAAGTGTTTTTTCTCAAAGTTGCCGGGATGTCACTTGCATCACATTTCTATCAGTACACTCGTAACAACCTAATCATTACCAAACTTCTAATCGATCAAATAAGCCTCATGTATCAAAATAACAATACATTTTTATCTTGACTAAATTCAACACTCTCTCATTGATCCTCATACAAAAACTCCTCACTTGGCAGTATGCCAAGATATTTTCACTTGGACAGATTTTGGACTGAGTAAAACTTCTTGCTCTGCCTCTTCCTCTCTGCTGCAGTTCAGTCAGGACCAGGAAGTGATGTGAGAAGAAGCGATGTCAGAGAAATGGCCCAAAAAATGACTTTAAAAAGAGTGAGAAAGAATCTCACCTCTCTTTCTCTCTCTCTCTCTCTCTCTCTCTCTCTCCAGTCTGCCCATTTCTTCGACATGATGGAGAAGATGGAGGTAAGCATGGAACTCCTGCCGTCTGTGTCTGTCTGATTAATAACCCAGAATCCTCCAGGTGACAACAGAACTGATAATAATGTCATAGGTCAAAGGTTACCATGAGGTCATCAGGGGGTTCACGACCTTTGACACTCCCCATAATGCATTGTCAGTCATTATATATAGCAACAAGGTTTCAGAACCACTCACTCTACACTCTTACTACTATGCTTTTAATATTCTGTTATTTGTGCTTTCTAACGCCGACAACCCTTATTCTCATAAATCACAACTCCAAACATCTCACCCTCATGAATATCCAACATCCTTTCCCTAAACCTCTATCCCTTACATCCTAACCCCTTGCTTCCAAATCACACCATACCGACCTACCCAACCCCCCAACCCTCTGCCCCTGACCTCTAACATCTACCCCATACATTGCACGTATAACCCCTAACTCACCTAAGCAGGTACCAGAGGTAGCAGAAAAAACAGTGGCTGGTCCTCAGAGACTGAAGGTGTGGACAGCCTACCTACCTACCTACCTACCTGTCTGTCTGTCTGTCTGTCTGTCTGTCTGTCTGTCTGTCTGTCTGTCTGTCTGTCTGTCTGTCTGTCTGTCTGTCTGTCTGTCCTCATAGCCATCCTTTCACTGAATATACTGTATATAGTGGAAATTGACTATGAATGACTTTCATACCTCTTTATTTACAAACTCATATTCTCTGTTGTCATTCATTCATTTAGGTCCTTATCCCATTCACCAATGATTTGAAAAGTCAAGTAAAGTTTATTGGAGCTTTTAGTTCAGACAGTAATGCATGTGAGTTTGCTTGTCTTTGTGGTATAAAAACATAAAGCACTAATTTATTCATACTACATTGTTACAAGAGAAAGACAAAAAACACCTCATGGTCATATTTATTTTATGTCGCGCTCATCTTGTCCTTTGTGTTAGCTGCTTTTCAAATCTTTGTACAGACTACTGTGTGTGTGTGTGTTGTATGTACAGCCGAACCTGATTCCACTCTCTCTTACAGGATGACTACATCCCATACCCCAGGATAGAGGAGGTACGTCAGCAAACTGATAACATGCACACACACACACACACACACACACACACACACACACACACACACACACACACACACACACACACACAAATGATGGTTCTTACTCTGTTATTTGTCTCTGCCCAGGTGCTGGAGAGGGGTGGGCCGTACCCCCAGGTGATCCTGCCAGAGTTTGGGGGATACTGGATTGAGGATCCTGACGCCCTCGTCCCCACACCCCCTTCTCGGTACCCCAGCCTGTGTGACAGGGGGGACGATGGAGGGGGAGGAGAAGGGGAAGAGGGGGACGCTGCCCTAGTGGGTTATGGGTACCGGCTGGAGAGTAACGACGCAGCACGCGCCTACAGGAAGCACTTCCTGGGCAAGGTCAGTGCCATGGGAACACATCACTTTTTTCTCTGACATGTAACATGTCAATAATTGAAATACTGTGCTGCCTAATGTGCCTCCCAAAATGCACCATATTCCCAATATGCATTCAGAGTGTATTCACACCACTCAACTTTTTCAATATTTTGTTGTGTTACAAAGTGGGATTAAAATGTATTTAATTGTCATTTTTTGTCAACGATCTACACAACCTACTCTGTAATGTTGGCGGCAGTGGTTAGAGCGTTGGGCCAGTAACCAAAAGGTTGCTGGATCAAATCCCTGATCTAACGAGGTAAAAATCTGACATTATGTCCCTGAATTTGTTCTTAACTGACTTGCCTAGGTAAAAAAAAAAAGTTACACATGTTAAAATGGAATAAAAATTCTAACATTTGTTAAGAAATATATATATGTAGATGTATTTTGATTAGATATTTATTCAACCCCCTGAGTCAATAGAATTACCTTTGGCAGCGATAACAGCTGTGAGTTTTTCTGGGTAAGTCTCTAAGAGCTTTCCACACTTGGATTGTGCAACATTTGGCCTTTATTGTTTTAAACATTCTGCATGCTCTGTCAAATTGGTTGTTGTCAAATTATTAAAAAAATTCTTCAAGCTCTGTCAAATTGGTTGTTGATAATTGCTAGACAACCATTTTGAAGTCTTGCCATAGATTTTCAAGCAGATTTAAGTCAAAGCTCTAACTCGGCCACTCACTCTCTGTGTAGATTTTCCCTTGTGTTTTAGGTTACTGTCCTCCTGAAAGGTAAATTCATCTCCCAGAGTTTGATGGAAAGCAGACTGAACCAGGTTTTCCTCTAGGGTTTTGACTGTGCTTAGCTCAATTCCTTTTTTTTTTATCCAGAAAAACTCCAACGGTCCTTAACGATTACAAGCATACCCATAACATCATGCAGCCACCACTATGCTGAAAGTATGGAGAGTGGTACTCAGTAATGTGTTGACCTAGATTTGCCCCAAGCACAGCACTTTGTATTCAGGACAAAAAGTGCATTGCTTTGCCACATTTTTTGGCAGTATTACTTTAGTGCCTTGTTGCAAACAGGATGCATGTTTTTATAAATGTTTTATTTTGTACAGGCTTCCTTCTTTTCACTCTGTCAATTAGGTTATCATTGTGGAGTAACTACAATGGTGTTGATCCAACCTCAGTTTTCTTCTATCACATCCATTAAACTCTGTAACTGTTTTAAAGTCCCCATTGGCCTCATGGTGAAATCCCTGAGCAGTTTCCTTCCTTTCTGACAACTGAGTTAGGAAGGACGCCTGTATCTTTGGAGTGACTAGATGTACTGATACACCATCCAAAGTGTAATTAATAACTACAAAATGCTTAAAGGCATATTCAATGACTGCATTTTCTTATTTTTATCCATCTACCAGTAGGTGCCTTTTTTGTGAGGCATTGGAAAACCTCCCTGGTCTTTGTGGTTGAAGCTGTGTTTGATATTCACTGCTTGACTGAAAGACCTTGGACCACTACAAATCAGCCGGGCTAGACTATCTGGACTCTTTCTTTCTAAAATGATCTGCCGAAATTGTTGCAACCCCTATTACTAGCCTGTTCAACCTCTTTTTCGTGTCGTCTGAGATTCCCAAAGATTGGAAAGGGGGGGACACTCTTGACCCAAACTGCTGCAGACCTATTTCTATCCTACCCTGCTTTTCTAAGGTCTTCGAATGACAAGTCAACAAACAGATGACCGACCATTTCGAATCCCACCGCACCTTCTCCGCTATGCAATCTGGTTGGTCATGGGTGCACCTCAGCCACGCTCAAGGTCCTAAACTATATCATAACTGCCATCGATAAGAAACAATACTGTGCAGCCGTATTCATTGACCTGGCCAAGACTTTCGACTTTGTCAATCACCACATCCTCATCGGCAGACTCGATAGCCTTGGTTTCTCAAATGATTGCCTCGCCTGGTTCACCAACTACTTCTCTGATAGAGTTCAGTGTGTCAAATCGGAGGGCCTGTTGTCCGGGCCTTGGCAGTCTCTATGGGGGTGCCACAATGTTCAATTCTCGGGCCGTCTCTCTTCTCTGTATAATTCAATGATGTCGCTCTTGCTGCTGGTGAGTCTCTGATCCACCTCTATGCAGATGACACCATTCTGTATACATCTGGCCCTTCTTTGGACACTGTGTTAGCAACCTTCCAGACGAGCTTCAATGCCATACAACTATCCTTCCGTGGCCTCCAACTGCTCTTAAATACAAGTAAAACTAAATGCATGCTCTTCATCCGAACGCTGCCTGCACCTGCTCGCCCGTCCAGCATCACTACTCTGGATGGTTCTGACTTAGAATATGTGGACAACTACAAATACCTAGGTGTCTGGTTAGACTGTAAACTCTCCTTCCAGACTCACATCAAACACCTCCAATCCAAAGTTAAATCTAGAATTGGCTTCCTATTTCGCAAACAAAGCATCCTTCACTCATGCTGCCAAACAATACCCTCGTAAAACTGACAATCCTACCGATCCTATCGATCGAGGTATAACTCTCTGGTCAACCCCAAAACCAATTCTTCCTTTGGCCGCCTCTCCTTCCAGTTCTCTGCTGACAATGACTGGAACGAACTACAAATATCTCTGAAACTGGAAACACTTATCTCCCTCACTAGCTTTAAGCATTAGCTGTCAGAGCAGCTCACAGATTACTGCACCATAGCCCATGTATAATTTATTCCAAACAACTATCTCTTCCCTATTTATATATTTTGCTCCTTTGCACCCCATTATTTCTATTTCTACTTTGCACATTCTTCCACTGCCTTTCTACCATTCCAGTGTTTTACTTGCTACATTGTATTTACTTTGCCACCATGGCCTTTTTTTCCCTTTACCTCCCTTATCTCACCTCATTTGCTCACATCGTATATAGACATATTTTTCTACTATATTATTGACTGTATGTTTGTTTTACTCCATGTGTAATTCTGCGTTGTATGTGTCGAACTGCTTTGCTTTATCTTGGCCAGGTTGCAATTGTAAATGAGAACTTGTTCTCAACTTGCCTACCTGGTTAAATAAAGGTGAAATAAATAAATAAATGTTTGGGGTACAGAGATGAGACAGTCATTTAAAATCATGTTATTAAACACTATTATGGCACACGGAGTGAGTCCATGCAACTAATTATGTGACTTGTTAAGCACATTTGTACTCCTGAATTTATGTAGGCTTTGCCATAACAAAAGACGTTGAATATTTATTGACTCAAGACTATTATGAAAAACATAATTCCACATCGGTGTTATAGGGTACTGTGGGTAGGCCAGTGACAAGAAAAATGTCAATTTAATCCATTTTAAAAAGTCTAGGGGTATGAATAGTCTCTGAAGGGACTATAGTGCACTATTTTTGACCAGAGCCCTATGGGTCTTATACTTTCTGTTAATGCATCACATTCTGACCGTTCTCTCTGACTCTGTAGAGTATAAAAACACTTACACTGTCCTATTCTTTCAGTGTTACGTACTGTTCACGTTGTCCTATATTTTTTTTGTGCTTGTCTGTCTGTCTCCTATAAATGTTGTCCTATTCCCTCACTATGTGATAGGACCACTTGAATTTTTACTGCACGGCCAGTTGTCATGGCAACCTCGTTCTGTCTGTGAAACATGAGGAAGTGAAGAGTCAGGAGTATCTGCATGTCATCCTCAGGTAAGTAAAACAACACACCTTAACACACCTGAACACACCTTAACACAACGGATCATTACACTCCGTTTGTGACAGCTCACACTTAACATGAGTAAGAAAAACATGCACAATTTCAAATCAAATTGTATTTGTCACATGCACCGAATACAACAGGTGTAGTAGACCTTGCAGTGAAATGCTTACTTACAAGCCCTAACCAACAATGCAGTTTTAAGAAAAATAAGAGTTAAGAAAAATATTTACTAAATAAACGAAAGTTTAAAATGTTATGTACAGGGGGTACCGGTACCGAGTCAATGTACAGGTTTGAGGTAATATGTACATGTAGGCAGGGGTAAAGTGACTACACATAGATAATAAACAACGAGTAGAGGTCCTGGATGGCAGGGAGCTTGGCCCCAGTGATGTACTGGGCCGTCCGCACTACCCTCTGTAGGGCCTTGCGGACGGAGGCCGAGCAGTTGCCATACAATGCATCTCTCTCTCTCTCTGTCTCTCTCTCTCTCTCTCTCTCTCTCTCTCTCTCTCTCTCTCTCTCTCTCTCTCTCAGGTCTAGGATGAAAACAATGTATGATAGGATCTCTCTAGCAGAACTTCCTGAGCTGCCTAGTGTCCCTCAACTAGCCAAGGTAACCAAACCACTACATAGTTACTACAGAAACCACAGGGGACCACCATATTTCTGGAGGATTTGGCAAACTATGAATATTGTTGAATTATCTTGGTTCATTGAGATAAGATCTAGCTATGTACAGTGTACGTACATATCTTCCTAACTAAATGTTGTGTGTTTCGGTGTGTTCATAACTTGTTGTGTGATCAGCTGCTGTGTGAGGATGCTGTTGGTCTCAGATTCAGTCCAGCTCTGTATCCCAAGGTGAGCTCACAGAAATACATGCAGTATATCACACCATGACCAACAACACTGCTCTAAGTGATTACTCTGCATATTTACCAGGCCTCCCAACTTATAGTGAGCTATGATGAACATGAGGTGAACACCACCTTCAAGTTTGGGGTCATCTACCAGAGGTTTGGACAGGTGAGTTTTGCTATGTGTGTGTGCTGGAGTTTAGCTATCCTGTTTAGGTTTTAATAACAAACCAAAAAATAAATCTAACACTATTCTCTCTTTCTCAATATCTGTCTGTCAGGTTTCGGAGGAAGAGTTGTTTAGAAACAGTGAGGAGACACCAGCCTTCACTGAGTTCCTCAGTTTACTGGGAGAGACTGTAGACCTACAGGACTTTAAAGGGTAAGGGGGGGTGAAGAGAGATAGAGACAGACAGAGAGAGAGAGGGAGTGGGCGGGGTAAAGAGAGAGAGAGAGAGAGAGGGGGTAGGGGGAGAGAGTAGCCATCGCCTATAGAGAGATGAACCCGAAGAAGAGTCCCCTAAGCAGGCTGGTCCTGGGGCACTGTTCACAAACACAAACAGACCCCACAGAGACCCAGGACAGCAACACAATTAGACCCACCCAAATCATGAGAAAACAAAAAGATAATTACTTGACACATTGGAAAGAATTAACAAAAAAAAACAGCGTGACCTAAAATGCTATTTGGCCCTAAACAGCATAATACCTGACCACTGTGACTGACCCAAAGTTAAGGGAAACTTTGATTACGTACAGACTCAGTGAGAATAGCCTTGCTATTGAGAAATGTCATCGTAGGCAGACCTGGCTCTCAAGAGAAGACAGGCTATGTGCACACTGCCCACAAAATGAGATGTAAACTGAGCTGCACCTCCTAACCTCCTCCAAAATGTATAACAACATTTGAGACACATATTTCCCTCAGATTACACAGATCCACAAAGAATTCAAAAACAAACCCAATTTTGATAAACTCCCATATCTACTAGGTGAAATACCACAGTGTGCCATCACAGCAGCAAGATTTGTGACCTATTGCCACAAGAAAAAGGCAACCAGTGAAGAACAAACACCATTGTAAATACAACCCATATTTATGTTTATTTATTTTCCCTTTTGTACTTTAATTATTTACACAGCATTACAAATCAAATCAAAGTGTATTTGTCACGTGCGCCGAATACTACAGGTATTTCACCTTACAGTGAAATGCTTACTTACAGGCCCTAACCAACAGTGCAATTTTTAAGTACAACACTGTATATAGACATAATATGACATTTTTAAGGTCTTTATTCTTTTGGAACTTCTCTGAGTGAAATGTTTACTGTTCATTTTTATTGTTTATTTCACTTTTGTTTATTATCTACTTCACTTGCTTTGGTATTGCTAACATATGTTTCCCATTCCAATAAAGCCCTAGAATTGAAATTGAATTGAGAGGGGGGGTGAAGAGAGACACAGAGAGTGAGAGAAAGAGAGAGAGACACAGAGAGAGACAGGGGGGGTAAAGACAGAGAGAGAGATAATTGGGGGAGTGAGGGAGAATAAGTGGTAGAGGGAGGAAGAAAGAGAAAGAGAGAGAGAATGGGAGTTGACGGTGAGAGGTAAAGAAATGAGAAGTTAAGAATAACACAGGCTCTAATCCTAACCCCCTGTTCGTTCTCTCCCTGTCCCTGTAGGTTCCGTGGTGGTCTGGATGTGTGTCATGGTCAGACAGGCTCACAGTCGGTCTACACAGACTACAGAGAACAGGAGATCATGTTCCATATCTCTACCAAGCTGCCCTACACAGAGGGAGACAGGCAACAGGTACACACACACACCTAAGATCCTACACGTAACGGCACACACCTTTCTGAAAACGTATGGTTACTTTCGTAACCCCGGTTCTCTGATAATATGATTGAGATGTATCACATGTGGGGGGTTCGCTAGGACCGCCTACTCTCTCTGTAGAAAAGGCAGGCCACTTCAAATTGATAGGCAGCCCTGTCAATCACCCTTACCACCCCTGTTCCTTCAACCAATCAGGGCACTTGGATATGCTGCAGGACCTCACCTCCCCTCACCTCTAGTTAGTGCACGTTTTGCCATGGCAAGAGCAGCAAATAGTTGTGTTGCTGATGGACTTTCACATGTTGTTCATAACTGAAATGCTGTGCCTGTGTTGGAAATGGTGTATATTGTGTTGTGCAATGCCTGTCCTGGGGAGGACTAGGCCTACCTGTCCTGGGGAGGACTAGACCTACCTGTCCTGGGGAGGACTAGACCTACCTGTCCTGGGGAGGACTAGGCCTACCTGTCCTGGGGAGGACTAGACCTACCTGTCCTGGGGAGGACTAGACCTACCTGTCCTGGGGAGGACTAGGCCTACCTGTCCTGGGGAGGACTAGGCCTACCTGTCAGGTCTAAGCATTTGAGTGAAGTTTGTGCATCTGTAACTTTCTCACTCATCATTACTCACGATTCATTCAGAACTATTCGTAATCATGCTGCATCTCAATTTACCTCGTCCGCCAGTCCGCCAATGGTGGCCTTCCACATCTGTGGTGAAAGGTGACAGAGCTAGAGTGGTGTTTGTCAGAACATGAGACACCCCGGAAATCGGTCTTCTCATCAAAACTTCTGTAGCTTCTGAACGGTTTGACCATCAGTCTAATATGACCACTCAATGGAAAGATGAGAATTTCGTCTGAAGGTAGCCCGGTACCAGTTTTTTTTTGTTATGGGAGCGTACACTAAGCATACAAAACATTAAGAACACCTTCCTAATATTGAGTTGCAAGTGCAACGCTATTTGGCTGGCAGCCACACAAGTAAATGAGCTTACAAAGAAAAAGCAAGGTATTTTTTGCAAAAATGATGAATGGCCATCATGTTTCTATTTATCATAGAAATAATGTGGTCAGCTACATTTCCTAATGTTTTGCATAAAGTTAATATTGCATTTTACTGGACAAAAGTAGGCTGGCTACACCAAGAAAAGTACAAGGGAAAAATAGCTACACATCAGCCAGAGCGCTGTCTGCTCATAAATGGCCCGTTTGTAAATTCACATGAGTGAAGAAGTGCAGCTGAAGCCCAAAATGAATCTAATGCCAAGCAGAAATCACAATAAGAAGCATTTAGTTGTGCGTTTATAAAACACAGCAAGTTATTTCTTATGTGTTTTATATCTTTTATCTGTGTGAAAAGCAAAGAATTCTGCATTGACGTGATCCCTAAGTTTAACTTGCTAGTTACTAAGTGGCTGAATTGATAAGGTGACAGGGCCTCATATTGTGTTAGCTGTGTTTGAGAAGTCAAAGCCCTTTGGATGAGTTAGCTGTACAGCTGCCCCAGCTATCTTTTTATTTCCAGTTCTCGGCCTGCTCCTCCCCCATCTTCTCTGAGCAGAGCAGGCAGCCAGTTGCTCTAGGAAATCCAGACTCTACATAGACACAGCATGCTCCAGAGACAGTACTGTTTATCCTTAACAAGCATGCGTCAAAATGTTGTTTATTTGCACAATGACATTTGGGTGGCTCCTACCTACAGTTGAAGTTGGAAGTTTACATACACTTAGGTTGGAGACATTAAAACTCATTTTTCAACCACTCCACACATTTCTTGTTAACAAATTATAGTTTTGGCAAGTCGGTTAGGACATCTACTTTGTGCATGACACAAGTAATTTTTCCAACAATTGTTTAAAGTCAGATTATTTCACTAATAATTTATTGTATCACAATTGCAGTGGGTCAGAAGTTTACAAACACTAAGTTGCCTTTGAACAGCTTGGAAAATTCCAGAAAATTAGAAGCTTCTTATAGGCTAATTGACATCAATTGAGTCAATTGGAGGTGTACCTGTGGATGTATTTCAAGGCCTACCTTCAAACTCAGTGCCTCTTTGCTTGACATCATGGGAAAATCAAAAGAAATCAGCCAAGACCTCAGAAAAAAATTGTAGACCTCCATAAGTCTGGTTCATCCTTGGGAGCAATTTCCAAATGCCTGACGGTACCATGTTCATGTGTACAAGCAAAAGTATGCAAGTATAAACACCATGGGACCACGCAGCCGCCATACCGCTCAGGAAGGAGACCCGTTCTGTCTCCTAGAGATGAACGTACTTTTGTGCGAAAAGTGCAAATCAATCCCAGAACAACAGCAAAGTACCTTGTGAAAATGTTGGAGGAAACAGGTACAAACGTATCTATATCCACAGTAAAATGAGTCCTATATTGACATAACCTGAACGGCCGCTCAGCAAGGAAGAAGCCACTGCTCCAAAACCGCCATAAAAAAGCCAGACTCCGGTTTGCAACTGCACATGGGGACAAAGATCATACTTTTTGGAGAAATGTCCTCTGGTCTGATGAAACAAAAATAGAACGCCATCCCAACCGTGAAACACGGGGTGGCGCATCATGTTGTGAGTGTGCTTTGCTGAAGGAGGGACTGGTGCACTTCGCAAAATAGATGGCTTCATGAAGCAGGAAAAGTACGTGGATATATTGAAGCAACATCTCAAGACATCAGTCAGGAAGTGAAAGCTTGGTTCCAAATGGGTCTTCAAATGGACAATGACCCCAAACATACTTCCAAGTTGTGGCAAAATGGTTTAAGGACAACAAAGTCAATGTATTGGAGTGGCCATCACAAAGCCCTGACCTCAATCTTTCAGAAAATGTGTGGGCAGAACTGAAAAAGCGTGTGCGAGCAAGGAAGCCTAAAAACCTGACTCAGTTACACCAGCTTTGTCAGGAGGAATGGGCCAAAATTCAAAGCTTGTGGAAGGCTACCCGAAGCGTTTGACCCAAGTTAAACAATTTAAAGGCAATTCTACCAAATACTAATTGAGTGTATGTAAACTTCTGACCCACTGGGAATGTGATGAAAGAAATAAAAGCTGAAATAAATCATTCTCTCTCCTATTATTCTGACATTTCACATTCTTAAAATAAAGTGAAGAGCCTAACTGACCTAAAACAGGGAATTTTTACTTGGATTAAATGTCAGGAATTGTGAAAACTGAGTTTAAATGTATGTTTAAATGTATGCTAAGGTGTATGTAAACTTCAACTGTATATATGTAAAACTTTATGAGCCTGTCTTTGCGCTCTTTAGAATATTTACCTAGCAGCTTCCAGTGAATCTCTCAATTTGTGCTAATTTCAGCATTCTGGTAATAGACACCCAATGGGATTTTTTGTGGGCTTTTTTGGTGCCCTCTTGTGTTCTAAGCCGGTAATACTGTAAATCCTGGGATGAGAGAAGGACGGTATACCACCCAACTCTAGACTCAAGTGCTTCACACAGTGGTGTCAAGTTGACTTAATGTCCTTTGGGTGGTGGACAATTCATGATACACACATCAGCATGAAAAACCCAGCAGCGTTGCAATTCTTACTACTAAGTGACATCAAATCAAATTGTATTAGTCACATGTGCCGAATACAACAAGTGTAGACCTTACAGTGAAATGCTTACTTACGAGCCCCTATTCAACAATGAAGTTTTAAAAAATATGGATAAGAATAAGAAATAGAAGTAACACGTTTTTAAAGAGCAGCAGTAAATAACAATAGCGAGACTATATATGGGGGGTACCAGTACAGAGTCAATGTGCAGGGGCACCGGTTAGTTGAGGTAATATGTACATTTAGGTAGAGTTATTAAAGTGACTATGCATATATGATAACAGAAAGCAGCAGAGGTGTAAAAGAGGGGGAGGGGAGGCAATGCAAATAGTCTGGGTATCCATTTGATTGGGTGTTCAGGAATCTTAAGGCTTGGGGATAGAAGCTGTTTAGAAGCCTCTTGGACCTAGACTTGGCACTCCAATACCGCTTGAGGTCAGAGGCCGAGCAGTTGCCATACCAGGCAGTGATGCAACAAGTCAGGATGCTCGTGCCCTCTTCATGACTGTCTTGGTGTGCTTGGACCATGTTAGTTTGCTGGTTATGTGGACACCAAGGAACTTGAAGCTCTCAACCTGCTCCACCGCAGCCCCCTTGATGAGAATGGGGGGCGTGCTTGGTCCTCTTTTTCCTGTAGTCCACAATCATCTCCTTTGTCTTGATCACGTTGAGGGAGAGGTTGTTGTCCTGGCACCACAAAAAAAGGTCTCTGACCTCCTCACTATATGCTGTGTCGTTGTTGTCGGTGATCAGGCCTACCACTGTTGTGTCATCGGCAAACTTAATGATAGTGTTGCAGTCATGAGTGAACAGGGAGTACAGGAGGGGACTGAGCACGCACCCCTGAGGGGCCCCTGTGTTGAGGATCAAAGTGGCGGATGTGTTGTTACCTACCCTTACCACCTGGGGGCAGCCTGTCAGGATGTCCAGGATCCAGTTGCAGAGGGAGGTGTTTAGTCCCAGGATCCTTAGCTTATTGATGAGCTTTGAGGGCACTATGGTGTGGAACGCTGAGCTGTAGTCAATGAATAGCATTCTCACATAGATGTTCCTTTTGTCCAGGTGGGAAAGGGAAGTGTGGAGTGCAGTAGAGATTGCATCAACTGTGGATCTGTTGGGGCGGTATGCAAATTGGAGTGGGTCTAGTGTTTCTGGGATGATGGTGTTGAAGTGAGCCATGACCAGCCTTTCAAAGCACTTCATGGCTACAGACATGAGTGCTACGAGTCGGTAGTAATTTAAGCAGGTTACCTTAGTGTTCTTGGGCACAGGCACCATGGTGGTCTGCTTAAAACATGTTGGTATTACAGACTTGGACAGGGACACTTGTCAGTTGGTCAGCGCATGCTCGCAGTACACGTCCTGGTAATCCGTCTGGCCTTGTGAATGTTGACCTGTTTAAAGGTCTTACTCACATCGACTGCGGCGAGAGTGATCACACAGTCTTCCGGAAGAGCTCGTGCTCTCATGCATGTTTCAGTGTTATTTGCCTCGAAGCGAGCATAGAAATAGTTTAGCTCGTCTGGTTGTCTCGTGTCACTGGCAACTCTCGGCTGTGCTTCCCGTTGTAGTCTGTAATGGTTTGCAAGCCCTGCCACATTTGACGAGCATCAGAGCCGGTGTAGTACGATTCAATCTCAGTCCTGTATTGACGTTATTGCCTGTTTGATGGTTCGCCGGAAGGTATAGCAGGGTTTCTTATAAGCTTCTGGGTTCGAGTCCCTCTCCTTGGAAGCGGCAGCTCTAGCCTTTAGCTCAATGCGGATGTTGCCTGTAATCCATGTCTTCTGGTTGGAGTATGTACGTACGGTCACTGTGCGGACAACATCATCGATGCACTTATTGGTGAAGCCAATGACTGATGTGCGGTACTCCTCAATGCCGTCGGAGGAATCCCGGAACATATTCTAGTCTGTGCTAGTGAAACAGTCCTGTAGCTTAGCATCTGCTTCATCTGAACACTTTCGTATTGATCTAGTCACTAGTGCTTCCTGCTTAAATGTTTACTTGTAAGCAGGAGGATAGAATTATGGTCAGATTTGCAAAATGGAGGGTATGCATGTGTCTCTGTGTGTGCAGTTGAGGTGGTCCCGAGTTTTTTTCCCCTCTGGTTGTACATTTAACATGCTGATAGAAATTTCCCTGCATTAAAGTCCCCGGCTTCTAGGAACGCCACCTCTGGGTGAGCGTTTTCTACTTTGCTTATGGCGGAATACAGCTCATTCAATGCTGTCTTAGTGCCAGCCTCTGACTGTGGTGGTATGTAAAACAGCTACGAAAAACACAGATGAAAACTCTCTTGGTAGATATTGTGGACTACGGTTTATCATGAGATACTCTACCTCAGGCGAGCAATAGCTCGACACCTCCTTAGATATCGTGCACAAGCTGTTGTTTACAAAAATACATAGTCCAGCGCCCCTTGTCTTACCAGACACCGCAGGTCTATCCTGCCGGTGCAGCATATAACCAGCCAGCTGTATAGTCGTGGCCAAAAGTTTTGAGAATGACACAAATATTAATTTTCACAAAGTCTGCTGCCTCAGTTTGAATGACGACAATTTGCATATACTCCAGAATGTTATGAAGAGTGATCAGATGAAATGCAGTTAATTACAAACTCCCTCTTTGCCATGCAAATTACCTGAATCCCCAAAAAACATTTCCACTACATTTCAGCCCTGCCACAAAAGGACCAGCTGACATCATGTCAGTGATTATCTCGTTAACACAGGTGTGAGTGTTGACGAGGACAAGGCTGGAGATCACTCTGTCATGCTGATTGAGTTCGAATAACAGATTGGAAGCTTCAAAAAGAGGGTGGTGCTTGGAATCATTGTTCTTCCTCTGTCAATCATGGTTATCTGCAAGTAAATCATTGCTTTGCACAAAAAGGGCTTCACAGGCAAGGATATTGCTGCCAGTAAGATTGCATCTAAATCAACCATTTATTGGATCATCAAGAACTAGGAGAGCGGTTCAATCGTTGTGAAGAAGGCTTCAGGGCGCCCAAGAAAGTGCAGCAAGTCCAGCAAGCGTCTGGACCGTCTCCTAAAGTTGATTCAGCTGCGGGATCGGTGCAGCACCAGTACAGAGCTACTTCAGGATATGGCATAAGGCAGGTGTGAGTGCATCTGCATACACAGTGAGCCGAAGACTTTTGTAGGAAAGCCTGGTGTCAAGAAGGGCAGCAAAGAAGTCACTTCTCTCCAGGAAAAACCTCAGGGACAGACTGATATTCTGCAAAAGGTACAGGGATTTAGACTGCTGAGGACTGGGGTAAAGTCATTTTCTTTGATGAATCCCCTTTCCGATTGAAAATCTTGTCCGGAGAAGACAAGGTGAGCGCTACCATCAGTCCTGTGTCATGCCAACAAATCAAATCAAATCAAATCAAATGTTATTTGTCACATAAACATGGTTAGCAGATGTTAATGCGAGTGTAGCGAAATGCTTGTGCTTCTAGTTCCGACAATGCAGTAATAACCAACAAGTAATCTAACTAACAATTCCAAAACTACTGTCTTATACACAGTGTAAGGGGATAAAGAATATGTACATAAAGATATATGAATGAGTGATGGTACAGAGCAGCATAGGCAAGATACAGTAGATGGTATTGAGTACAGTATATACATATGAGATGAGTATGTAAACAAAGTGGCATAGTTAAAGTGGCTAGTGATACATGTATTACATAAGGATGCAGTCGATGATATAGTGTACAGTATATACGTATGCATATGAGATGAATAATGTAGGCTATGTAACATTATATTAGGTAGCATTGTTTAAAGTGGCTAGTGATATATTTTACATAATTTCCCATCAATTCCCATTTTTAAAGTGGCTGGAGTTGAGTCAGTGTCAGTGTGTTGGCAGCAGCCACTCAATGTTAGTGGTGGCTGTTTAACAGTCTGATGGCCTTGAGATAGAAGCTGTTTTTCAGTCTCTCGGTCCCATCTTTGATGCACCTGTACTGACCTCGTCTTCTGGATGATAGCGGGGTGAACAGGCAGTGGCTCGGGTGGTTGTTGTCCTTGATGATCTTTATGGCCTTCCTGTAACATCGGGTGGTGTAGGTGTCCTGGAGGGCAGGTAGTTTGCCCCCGGTGATGCGTTGTGCAGACCTCACTACCCTCTGGAGAGCCTTACGGTTGTGGGCGGAGCAGTTGCCGTACCAGGCGGTGATACAGCCCGCCAGGATGCTCTCGATTGTGCATCTGTAGAAGTTTGTGAGTGCTTTTGGTGACAAGCCGAATTTCTTCAGCCTCCTGAGGTTGAAGAGGCGCTGCTGCGCCTTCTTCACGATGCTGTCTGTGTGAGTGGACCAATTCAGTTTGTCTGTGATGTGTATGCCGAGGAACTTAAAACTTACTACCCTCTCCACTACTGTTCCATCGATGTGGATAGGGGGGTGTTCCCTCTGCTGTTTCCTGAAGTCCACAATCATCTCCTTAGTTTTGTTGACGTTGAGTGTGAGGTTATTTTCCTGACACCACACTCCGAGGGCCCTCACCTCCTCCCTGTAGGCCGTCTCGTCGTTGTTGGTAATCAAGCCTACCACTGTTGTGTCGTCCGCAAACTTGATGATTGAGTTGGAGGCGTGCGTGGCCACGCAGTCGTGGGTGAACAGGGAGTACAGGAGAGGGCTCAGAACGCACCCTTGTGGGGCCCCAGTGTTGAGGATCAGCGGGGTGGAGATGTTGTTGCCTACCCTCACCACCTGGGGGCGGCCCGTCAGGAAGTCCAGTACCCAGTTGCACAGGGCGGGGTCGAGACCCAGGGTCTCGAGCTTGATGACGAGCTTGGAGGGTACTATGGTGTTGAATGCCGAGCTGTAGTCGATGAACAGCATTCTCACAAATAAAATAAAATCAAATTGTATTTGTCACATAAACATGGTTAGCAGATGTTAATGCGAGTATTCCTCTTGTCCAGATGGGTTAGGGCAGTGTGCAGTGTGGTTGAGATTGCATCGTCTGTGGACCTATTTGGGCGGTAAGCAAATTGGAGTGGGTCTAGGGTGTCAGGTAGGGTGGAGGTGATATGGTCCTTGACTAGTCTCTCAAAGCACTTCATAATGACGGAAGTGAGTGCTACGGGGCGGTAGTCGTTTAGCTCAGTTACCTTAGCTTTCTTGGGAACAGGAACAATGGTGGCCCTCTTGAAGCATGTGGGAACAGCAGACTGGTATAGGGATTGATTGAATATGTCCGTAAACACACTGGCCAGCTGGTCTGCGCATGCTCTGAGGGCGCGGCTGGGGATGCCGTCTGGGCCTGCAGCCTTGCGAGGGTTAACACGTTTAAATGTTTTACTCACCTCGGCTGCAGTGAAGGAGAGTCCGCATGTTTTCGTTGCAGGCCGTGTCAGTGGCACTGTATTGTCCTCAAAGTGGGCAAAAAAGTTATTTAGTCTGCCTGGGAGCAAGACATCCTGGTCCGTGACTGGGATGGTTTTCTTCTTGTAATCCGTGATTGACTGTAGACCCTGCCACATACCTCTTGTGTCTGAGCCGTTGAATTGAGATTCTACTTTGTCTCTATACGGACGCTTAGCTTGTTTGATAGCCTTGCGGAGGGAATAGCTGCACTGTTTGTATTCGGTCATGTTACCAGTCACCTTGCCCTGATTAAAAGCAGTGGTTCGCGCTTTCAGTTTCAGGCGAACGCTGCCATCAATCCACGGTTTCTGGTTAGGGAATGTTTTAATCGTTGCTATGGGAATGACATCTTCAACGCACATTCTAATGAACTCGCACACCGAATCAGCGTATTCGTCAATGTTGTTATCTGACGCAATACGAAACATATCCCAGTCCACGTGATGGAAGCAGTCTTGGAGTGTGGAATCAGCTTGGTCGGACCAGCGTTGGACAGACCTCAGCGTGGGTGCTTCTTGTTTTAGTTTCTGTCTGTAGGCAGGGATCAACAAAATGGAGTCGTGGTCAGCTTTTCCGAAAGGAGGGCGGGGCAGGGCCTTATATGCGTAACAATGATCCAAGGTTTTTCCAGCCCTGGTTGCGCAATCGATATGCTGATACAATTTAGGGAGTCTTGTTTTCAGATTAGCCTTGTTAAAAAATCCCCAGCTACAATGAATGCAGCCTCAGGATGTATGGATTCCAGTTTGCAAAGAGTCAAATAAAGTTTGTTCAGAGCCATCGATGTGTCTGCTTGGGGGGGAATATATACGGCTGTGATTATAATCGAAGAGAATTCTCTTGGTAGATAATGCGGTCGACATTTGATTGTGAGGAATTCTAAATCAGGTGAACAGAAGGATTTGAGTTCCTGTATGTTTCTTTGATCCCACCACGTCTCGTTAGCCATAAGGCATACGCCCCCGCCCCTCTTCTTACCAGAAAGATGTTTGTTTCTGTCGGTGCGATGCGTGGAGAAAAACCCGCTGGCTGCACCGCCTCCGATAGCGTCTCTCCAGTGAGCCATGTTTCCGTGAAGCAAAGAACGTTACAGTCTCTGATGTCCCTCTGGAATGCTACCCTTGCTCGGATTTCATCAACCTTGTTGTCAAGAGACTGGACATTGGCGAGAAGAATGTTAGGGAGTGGTGCACGATGTGCCCGTCTCCGGAGTCTGACCAGAAGACCGCCTCGTTTCCCTCTTTTACGGAGTCGTTTCTTTTTGGGGTCGCCGGCTGGGATCCATTCCGTTGTCCTGGTTGAAAGGCAGAACACAGGATCCGCGTCACGAAAATCATATTCTTGGTCGTACTGATGGTGAGTTGACGCTGATCTTATATTCAGTAGTTCTTCTCGACTGTATGTAATGAAACCTAAGATGACCTGGGGTACTAATGTAAGAAATAACACAATAACACAAAAACTGCATAGTGTCCTAGGAACGCGAAGCGAGGCGGCCATCTCTGTCGGCGCCGGATATTACAACAGTAAAGCATCCTCAGACCATTCATATGTGGGGTTGCTTCTCAGCCAAGGGAGTGGGCTCACTCACAATTTTGCCTAAGACCACAGCCATGAATAAAGAATGGTACCAACACATCCTCCGGGAGCAACTTCTCCCAACCATCCAGGAACAGTTTGGTGACGAACACTGTCTTTTCCAGCATGATGGAGCACCTTGCCTTAAGGAAAAAGTGATACCTATGTGGCTCGGGGAACAAAACATCAATATTTTGGGTCCATGGCCAGGAAACTCCCCAGAACTTAATCCCATTGAGAACTTGTGGCCAATCCTCAAGAGGTGGGTGGACAAACAAAAACCCACAAATTATGACAAACTCCAAGCATTGATTATGCAAGAATGGGCTGCCATCAGTCAGGATGTGGCCCAGAAGTTAATTGGCAGCATGCGAGGGTGGATTGCAGCGGTCTTGAAAAGAAGGCTCAACACTGCAAATATTGACTCTTTGCATCAACTTCATGTAATTGTCAGTAAAAGCCTTTGACACTTATGAAATGCTTGTAATTATACTTCAGTATTCCATAGTAACATCAGACAAAAGTATCTAAAGACACTGAAGCAGCAAACTTTGTGGAAATTAATATTTGTGTCATTCTCAAAACTTTTGGCCACGAATTTATGTTGATAGTGTTGTCGTTCATCTCAACTCCGTGGAGCGTAAGATATTACAGTTTTGAATGTCCCGTTGGTAGTTTAATCGTCCTCGTAAGTTATTTATTTATTCTCCAAAGATTGCATGTTTGCTAGAAGAATGGAAGTAAGTGGGGGTTTATTTGATCGCCTACGAATTCTCAGAAGGCAGCATGACCTCCGGACCCTTTTTCTCTACCTCCTCTTCAAGCAAATCACGGGGATCTGGGCCAGTTCCCAAGAAAACAGTATATAATATACATAGCAGTATACATAGCTTTTGCCTGGTCAGTCTGTCATGGAAAGAGCAGGCGTTCATACTGTTTTGTACACTCAGTGTATTGGGAAGTAGTTTAGTGCCCCCCATTTTGTTATATCCATAAAAAAAGTTTCTAATCTCCTGATCTCTCAGATCTAAGACTTTAAAACAAACTTCCTTTTGATTTATTTTTGGACTGTCTGTTTTTCCATGTATGAATCTGTTATTCAATGCGTTTCTATGGACTAATATCAGTAAGGCTAAATTCAATGTTTCGTCAATTTTTAAATCAAATAGCTAAATGATGCTTGGTATGACCATCTTTAAACAAGTCCATATGTTAGCTTAGTTTATTCCTTCATTAGCATGTTTATTCCATATGTTTACACCTCTCTCTATCCATTGCATATAGGCTTCTCATTATGAATAATTATGCTTGTGTTTTATTATTGTATGGATGAGTCCTCATGAGTGTATATATTCTTTCCCTTTTAGAACCACAAATGAAATACATTTAATGGAAGCAGATTTGTCCGTGTGTGTAACTGTGTGTGCGTCCGCGTGTGCAGACAACCAAGTATACAGATATGGGCCTGTTGTGGAAATTCACCACTAAGAACTCAAACTCAAAGTAAATGAATCCATCTTTATTATCACAGCCAGTGATAATAAAGATTATTATCTTTACTATCTTTATTATCACAGCCAGTGATAATTATCATTCATCCATCCAAGCTTGATGAAAACTCTGAAGAGGGCGTTCTCTTTCAGTCTTCTTATACTACTACACAACCAATTAATTTTAGCATGATTTACATTATTCATTATTCATCATTGACGTTGGTTCCTGTACGTGACTGACTGGCATCTCACGAGGCTTCTTCTCGCAAAGCTGGGACCTTGAAACTGAGATACTCCTTTTGGTTCCCAGAACAATGTTCTGGGCGTCCTGCCAATTGGTCAGAGGAGGAGGTCACAGTCACCTGCACAAACCAAGATGGAGTGAGAGGAGATGCTGTTTACAATTTAAGGCGTATCTCTTCAGACAATAAAATGTCACCCTCACAGGCCTCATGTTCTAACTGGACAACCAGTTATAGTGGGCAGATCCAATCAAATCAGCATTAAGTAACCAGCGAGCTCCAGCTAGTCATTTTTTAAGTACCAACAGTGCATTCAGAAAGTATTGACACCCCTTGACTTTTTCCACATTTTGTGTCACTGGCCTACACACAATAACCCATAATGTCAGTGGAAAGATGTTTTTTTATATTTTTTTAAATATTTAATACAAATTTAAAGCTGAAATGTCTTGAGTAAATAAGTATTCAACCCTTTTGTTATGACAAGCCTAAATAAGTTCAGGATTGTTGAACATGATTTTTGAATGACTACCTCATCTCTGTACCCCACACATACAATTATCTGTAAGGTCCTTCAGCCAAGCAGTGAATTTCAATGCTTCAATGCTTCTGTGGGTCGTTCTGGATTGGAGTCTGTTAGATGAATGAATGTCATGTAAATGTTGAGCAGCTTCACTGTAAGTAGATTGTATGTTTTGTCATTCAATAATAATGATACAAATAAAGACTTGAAAATGGCAAAGTAATGATCAACAACCAACTTAACAGAGCTTGAAGAATTTTGAAATATATTGTACAATCAAGGTGTGTAAAGCTCTTAGAGACTTACCCTGAAAGACTCCCAGCTGTAATCACTGCCATCGGTGATTCTAACATGTATTGACTCAGGGGGTTGAATACTTATCTAATCAAGATACACTACATGGCCAAGAGTATGTGGATCCCTGCTCGTCGAACATCTCATTCCAAAATCATGGGTATTAATATGGAGTTGATCCTCTCTTTGCTGCTATAACAGTCTCCACTTTTCTGGGAAGGCTTTCCACTAGATGTTGGAACAATGCTGTGGGGACTTGCTTCCATTCAGCAACGAGCATTAATGAGGTCGGGGACTGATGTTGGGTGATTACCCCTCGCTCGCATTCGCCATTCCAATTTATCCCAAAGGTGTTGAGGTTGAGGTGAGGGCTCTGTGCATGCCAGCCAAGTTTTTCCACACCGATCTCAACAAATAATTTCTGTATGGACCCCACCGGGAGCATTGTCATGCTGAAACAGCAAACGGTCTTCCCCAAACTGTTGCTACAAAGTTGGAAGCACATAATCATCTAGAATGTAATTGTATGCTGTAGCATTAAGATTTCCCTTAACTGGAACTAAGGGGCCTAGCCCGAACCATGAAAAACAGCACCAGATCATACACCAAACGTTACAGTTGGCACTATGTATTGGGGCAGGTAGCGTATTCCTGGCATCCACCAAACCCAGATTCGTCCGTCGGACTACCAGATGGTGAAACGGGATTCATCACTCCAGAGAACGTTTCCACTGCTCCAGAGTACAATGGCGGCAAGCTTTACACCACTCCAGCCGATGTTTGGCATTGCACATGGTGATCTTAGGCTTGTGCGTGGCTGCTCGGCCATGGAAACCCATTTCATGAAGCTCCTGACAAACAGTTATTATGCTGACATTGCTTTCAGAGGCAGTTTGGACCTCGGTAGTGAGTGTTGCAATGGAAGACAGATGATTTTTACGCGTTACGCGCTTCAGCACTCGGCGGTCCCGTTCTGTGAGCTTGTGTGGTCTACCACTTTGCAGCTGAACTGTTGTTGCTCCTAGACGATTCCATTTCATAATAACAGCACTTACAGTTGACCATCTCTAGCAGGGCAGACATTTGACGAACTGACTTGTTGGAAAGGTGGCATCTCATGACTGTACCACGTTCAAAGTCACTGAGGTCCTCAGTAAGGTCATTCTACTGCTAATGTTTGTCTATGGAGATTGCATGGCTGAGTGCTCAATTTTATACACCTGTCAGCAATAGGTGTGGCTGAGATAGCTGACTTTACAAGCATTTCGCTACACCCGTAATGACATCTGCTAAACAGGTGTATGTGACCAATACAATTTGATTTGATTTGATCCACTAATTTTAAGGGGTGTGACTGAGATAGCTGAATCAACTAATTTCAAATGTCAGAATTTTTTTCCTCTTTGACATTACAGAGTATTTTGAGGCGATTGTTGACAAACAAATGACAATTAAATCACTTTTAATCCCACTTTGTAACGCAACAAAATGTGGAAAAAGTCAAGGGGTGTGAATTAATTCTGGCGAAAGAGGAGAGACCATCACTTCCATAAAAGGATCCACTCTCCCACCCTTTGGTTATTCTCAAGCATGCTTATCTTGCTATGATTGCAGTGATACATCGCACTCCTATTATGAGCGAACCGGGGTTACATAATCTTAAATTCTCTTTCAGTTACCAAACCCATTCACAGGATTGGTTAAACTCTTGAGGTCTCGCGTGTCTCCACCGAATTAGGAAAATCCGCCTTCAGTTTCTGGGTAAGGCGACAGAGGAAAAGCCATAGGCTCCAAGGTGCGACAAGGGGAAAAGGTTGACCCAGCCCAAAAATGGGGTTAGGTAATTAAACCTGAAAAACCCCTGTATATACTGTGGGCATGAACAGTGACTGGTAGAGCACAGTCCACCCACACACTTAGGGACACTAAGGACAGTAGTAAAGTGAAAGAAGGAGGACTATTATGTCTTCACACTTTCCAGTGGTTAATAGCTGCTGTGAAAGGATTTTAAGCACAATAGACATGTCCCAGAATGAGCTAAAAGCTTAGAGTCTGGGTGTAAACGACGTGGCCCCCTTAGAGACTACAGTTATGGATAAACTATCACTGGCCGTGCCCGAATACCCATACTAGAAAACTGCATACTCATTTCTGTGTTTTATCAAGTAGAATTCACTCGTCTTTTCTGAACTTTGACAGCAATCAGATTAATTGATGCTCTGTACCGAAATGAACGAATGGCGGAAGTCAATGTAATCGCACATTCGATGACACATTTAGAATAGTATTTTCAAAATCCCACATGCTATACTAACAGTTTTATAGTATGTGAAATTGTTTAAATAGTACTCAATGTGTCTCTACACCTTCTCGGAACATCTGAGGGTTGCTGATGTTGGGAATACCCTGGCTTCAGAGAGCATGTTTTATGATACAGGAGTTGGCCAATTCCCTACATGTGATACATCGAAACAAGTATTATAATTTTTTGGTACTTTTATTTAAATCAGGCGAGCCCAGTATGGGTATTTGGACGGCCACTGTCGGTGCCTCGGTAGGCCGAGAAAGTGGAAAAATGACCTTAACAAAGATGAACCTTCTCTCCAGCCAAAATATCCTGCAAGGAGCATAGGACCATGGAAAACAGGGTGTAGGAAGGTACCATCTCCACAACAAAAACACACCAAAAATGCACCAACTTGCGGATGTAACACTTCATGGTGGAGACTTTAGTTAAGTCACCGTTGGCTATTGAAAGTAGAACCCAGTTGAAAATGGGTGATTTCATAGCGAACTGAAGCTTGTATCCCCTCGTAATAGTAGACAGCCCTTTGGGAGTAACTGGATTAGATATTCTGCATAGCGGCTTACTCGGGCCAATTCCCTCGAGGGTCTCAAACATGATGTTTCTCAACCATAGTTTGTAGGAGTGTTATTAGGCTACTAGTGATTGGCACCAATATGGAAAGTCTGTGTCAATTGTCTGCATTTTCTTTTTCAATTTTAAAATTGGAGACTGAAATGTGACTGACCTGCACAGCAAGGTTTCCATACTAGTGACCAAGAAGATTTAAATGTATTGGACATTTGAGACATTTACTGGTCATCAATATGCACTGGGTGTGTAATCCATTAGGGCGTCCGCCCACACAGCCAGCGCCATCAATAAACGAGGGATGTTCGCCAAACGAGCCACATTTGTGTCCTTAAAAACAGCCTACAACTAATTACAAAAACACTATTCCTTGTGTTTCGATGTGTAGCATATGCAAAACCTATTGTTTTGTATAATATTAATATTTTAAAAATGAATATAAATGAAGAGAAGCTATGACTTAGCCCAGAGACAGAGATAGATATGTCAGATAGGCTATTGCATCTGCTATACAGATATAGGAGTACAGGAGGAGGCTAATTAGTTCATTTTCTATCAGAATATTTGTTATAAAGACAAGCATTATATTGTTTGATTATAGCAGTAACTCTGGTAGTCCTAAAGCATTCTTCCTCATTTCAAATTCAACTGTCGGAGGTTCAAATCTCAATTTAAGATCAAAAATAGTTATAAATTGCTGAGGTGTTATAAAGACGCAGGGTGAGACCCAGATGCAGACACCGGAGGCAGATGGTTTGAGTCTCTGATATTTATTGAAATACAAGGGGCAGGCAATGGGCAGGTCGGGGACAGGCAGAAGTTCATTAATCATGTCATAGTCTGAAAGGTACAGTGGGGGCAGGCAGGCTCGAGGTCAAGGCAGGCTGAATGGTCAGGCAGGAGGGCTCAGTGTCAGGGCAGGCAGAATGGGTCGGAACCGGGAGGACTAGAAAAACAGACTAGGAAAGCAGGCACAGGCGCAACAGACAAACAGAGAACACAGGTATAAATACACTGGGGATAATGAGGAAAATGGGCGACACAGTCAAGCACAAAGACAGGTGAAACAGATCAGGGTGTGACAGGTGCAGTCACTTTTGAGGACAAAAGTAAAGTAATAAAACAACAGTAAAAAGACATTTGAAAAAGAGTGGCAAGGCTATATACAGACACCTGTTAGTCAGGCTTATTGAGGTAGTATGTGCATGTAGGTATCGTTAAAGTGACTATGCATATATGATGAACAGAGAGTAGCAGAAGCGTAAAAAGAGGGGTTGGCGGGTGGTGGGACACAATGCAGATAGCCCGGTTAGCCAATGTGCGGGAGTACTGGTTGGTCGGGCCAATTTAGGTAGTATGTACATGAATGTATTGTTAAAGTGACTATGCATATAAGATAAACAGAGAGTAGCAGCAGCGTAAAAGAGGGGTTGGGGGGTTACACAATGCAAATAGTCCGGGTAACCATTTGGTTACCTGTTCAGGAGTCTTATGGCTTGGGGGTAATGAATTAAATGGTAGTACGTACTGGATGTCCTTTGGGTGGTGGGCCATTCTTGATACACACAGGAAACTATTGAGTGTGAAAAACCCAGCAACATTGCAGTTCTTGACACAAACCGGCTGGCACCTACTACCATACCCCGTTCAAAGGCACTTAAATATTTTGTTTTGCCCATTTACCCTCTGAATGTCTCACATACATCATCCATGTCTCAATTGTCTAAAAGCTTAAAAATCCTTATTGAACCTGTCTCCTCCCCTTCATCTACACTGATTGGATTTAACAAGCTACATCAATAAAGGGTCATAGATTTCACCTGGCTTCACCTGGTCAGTCTATGTCATGGAAAGAGCAGGTGTTCTTCATTTTTTTATTCAGTGTATACACACTGGTCATAAACCTCACGTGTTTAGTGAATCTAACTACAAAGCAGATGATGCCTTCACAAAAATTTGGTCAAAACATTTTCTTTCTTACCTCAAAATCTATCAAAGCCTATCACGGGGTCTTACTTCTTCACATGAGGGTTGAGGATTAAATTGAGCATGTGAACAGTGAGTCACATGATTCTAGCTTGTTCCTGATTAGAAATATTGAGTGTTACAACTATCCCATGTTACAACCATCCCCGGTCTCCCCTCCTTATAACCGATCTTAATCTAAATATGGAGCCCAATTAAAAAGACAGATCAAACTTAATTTAACCAACAAAAATGATATACAATAATAATAATTATAAAACAAGTGATTTAAAAATATTTAACAAATAAATAAATAAAAGTTCCAAAATTGCATCCTACCTGAATAGCGAGTTGCACAGTAGCCTGCATTTGGCCGAATCAACGTTCTTCTCATCTTTGTCCATTACAATATTAAAACGTGTCCATACAGAGGACATTCCCCTTGTAGCAGGCTCCAGACTAACAATTTTGTTTTTCAGTTGGTAGCACCAGCGCATTAACTTTTTCTCTCTTATGCTAACATATGGAATTGTTTTAATCTAACAGAACATTTAATATTTAAAAAAATGTTAAATGTAGCCTACCGCCCTATTCGTCCTATGCACTCGTAATGACCAATGCGCATTATCTTCTCTGTAAAATAGTTGATATTAAGCTCAACATTTGAGTTGAGAAATAAAAAGTAGACCTACAGAAAGCTGAGAACATCCTCTCTCCATCCGTGCCAACTGGAGAGTTGTGTTTTCCAAGCAATTGGATTTTAAAATGTTATACAATCAGAACACTTTTTTTCTCCCGAGCATTGTGCATGTGACTTGAATTCATTTTAATTATGTGAATAGCCTAATGATGATGGTGAGAGCCCAGTAACAGATTGACTGTAGTCCCTTTAAGCATAGATGATTTTTTTCACTGTCTCTCTAAAATCACAATGTTTTGATTTATATGGTCATGTGACAAAGATAATATTTTTGTCTCTTTTATCAAAATCATTTTTTCCAAAATGAACTGTTTTATTTTCATAACTGATCAACATTCAGGTATACTATGCCCTATAGATAATATTCTGCCCATGTGGACACATTTACTTTAGGCCATATAAAAACAGCTACATGACTTAATGAAAGTCAGCCAACAGACTATATTGTTTCACATTCTTTAATAAAAGTTTCCCCTCCAAATAGGCCTACAAGGAAACTCTATGTGTCTTGATGACATTGAGTGTGCAGGGGGGTCTGTACACAGCGCAGTATCTTGCACAAAAAATGTTGCCCTCTCGACAGGGTCTGAAGACCTACGCTTGGCAAGCAAAATCCTTCAAGGTTTGCATGTGAGAAGATTAAGCAGGCAACGGGTATCCAGTCAATATTAGGAGAGCTAGAGTAGTGAGTGACACTCTTTGTGACAAAGAGAAGCGAGAATAACCAGAGGGCGGGAGGGAGAGTGGCTCCTTCTATGGAAGTGAGGGTCACCTGTCTCCAACAGACACTTTTAATAGGTACTTCTGAGAGAGTAGGATTTCCTAGCTAACCCCCACATGTCATACTTCGAAATAAGTATTTGAAAGAAACCCTGACAAAGGTAGTAGCTTGCTACCAAAACATTGGTTCGTATCTTTTGATGAAATAGAAATTGATGAGAGTAACCCCCCCCCCCCCCCCCCCACAGCTCCAGAGGAAGCGACACATAGGAAATGACATCGTAGGAGTGGTGTTCCAGGAAGAGGCCACACCCTTCGTAGCAGACATGATCGCCTCAAACTTCCTCCACGCCTTCATACTGGTGCAGGTGGACAACCCCTGTACCCAACAAACCACCTACAAGGTACTGAACAAACACACACACTCTAACCCAGGGGTCGGCAACACCGCAAGTAATATTTTTGGGCCCCCAAAATATGTTTTTGTAAAAAAATATATAATAACGTAGATTTAGTCAAATCACCAGGAATTCAACAAAACATTTGTTTAATTTTGGAAATCTGTTCCCAAGGATTCCCATGAATAAAAAAAAGAGACATGATTGTATGAAATTATTGTTATTTTCAAATACAATTTATTTTGGGGCTTAGTTTTGGTCAATTTGCATTGTACAATTTATTATAATGATGTTCTGGCCCCCTGACCATCTGCTCCGATAAAAATCAGCCCATGGCTGAATTAAGTTGTCTACCCTTTCTCTAACCTAACATACACACGCACATGATGACAACTCTGGTCATTATGGTTATGATTGACAGGTGTCAGTCACGGCCCGAGAGGGTGTACCTTCATTTGGCCCGCCCCTCCCCAGTCCAGCAGTGTTTAAAAAGGTGAGAGCAGCCTGAAGAGATTTAGGAAACATGGTCTATTCCGAGAGAATTCAAATACATTTCAGCTTTTACCTATTCATGAATAATTGCTCTGGGGTTTGAGACCTTTTGTTGCATTTGTCTGTTTTTCTTCTCTCGCCCTCTCTCTCCCTCCAGGGTCCAGAGTTCAGAGAGTATCTTCTCACTAAGTTGATCAATGCAGAGAATGCCTGCTACAAGAGTGACAGATTCGCCAGGCTGGAGGTGGGTAATAAATAAGTTATTTTAATGATTATATTGTATGGTAAGCACATTGCGTACTACAGAGGGAGTCTCAGACCCACCTAAACCTAGGAGGAAAACCTCAGACCCAAGCCAAAACCGTGTTTATGTGGTCTTGAATGGTCTCTCAAGTCATAGACCACAAGGTCAAGATTTGAACTCAGGTCAAATGTATAACATATTTAAGTGCATTTTATGTGGTTTATATTACTTGCATGTGTGTAGGAGCGAACGCGGGCGGCCCTGCTCGACGGTCTACATGACGAGCTGCACAGACACACTCAGCGCATGCTGGGAGTGGGCATCGGCCCCGAGGAGGAGCGGGCGGAGAATGGACATGGCCACGGAGGACTGCTGGAGTCGATCAAGGTCAGACACACACACACACAACTATCTCTCTCTTTTCATGTTTCCCTCTCTCCTACCTCCACATATTTGAACTCAAAAAGGCATTAATTAATGAGTGAACAAGAATACATTTTCTCTCTCTTTCTCTCTCTCTCTTCCTCCCTCTCTCTCAGAGGGCGATGCGAGGAAGGAGTGTCTCCATGGAGATGATGGCAAAGGGTGGAGGAGGTGGCCTGTCCACCAGTCTGAGTGGAGGGGTTCTGCTCCACAGCAGCTCTGATGTGAGAGGGGGTGGGGGGGGTGATTAGAAGTGGAGGCAGAGGTCAGGAGGTGGGAGAGAGTCGGTGGGAGTGGGGATGATAGGTGGTTAAAAAGGCGAGGACAGGGGGACAGTGAGTCTTATAGTTGATAAAATGCTGTTACAACTTCTCACCCATCTTGCTCTCTTTTCCCTACTCCTTCCCTACTCCTCTCTCTCTCAGGCAACTAATGTTAAGTCTCCAGTGAAACGTCGCTCTGGTCTTTTCCCTCGTCTGCTCAGTATAGACAGCCAGACAGAGAGACATAACCACAATCATCGCAGGTAGGACACAGACACACAGAGACTATAGATGTAGATCACATCTATAGATGTAATGAATGTGTTGGTGCCTTTCGGGCAGTTCAGAGTGTTCATTGAGGAATGGAGTAGTTTTTCATGACTGTTTTTTGTTTGTATTTGTAATTTTGTAATTGTACGACGCAGGGCTCCCTAGCAAAAGGGACCTTGGTCTCAATGGGACTCTGTTAAAACAATTAAGATACAAAGATTTAGTACATGATAGTGGCGCTTTTGTCCTTTACAGTCTCCATAGTGACCAGAGAAGCTTTGATACTGGCCACCCCACGCAGGAAGTGAGGTCAGAGACCCTCTCTAACCCCAGCTCTCCAGAGGCCTCTCTTAAGGAAAGGTGTGTTTCCCCCAAATTGGATCCCTCTCTCTCTCTCTCTTTCTCTCTCTCTCTCTCTCTCTCTCTCTCTCTCTCTCTCTCTCTCTCTCTAGGCCCAGCAGTGTAAAGTTAAAAGGGAGCAGTAGGACTAACGCCTCTCTTACACCCCCCCTAGGCCCAGCAGTGTAAAGTTGAATGAGTGCAGTGCAAGCAGGACAAACGTCTCACACTCCTCATCTAGTACAAGTAGCTTCAGCAGTGCAGCAGGAGAGGGAGAGGCCACCGACACTGACCCTGTGAGTGGGACCTGTTTGATTGAGTGAATGTGCGTGCTTCAAAGAGAATGAGAATGTGTGTATGTGTAGTGTATTTCTCACTTTATCCCTTCTCTTCATCTCTCCATCCCTCTCCATGTCTTTCTCTAGAACACCCTGGCACCCTCAGTGTTCCTTTCTGTTCACAGCCCCTCCCTCACTGTTGAAGGTCAGAGTTCAGGGACCCCTGTCATTATGTGTCGCAGCCCCACTGGTAACCACGACAACAGCTTCCTGTACTTTTAATAATCGTACTTATCTAACTTAACGTAAATATTTCTTAGTTATTACATCAGAGGAAATGTTTGTTTATAAATGCTTGTTTTGTTTCTCTTTTCAATCTAGAGTTAAAGAATAAGAGTTCTCCTAGATCCAACTTGAAGTTCCGTTTTGATAAATTGAGTCACTCTGCGACAGTAAGTGTGTGTGTGTGTGTGTGTGTGTGTGTGTGTGTGTGTGTGTGTGTGTGTGTGTGTGTGTGTGTGTGTGTGTGTGTGTGTGTGTGTGTGTGTGTGTGTGTGTGTAAGAAAGAGAACCTGTGTGTGTCACCAGCCCCTCCTGTCTTTCTAACAGGGACACTAGGTGACAGATGTGGGATGAGAGAGAGATAAAACAGGTGAGGGAGGCTCTTGTAAATTGAAATGTGTTGTGTTTTAATTTGTTTCTCACTCTGTTGTTTCTCATTTTGTGGTTGGAACTGTTTCTCTTTTTCCCACTTTCTCAGTTCAAATGGGATGGAGGTATGAAGGGCAGTACATTAGGGATGGGTGGAGAGAAATAACAAGAGAGAGAAGGCCCCTCCAACCTGAGGAAGAGGTTGAAAGAAGAGAAATGGCTCAAGATGGATGATTCGGTACACACACTACAGTGGAAGTTTTAGGCCCAGGCAAAGCTTTGCTCTGTGGATAATGGTCCTTTCATATTCAGCTGTCTGTGTGGTTGTTTCCTGAACACTGATCAAAGTTCTATGAGTGGCTCTAACATGGGTCCTTGTCAGCAACTGCACTGCATTCAATACCACACAGAACTGTAAGGCATAGATTCAATTCAACATCACTAAGGCCAGAAGTTTTTCCTGACCATGTGGTCTAACCAGGAAAAACTCTGGCCATAGGCATCACCAATGGAGGCAATATTGATGTCCAGACCGCCATTCTTGGAAAGGGAAAAGTAATCATGGCTTGTCATACAAATGTTACAATCTGAGGGTCCCTGGAATTTCTACACTGAACAAAAATATAAAAGCAACATGTAAAGTGTTGGTCCAATGTTTCATTAGCTGAAATAAGATCCCTGAACGACACGCACAAAAATATGATTTCTCTAAAATGTTGTGCTCAAATGTGTTTACATCCCTGTTACTGAGCATTTCTCCTTTACCAAGATAATCCAGCCACCTGACAGCTGTGGCATATCAAGAAGCTGATTAAACAGCATGATCATTTCATGTGCACCTTGTGCTGGGGACAATAAAAGGCCACTCTAAAATGTGCAGTTTTGTCACCCAACACAATGCAACAGATGTCTCAAGTTTTGAGGGAGCATGCAATTGGCATGCTGACTGCAAGAATATCCACCACAGCTGTTGGCAGAGAATTGAATGTTAATTTGATGTATGCACTTCACGGATTAATCCCGGTTTCAACTGTACCCAAGCAGATGGCAGATAGCGAGCGTGTATGGCTTCGTGTGGGCGAGTGGTTTGCTCATGTCAACGTTAAAAACAGAGTGCCCCATGGTGGCGGCGGTGTTATGGTATGGGCAGGCATAAGCTATGGACAATGAACACAATTGCATTTTATCAATGTCAATTTGAATGCACAGAGATACCGTGATGAGATCCTGCGGCCCATTGACGTGCCATTCATCCGCTGCCATCACTTCTTGTTTCAGCATGATAATGCATGGCCCCATGTCTCAGGGATCTGTACACAATTCCTGGAAGCTGAAAATATCCTAGTTCTTCCAATTGCTTGCATACTCACCAGGCATGTCACACATTGAGCATGTTTGGGATGCTCTGGATCAACATGTACGACAGTTTTCTCCAGTTCCCGCCAATATTCAGCAACATCGCACAGCCATGGACAATCAGTGGAACAACATTCTACAGGCCACAATAAACAGCCTGATCAACTCTACGCGAAGGAGATGTTGCGCTGCATGAGGCAAATGGTGGTCACACTAGTTACTGACTGGTTTTCTGATCCACGCCCTTACCTTTTTTTTCAAAGGTGTCTGTGACCAACAGATGCATATCTGTATTTCCAGTCATGTGAAGTCATAGATTAGGGCCTAATTTATTTATTTCAATTAACTGATTTCCTTATATGAACTGAAACTCGGTAAAATCGTTGAAATTGTTGCATGTTGCATTTATATTTTTGTTCAGAAGGAATAAAGTGATTCTTGATTCTGTTCTAATTGTTCTATTTCTCTGTCTGAAACAAACATCCATGCAAAAGAGAAAATGACAATGCAAAATCAAAGAAAAAGAAAAATGTACCCAGCAAACATCACTCTATTGGCCCCATGTGGGTATTCGATTGGCAAGGTGGGAACGGGCTAGCCCACACCAGGCCCATACCGATGGACTATATACAGCTGCAGCGATCGGTTAGCTGCTCAGATAGCAGATGTTTAAAGTTGGTGAGGGAGATAAAAGTCTCCAACTTCAGCGATTTTTGCAATTCGTTCCAGTCACAGGCAGCAGAGAACTGGAAGGAAAGGCGGCCAAATGAGGTGTTGGCTTTAGGGATGATCAGTGAGATACACCTGCTGGAGCGCGTGCTACGGGTGGGTGTTGCCATCGTGACCAGTCAACTGAGATAAGGCGGAGCTTTACCTAGCATGGACTTGTAGATGACCTGGAGCCAGTGGGTCTGGCGACGAATATGTAGCGAGGGCCAGCCGACTAGAGCATACAGGTCGCAGTGGTGGGTGGTATAAGGTGCTTTAGTAACAAAACGGATGGCACTGTGATAAACTGCATCCAGTTTGCTGAGTAGAGTATTGGAAGCTATTTTGTAGATGACATCGCCGAAGTCGAGGATCGGTAGGATAGTCAGTTTTACTATGGTAAGTTTGGCGGCGTGAGTGAAGGAGGCTTTGTTGCGGAATAGAAAGCCGACTCTAGATTTGATTTGTTTGATGTGAGTCTGGAAGGAGAGTTTACAGTCAAGACAGACACCTAGGTACTTATGGATGTCCACATATTCTAGGTCGGAACCATCCAGGGTGGTGATGCTAGTCAGGCGTGCGGGTGCAAGCAGCGAACGGTTGAAAAGCATGCATTTGGTTTTACTAGCGTTTAAGAGCAGTTGGAGGCCACGGAAGGAGTGTTGTATTGCATTGAAGCTCGTTTGGAGGTTAGATAGCACAGTGTGAATGGTCCTGGTGCACCAACAAAGTGTCAGGGGAAGCCAGCTTGGATTTGGCTTCACACCAATCACATCACATCAGAAGCCAAACGTAATTCACAGGAAAAAAACATATTGTTGCATCTCGTTGTGTCGTTGTCCTCCGGTGGCTAGCGAGCTAAAACCATCCATTTCCTAAATTAGCCATGGATGGAGATAGGGATTTGGAGTTGTGGTTTTACTTAATTCTCCATGCTGGCAAATACTTACAACTGTGATTCTGATCCAACCATAAATTCATGCATTGTACCGCTGCCCTGAGAGGATGGAAGTTCAACATGTAGCTAGATGTAGTAGGCTAATGTTATTAACTAGCTGGCCTGGTGCATCTTTGCCCTTGAAAGGAAGTTAGGCTAACAAGTAATCGTTTTAGTCAGGTAGACTAGGACAGCAAAAACTAAAAGTGTGTACTGTATGACAGTCACAGACTGTTTAGGCAACATGAAAGAGGAGGATGGCATTGGCATTTCTCTACAAGTAGAGTGAGTCAACATGTCTTTTCGACTTGCCCGCACACACACAACACGGGCTAACAAGGTAATATCAAAGAGTTTCTAAACCCAGAGGCCCACCATTGCGGGACCACTTGCCAAACAGACCAGGCTGGGGTTTGGGGTTTGAGAAGTCAATGAGAGAAATTCAAAATTCTTCCTTTGTTCATTTTCTCTACATGTAAAAACACAACCTAGATTCGAGCCAATATCTTAAGTAGTTGAACATGTTATTACTCCAACCTCATGAAAGTTACAAACTGACACATTTTCATTTTTGTAAAAATTAACTTTATATCGAAGGAGTGCCTTTGATTTGACGGCCTGCACATGAGCAGATGGCCGTTAGACTCGATGACGTGTTAGCCAACGTCGCCATGACATCGCCTACAAGTGTGATCGTGAATTTCTACTGTACCCTCTTTGGTAATATGGCAGACATTTAAAAGACTACGGCTACCGGGAACCAAACTCTTGACACTGGTTTGTGGCAAGAACTGCAATGCTGCTGGGTTTCTCATGCTCAACAGTTTCCCGTGTTTATCATGAATGATCCACCACCCAAAAGTATTCCAGCCAACTTGACACAACTGTGGGAAGCATTGGAGTCAACATGGGCCAGCATCCCTGTGGAACGCTTTCGACACCTTTTAGTCCATGACCCGACAAATTGAGGCAGTTGATTGAGTTGATAGGCTACAATGTTGCCCTTCACTAGCGATAGTGCAATTCAAGACAGATAGAAAGGGAGGCAGATAGGCAGAGTAGGGAGATTAATGCAATTGAAAGAACCTGCATTGTCATCAGGATATTTACTGTTTTTATTTGTCGGATTTATGTATATTTACTTAGTTGACAAAGGAAGTTATAGGCCTACTGCTACATTGGCCTTGGCTATCTCTCATTTCTTTAGCCGCCAATGGCTCATGGTGAATCAATGTGTCCATATGGCAGAAGCTGGTGCTCTTGCATTAGTGGAATTATAATTTTAGATTTTTATCATTTTAATTCCGATTTGTATTATTAACCAGGTGACAATAATTTTGAGAATTGAAAACATTATTATTGAAATGAAACTGTTCCACGAAAATGCGCATATGAAAAACATAACTAGCACACAGTTTCGGTAGAAATGGTAGGATAAATTGTAAGCTTCCCCAAACTTGAAACTCCCAATCTTGAAATTCAAGCGCCTAGGAATAGACTGCTGTGAATAGAGCGCACATTATTTATATTTTTTTAAAGGGTAGATCAACTTTAATATTGCAGATAGATATTATATCAATGTAATTGTCTGCATCATTTCAAATCCCCCATATATTTGTTTTTGTAAATATATTTTCCTTTATTATTTTCCCCTAACACCACCACCCCTCCCCTAATTGGAGTAAACTAATGGACAACAATACTTAGGCTTCTACTGACAGCTTATACATACTATATCCATTTTACAGACACAGTATATTTTACATTAGTTATCTTGTGTTTGTTTTTAGTCTCACCCTTCAGCTACCCTCAACCCCTCCCATCTACAGTGCATTCGGAAACTATTCAGACCCTTTCTTTTTCAAAATTGTGTTTTTTTTCCCTCATCAATCTACACACAATACCCCATAAAAGGTTTTTAGAAAACTTAACAAATTTTTAAAAACTATGACATTTGCATAAATATTCAGTCCCTTTACTCAGTACTTTGTTGAAGCACCTTTGGCAGCGATGACAGTTTCTTCCATTCTTCTCTGCAGATCCTTAAAGCTCTGTCAGGTTGGATGGGGAGCATTGCTGCACAGCTATTTTCAGGTCTCTCCAGAGATGTTCAATTGGGTTCAAGTCTGGGCCACTCAAGGACTTGTCCCGAAGCCACACCTGCATTGTCTTGGCTGTGTGTTGTTGGTGAACCTTCGCCCAAGTTTGATGTCCAGAGCACCCTGGAGCAGGTTTTCATCAAGGATGTCTTTGTACCTTGCTCCTTTCATCTTTCCCTCGATCCTGACTAGTCTCTCAGTCCCTGTCGCTGAAAAACATCCCCACAGCATGATGCTGCCACAACTATGCTTCAACGTAGGGATAGTGCCAGGTTTCCTCCAGACGGGACGCTTGGCATTCAGGCCAAATAATTCAATCTTGCTTTCATCAGACCAGAGAATCTTGTTTTTCCCATGGTCTGAGAGTCCTTTAGGTGCCTTTTGGCAAACTCCAATCGGGCTGTCATGTGCCTTTTACTGAGGAGTGGTTTCCGTCAGGCCACTGTACCATAAAGGCCTGATTGGTAGAGTGCTGCAGAGATGGTTCTCGAAAGTTCTCCCATCTCCACAGAGGAACTCTGGACCTCTGTCAGAGTGACCATTGGGTTCTTGGTCACCTCTCTGACCAAGGCCCTTCTCCTTAAAGTTACATGTAATTTGCACCATGCATGATCATTGCAGCCTATCATGGGGGCGGCAGCGTAGCCTAGTGGTTAGAGCGTTGGACTAGTAACCGGAAGGTTGCAAGTTCAAACCCCCGAGCTGACAAGGTACAAATCTGTCGTTCTGCCCCTGAACAGGCAGTTAACCCACTGTTCCCAGGCCGTCATTGAAAATAAGAATGTGTTCTTAACTGACTTGCCTGGTTAAATAAAGGTCAAATTAAAATTTCATGAGAACGGGCTCACTGAGCATTGCTGTACAGCAGCCTACTTACCAAAGATTGCACTGTGTCCATTACAATATATCAATATCCATATTACTGTAGCTTCATTTTATTCTTTTTAACTATTTCTATGGCGCAATTTATGGAAGATGCCAAAACCTTGGAGATAACAATAGATAGAGAAGTCAAAGATAGGCCAGTGGTTTTCATCTGTGGTAAAGTTTTCCCTAAATCAATGTGTATGACAAATCCAGCTCCAGAACCAGTCATAGAGCCAGCTGGCTAATCTTTTTAATACAGATATTAGCTGTATTAAACTCCATGCGGAGATTCTATGTGGAAATTCCCACACCCAATTTGGTTCGCCTTCGTCATTCTTCGGAGGTGGAATCTAAACATGCATTTCCTCTCGAGGACAAGAAATTACATTGAAATAGTGGTGAAAACTTCCTCTCCGCACTGTTTCCACATGCCAATGTGGGCATGTTTCCTGGTAAAAGATGGGCTTATTTCAGGCAACGTGAGTGCTACCTTTACCAGATATGGTCTGCCCACTCTGCACAAATGCCTTTGGGGCCAACGTTGAGACGATGAGCAAAGGAGCATTGGCCTAATATTGGCAGCCTACATGGGGCCAATATTTTTGCCCCCATTGGGCCCACATCTTGCCAATGTGGACATGTTTGCTGGATATATTTTTGCACTAAACTGACACACTGTTGTGAATAATTCCTAGTAAGTGATATTGATATATAGTGGGACAAAAAAATATTTAGTCAGCCACCAATTGTGCAAGTTCTCCCACTTAAAAAGATGAGAGAGGCCTGTAATTATACTCACATCATAGGTACACTTCAACTATGACAGACAAAATTAGAAAAAAAAATCCAGAAAATCACATTGTAGGATTTTTTATGAATTTATTTGCAAATTATGGTGGAAAATAAGTATTTGGTCAATAAAAAAAGTTTATCTCAATACTTTGTTATATACCCTTTGTTGGCAATGACAGAGGTCAAACGTTTTCTGTAAGTCTTCACACACTGTTGCTGGTATTTTGGCCCATTCCTCCATGCAGATCTCCTCTAGAGCAGTGATGGGGCTGTTGCTGGGCAACACGGACTTTCAACTCCCTCCAAATATTTTTTATGGGGTTGAGATCTGGAGACTGGCTAGGCCACTCCAGGACCTTGAAATGCTTCTTACGAAGCCACTCCTTCGTTGCCCGGGCGGTGTGTTTGGAATCATTGTCATGCTGAAAGACCCAGCCACGTTTCATCTTCAATGCCCTTGCTGATGGAAGGAGGTTTTCACTCAAAATCTCACGATACATGGCCCCATTCTTTCTTTCCTTTACACGGATCAGTCGTCCTGGTCCCTTTGCAGAAGAACTGCCCCAAGGTATGATGTTTCTACCCCCAATGCTTCACAGTAGGTATGGTGTTCTTTGGATGCAACTCAGCATTCTTTGTCCTCCAAACACGACGGGTTGAGTTTTTACCAAAAAGTTTCATCTGACAATATGACATTCTCTCAATCTTCTTGGATCATCCAAATGCTCTTTAGCAAACTTCAGACGGGCCTGGACATGTACTGGCTTAAGCAGGGGGACACGTCTGGCACTGCAGGATTTGAGTCCCTGGCGGCGTAGTGTGTTACTGATGGTAGGCTTTGTTACTTTGGTCCCAGCTCTCTGCAGGTCATTCACTAGGTCCCCCCGTGTGGTTCTGGGATTTTTGCTCACCGTTCTTGTGATAATTTTGACCCCAAGGGGTGAGATCTTGCGTGGAGCCCCAGATCGAGGGAGATTATCAGTGGTCTTGTATGTCTTCCATTTCCTAATAATTGCTCTTTTATACTGATAACAAGTTCAAACAGGTGCCATTAATACAGGTAATGAGTGGAGGACAGAGGAGACTCTTAAAGAAGAAGTTACATGTCTGTGAGAGCCAGAAATCTTGCTTGTTTGTATGTGACCAAATACTTATTTTCCACCATAATTTGCAAATAAATTCATTAAAAATCCTACAATGTGATTTTCTGGATTTTTTCTCTTCTCATTTTGTCTGTCATAATTGAAGTGTGCCTATGATGAAAATTACAGGCCTCTCTCATCTTTTTAAGTGGGAGAACCTGCACAATTGGTGGCTGACTAAATACTTTTTTGCCCCACTGTAAATGTGTCATGTAATCATGTTGCACATACTGTATACACTACAGTTCAAAAGTTTGTGGTCACTTAAAAATGTCCTTGTTTTTTAAAGAAAAGCAAAAAAATGGTTCATTAAAATAACACCAGATTGATGCAGTGTATACATTGTTAATGTTGTAAATGACTATTGTAGCTGGAAACAGATGATTTTTAGTGGAATATCTACATAGGCGTACTGAGGCCCATTATCAGCAAGCATCTATGTTCCAATGGCACGTTGTGTTAGCTAATCCAAGTTTATAATTTTAAAGGGCTAATTGATCATTAGAAAAACCTTTTGCAATTATGTTAGCACAGCTGAAAACTGTCATTCTGATTAAAAAAGCAATAAAACTGGCCTTCTTTAGACTAGTTGAGTATCTGGGGCATCAGCATTTGTGGGTTCGATTACAGGCTAAAAATGGACAGAAACAAATAACTGTCTTCTGAAACTCGTCAGTCTATTCTTGTTCTGAGAATTTAAGGCTATTCCATGCGAGAAATTGCCAAGAAACTGAAGATCTCGTACTACTCCTTTCACAGAACAGCGCAAACTGGCCCTAACCAGAATAGAGAGAGGATTGGGAGGCCCCGGTGCACAACTGAGCAAGAGAACAAGTACATTAGAGAGTCTAGTTTGGGAAACAGACGCCTCACAAGTCCTCAACTGGCAGCTTCATTAAATAGTACCCGCAAAACACCAGTCTCAACGTCAACCGTGAAGAGGCGACTCCGGGATGCTGGCCTTCTAGGTAGAGTTCCTCTGTCCAGTGTCTGTGTTCTTTTGCCCATCTTAATCTTTCCTTTTTATTGACGAGTCTGAGATATGGCTTTTTCTTTGCAACTGCCTAGTAGGCAGGGAGTAGTACACAACGTTGTACGAGATCTTCAGTTTCTTGGCAATTTCTCGCATGGAATAGCCTTAATTTCTCAGAACAAGAATAGACTGACGAGTTTCAGAAGAAAGTTCTTTGTTTCTGGCCATTTTGAGCCATTTTGAGCCACAACTTGCCATTGGAATACAGGAGTGATGGTTGCTGATAATGTGCCTCTGTATGCCTATGTAGATATTCCATTAAAAATCTGCCATTTCCAGCTACATTCCAGTCATTTACAACATTAACAACGTCTACACTGTATTTCTGATCAATTTGATGCTATTTTAAACCACAAAAAAATGTGCTTTTCTTTCAAAAACAAGGACATTTATAACTGAACCCAAAATTTTGAACAGTAGTGTATGTACAGTGTGTGTGTGCATATATATGAAAAGAGCACACGTCTTGAAAATTGTTTTCATTCTCTCATGTAATTGCACTAAAATACCTGGTGGTTATGGGTGCGCTTGCTTCCATGCTCGCCCAGATGTCAGGCGGGTCTTGGTCCTTCCCACCCTTGGAAAATCCCTTTGGGCTGGGGTCAAGTGCACCCACTGACCAGAGCACCCACTAATGGGAGCGGCCATTTGTATTGTATTTGCATTGCACTGTTGATGTTGTTGTCAAAATTATTTTTTAAAGATATACAAAAATACAAATAGCATTGAAAGCACGAGTACTTATTTTCTATCCATTATGCACCTGACCTCTCCTTACTAAACCTGATTTTACCCAAGTGGTAAACCCTTATCAATAGTGTCTTAAATTATCCCCATAACCAAGCACTGAATCAAGTAATTGAGTACAGTATTTTTAACATATAAATATAGTATATGAATATATGATATATATGTTAGTATGTTATATGATTGACAAATGCCTATTTGGATTTATGTGTGATTGTATGATGAGGGACAACAGTTGTGGAGGTTTCCTGATGTCTGTTGTTGTCACCCCTGGTAATGTATAGATTATAGCCTATATACTATTTATGATTGAGCACATAGCTAACCCTATGACTGTGATATATGGGTCAGACATAAACAATAAAAAAATGTAGGTTTTGTGTTGCCATTGTCTTGACAATGAAATAATAAGTATGTAATTTACAGTTAACACATGTAAATCAAATTTACTTATGTGCCAATGGAGAATTCGCTGAATAAAATACTGTATTTTGTGTCACAAGACAGGTTTCCATCGAATGTTTTTATGCGAGTAAAGTACATGTTGGATAAAAAACCTCATGACAGGGCGAGAAATGCTGGTGGAAATTATTTTATGCCCAAATATCAAAGTAAACTTGCAGTCACGCGATGACGTGTGCTACGACTCGGGAAAGAATGCAGTTTATTAGGCTACAGATAAAATAAGTTATGATGAACTTTACAAGGTGGTGAAAGTGCAAGGTGATGAGCTTGATTCTCCTTTCCAATAAATATCAAGGGTCTTATTCTGGTGACATGATGATTGGCTGCCGTTTGACAAAATAATCTGGCTCTTTTTTGTCCATAGTAATTTCATCATGTACTATACCCACACTGTATCTGTGAGCTGTTAGCTAGAGCACACGTGCCAATACCAGAGGGGGCACACTCACTATATAACTCAATTATTTTGTGACAAAACCATCAGTAGAGTTCAATGCAATGGAAACCCATTAAACTTGTATTTTCTATTAGGGACATGGGAATTTAACAGCAAATGTATTCGTATGTGCACTATGTCATCACAAACAGACTTTTATCCGCAACAAATCAATTTGATTGAAACATCTCTGGTGAAAAAAAATTCATATTTTATTTAGCCAATTGTATGGAAACCTAGCCACAGATGTGCCACCACATTGTCTCTCTTCTTCACAACAACGCAATACACACATAGCCAACAACACATAACAGGAAAAGTAGAAACCTGTGCCAATTAGTATTAATCACCCTTGAGGTATCGTGTCTTTGGCATCATTACATTGAAGACTGTTATTTTATCAAATCATTTCTCTGTAATTATTATTGTGTGATTAAACTAATCATGTAAATGTAATTAACTAGGAAGTCGGGGCACCAATGGAAATATTCAGATTACAAAGTTATAATTTTCCTAATATAACTCTTCAGATATTTTAATATCTGATCAATTATCCTTCTAATTAATTAATTATTCTTTACTTCACGTTAGTCTCATTCCAAATGTTGTAAATTGTTGATTATCTGCACGAACCCAGCCTTTACTATGAATCATCCATACACCAATTGTCTTAATAATTAATTTACTAACTAACTAAATAATCACAGAAATGCATAAACAAACAACAGTTATAGTTACAAGGAAATGATATGGGACGTTCCCTAGTGGGCTAAGCCGATATGATGGCTTGGCGGACAAAGGGAAGTGGGTGAGGACTGAGAACGGCGGGAAAGACAAAATGAGTCACTACACAGTTGATAATTATATTAATTGAAATGCTAATCCTTTGCACATGAACGCTCACTCATTCGGGAATAATTGCAATCAATATATATATATATTTACGCCCAGTGTGTCATCGTGATCTCTGTTGGAATCGTCAGTCCTTCTGTTGGAGAGTCAGTTCATCATCGTCTCTCTCTCTGCCTCCCTGAAGATCGAAAGTATTTTGTGGTTAGAATGTGTACTTCAGAGTACCATTCAGAAAGGATCTCATAGAATAGAGGTTTCGGCGGTTGTCGGTCTTCGCATCCCAGATTGACATATTTTCTAGCTGCAGACTAGTAATTAGTATCTAAGATTTGCTCTTATTCTGTCGGGCTCGATAGTCTCAGAGTTTAACCATTTCCACCCGTGTAGCCAATGCTCCACGTGGTATGGTTAGGAATTCAACAACCATTGTAACCTAAGCTTGTACTGAGGTTTTTGTGGTCTAAACTCAACCTGTGCCCCCTGTGTCCATCGAGGTACAAGTGGTCTAAAGAGGATTTCCTCAGGAGGGGGTTTTATACACGTGGTCTGAAGAGGATTTCCTCAGGAGGGGTTTTATTCGTAACAGCAGAAAAGGGCGGTTCCATGACGCCAGATCATGCCTGTGCTCACGGGGGCGGGCCAATTACTTAGTTAAACTTTAAAGGGAATTACAATTCTTTCACATTAAAGGTTTAACGTCATATTACAGCATTTCACACATAGTTTCATCTTTACTCATTCATTGTATACAAGAATTAGATGCACACCCCATAATTGAGAAATGTACATACAGTTGAAGTCAGATGTTTACATACACCTCAGCCAAATATTTTAAACTCAGTTTTTCACAATTCCTGACATCTAATCGTAGTAAAAATTCCCTGTCTTAGGTCAGTTAGGATTACCACTTTATTTTAAGAATGTGAAATGTCAGAATAATAGGAGAGAGAATGATGTATTTTAACTTTTATTTCTTTCATCCCATTCCCAGTGGGTCAGAAGTTTACATAACCTCAATTAGTATTTGGTAGCATTGCCTTTAAATTGTTTAACTTGGGTAAAACACTTCAGGTACCCTTCCACAAGCTTCCCGCAATAAGTTGGGTGAATTTTGGCCCAATCCTCCTGACAGAGCTGGTTTAATTGAGTCAGGTTTGTAGGCCTCCTTGCTCACACACTCTTTTTCAGTTCGGTCCACAAATGTTCTATAGGATTGAGGTCGGGGCTTTGTGATGGTCACTCCAATACCTTGACTTTGTTGTCCTTGAGTTTGGGGTCATTGTCCATTTGGAAGACCCATTTGCGACCAAGCTTTAACTTCCTGACTGATGTCTGGAGATGTTGCTTCAATATATCCACATAATTTTCCTGCCTCATGATATGTATTTTGTGAAGTGCACCAGTTCCTCCTGCAGCGAAGCACCCCCACAACATTATGCTGCCACCCTCGTGCTTCACGGTTGGGATGGTGTTCTTCAGCTTGCAAGCGTCCCCCTTTTTCCTCCAAACATAATGATGGTCATTATGGCCAAACAGTTCTATTTTTTGTTTCATCAGACCAGAGGACATTTCTCCAAAAAGCACAAACTTTGTCCCCATGTGCAGTTGCAAACCGTAGTCTGACTTTTGTTATGGTGGTTTTGGAGCAGTGGCTTCTTCCTTGCTGAGCGGCCTTTCAGGTTATGTCGATATAGGATATCATTTTACTGTGGATATAGATAGTTTTGTACATGTTTCAGCCAGCATCTTCACAAGGTCCTTTGCTGTTGTCCCATGGTGTTTATACTTGTGTACTATTGATTGAACATATGAACATGGTACCTTCAGGCATTTGGAAATTGCTTCCAATGATGAACCAGACTTGTGGAGGTCTCAAAGAAATTCTGATGTCTTGGCTGATTTCTTTTGATTTTCCCATGACGTCAAGCAAAGAGGCACTGAGTTTGAAGGTAGGCCTTGAAATACATCCACAGGTACACCTCCAATTGATTCAAATGATGTGAATTAGTCTATCAGAAGCTTCTAAAGACATTACATAATTTTCTGGAATTTTACAAGCTTTTTAAACGCACAGTCAACTTAGTGTATATAAAATTCTGACCCACTGGAATTGTGATACAGTGAATTATTAGTGAAATAATCTGTCTGTAAACAATTGTTGGAAAAATTACTTGTCATGCACAAAGTAGATGTCCTAACCGACTTGCCAAAACTATAGTTTGATAACAAGAAACTGTGTGGAGTGGTTGAAAAACTATTTTTAATGACTCCAACCTAAGTGTATGTAAACTTCCGACTTCAACTGTAAAAGCTCATTGTCAAACTTGTGAGGCTCTCCATGCTCATTAGTTGCTCTTTAACATGCTGCTACTTCACTCAATCCTGTTTTAAAAGTATCCCTTCCTAACTGTTTTACCTTCCCTGAGACCAACCAGAAATGTTTCCTTGGCCAAATATTCTGAACTGTATTCAGAGATATAGTCATGTGTGTTTCCTGTCCTCTCTGAGGTCACCAAATGAAACACACTCGTCATATCTGTCATAAGTGTCCACGGACCATTCCCACAAGTGGACATTTTGTATCAAATCCTCATTTGGGGGATTTAGGAGTTCGCCATGTGAAATCCTTTGTTCTCTCTATGTGTCTCTTTCGGCCGGGGGAGAGTCTCCTCCAGGAATTTACGACCTGAGATAACAGAACCTGGGTGTAGGAGAGAGCGAGGGGGGAGCCACTAGCTATACCCAAAAAGGTTCACATCGTGACAGAGGAGTACACCTTATTCAGTCAAACCTGTGCAGGGCCCAGTTTCCCAAAAGCATCTTAAGGCAAATTTCATCGTTAGAACCTTCATAGGAGCATAAATCTCAGAACGTTTTCCCTAAACCATTGTTACTAAAGTTCCACTTGAAAACGCTCATTATTTACCCACTGCCTGAGACCACTTGTAGAACAGCTTTAGTGGTTTCAGAAAGTATTCTCACCCTTTGACTTCTCCCATTTTGTTACAGCCTGAATTTAAAATGGATTCAATCGAGATTTTGTGTCACTGATCTACACACAATACCCCATAATATCAAAGTGGAATTGTGTTTTTAGAAATGTTTACAAATTAATAAAAAATGTCTTGAGTCAATAAGTATTCAACCCTTTTGTTATGACAAGCCTAAATAAGTTCTGGAGTAAAAATGTGCTTAACAAGTCACATAATAAGTTGCATGGACTACCCCATCTCTGTACCCCACACATACAATTATATGTAAGGTCCCTGAGTCAAGCAGTGAATTTCAAGCACAGATTCGACCACAAAGACCTGGCAGGATTTACAATGGTTAGCAAAGAAGGGCACCTATTGGTACATGGGTAAAGAAAACTGACATTGAATATCTCTGAGTATGGTGCAGTTATTAATTACACTTTGGATGGTGCATCAATACACCCAGTCATTAGAAAGATACAGGCGTCCTTCCTAACTCAGTTGTCGGAGAGGAGGAAAACCGTTCAGGGATTTCACTAAGAGGACAATGGTGATTTTAAAATAGTTACAGAATTTAATGGCTGTGATAGGTGATAACTGAGGATGGGTCAACAACACTGTAGTTACTCCACAATACTAACATACTGTAAAGGACAGAGTGAAAAGAAGGAAGCCTGTACAGAATAAACATATTCCAAAACATGCATCCTGTTTGCAAAATGGGACTAAAGTAAAACTGCAAAAAATGTGGCAAAGAAATTAACTTTATGTCCTCAATACAAATTGTTATGTTTGGGGCAAATCCAATAAAACACATCACTGAGTACCACTCTTCACATTTTCATAAGCACAGGCAAAATCCTAGAGGAAAACTTGGTTCAGTCTGTTTTCCAACGAACATTGGGAGACAAATTCACCTTTCAGCAGATAATTACCTTAAACACAAGGCCACATATACACTAGAGTTGCTTACCAAGACGATATTGAATGTTCCTGAGTTGCCTAGTTACAGTTTTGACTTAAATCAGCTTGAAAATCTATGGCAAGACTTGACAATGGCTGTCTAGCAATGATCAACAACCAACTTGACAGAGCTTGAAGAATATTTGTAAGAAAAATGTGACAATGTTGTACAATCCAGGTGTGCAAAGCTCTAAGAGACTTACCCAGAGAGGCACACAGCTTTAATTGCTGCTAAAGGTGGTTCTAGCATGTATTTCCTCAGGGGGTTGAATACTTATCCAATCAGAGGGTGAATGGGCAAGACAAAATATTTAAGTGCCTTTGAAAGGGGTATGGTAGTAAACTCAGCAAAAAAATAAACATCCTCTCACTATCAACTGCGTTTATTTTCAGCAAACTTAACATGTGCAAATATTTGTATGAACATTACAAGATTGAACAACTGAGACATAAACTGAACAAGTTCAACAAGTGACTAACAGAAATGGAATAATGTGTCCCTGAACAAAGGGGGACCTAAAATCAAAAGTAACAGTCAGTATCTGGTGTAGCCACCAGCTGCATCTCCTCCTCAAGGACTGCACCAGAATTGCCAGTTATTGCTGTGAGATGTTACCCCACTCTTCCAACAAGGCACCTGCAAGTTCCCGGACATTTCTGGGAGGAATGGCCCAGACGTGCTCAATGGGATACAGATCTGGGCTCTTTGCTGGCCATGGCAGAACACTGACATTCCTGTCTTGCAGGAAATCACGCACAGAACGAGCAGTATGGCTGGTGGCATTGCCATGCTGGAGGGTCATGTCAGGATGAGCCTGCAGGAAGGGTGAGGGAGGAGGATGTCTTCCCTGTAACGCACAGCGTTGAGATTGCCTGCAATGACAACAAGCTCAGTCCGATGAAGCTGTGACACACCGCCCAGACCATGACGGACCCTCCACCTCCAATCGATCCCGCTCCAGAGTACAGGCCTCGGTGTAACGCTCATTCCTTTGACCATAAACGCGAATCTGACCATCACCCCTGGTGAGACAAAACACTTGGCAGTCAAGAGCACGAGATGTCTGCATTAAAAATATATACAGTAGACCCCCAGCTAACAGCATTCTCATGATTTTAGAGACGTTCCCTTAAGAGTTTCATTAGGTCATTACCTAAAGTTTTCATAGGAATGTTCCAGTGATGTGAAAGGACTGTTTCCATGAGACCATACCCTAAATGTCAAAAATAACTTACCCATAACATGGTTACCATTTTCTCAGAATATTCAGTATTCAGTATTCAGTATTCATTGGAACCTTGCAGGAATATTCCTGTGTCTAATTTTGAGGGTTCGGATAATATTCCGTCAACATCATACCAAACATACACAGAACATGGTTGCTATGTTCTCAGAATATAAGATATTAATCTTCAAGACACATTTTGTGTGCTGGACCCCTTACTCTTCATCTAAATCCTCCCCCTTGGTCAGATCCTCTACCACTTCAACCTCGACTTCCAATACTACACCAACGACAACCAGATCTACCTAAGCAGCAAATCCCTCCTCAACCTAGCCTGGTATGAACCATCTTGATCTCACGAGCTTACATCAGGATGGTTCGTACGAGACTAGGCTTTAACCTACACATAGAACTGCATTTCCTGGCAATCTTGAGATGGCGAGTCAGGGGTCCTCAAGTTCAAGACTTTGATCTCTCCATAGAAAAGCTACAAACGCTTAGCTTACCTCACTGTACTCACTACTTCCCTTGTTTGTTGTGATTGAATGGCAAAGACACACCCAAATCAAACCACACCCCCAAGGTAACTATTTTTTAGCATTTCTTAACCAAGCTTCAAAATATGGCCAAATCAGGAAGTTCAGTCGTTCTTTGACAGTTAAAGATTTCCACTAGCTTTCATGGCCACAAAGTAAAAATTGGCAAAAAAATAGCTTTTGGTCTTAATTTAATGTAAGGTTAGCAGTGTGGGGCCTCCCGAGTGATGCAACAGTCTAAGGCACTGCATCTCAGTGCTAGAGGCGTCACTACAGACCCGGGTTCAATCCTGGGCTGAATCACAACTGGCCGTGATATGGAGTCCCATAGGGCGGCGCACAATTGGCCCAGGGTCATGAGGGTTTGGCCGGGGAGCTTTACTTGGCTCATTTCGTTCTAGCGACTCCTTGTGGCGGGCCAGGCGCCTGCAGACTGACCTCTGTTGTCAGTTGAATAATGTTTCCTGACATGTTGTTGTGGCTGGCTTCCGGGTTAAGTGGGCAGGTGTTAAGAAGCATGGTTTGGCAGGTCATGTTTAGGGGGACTCATGGCTTGACCTTCTATTTCCAAGCATGTTGGGGAGATAAAAAAATAAATAAAAAGGGGTTAGCAGTGTGGTTAAGATTAAAAGAAAACATGTAGAAATGGGCAGGCATAATTAGACATAATTATGACTTTGTGGCTCTGACAACCACAGTTAAGGGCATGTTCCTTTGCTCAGTCGGTGGATTGTGCAGTCGCACATTACATATTTAGAGATTCCTATTTTATACACAAGTCTGACAACCAAAGTAGCCATGACTGCACATATGTAATAGAAGTCAACGTACAATGCCTTCAGAAAGTATTCATACCCCTTGAGTTATTCCAGATTTTTGTTGTGTTCCAGCGTAAATTCAAAATTGATTCAATTGATTTTTTTCTCACCTATCTACACACAATACCCCATAACGACAAAGTGAAAACATGTATAGAATGAAATTCAGAAATACCTCATTTACATAAGTATTCACACCGCTGAGTCAAAACTTTGCACCTTTGGCAGCGATTACAGCTGTGAGTCTTTCTGGGTACGTTTCTTTAAAAAATTATTCAAGCTCTGAAGTTGGTTGTTGATCATTGCTAAACAGTCATTTTAAAGTATTGCCATAGATCTTCAAGGCAATTTAAATCCAAATTGGAACTAGGCCACTAAGGAACAGTCAACATCGTCTTGGTAAGCAACTCCAGTTTATATTTGGCTTGTGTTTTAGGTTATTGTCCTGCTGAAAGGTGAATTTGTCTCCCAGTGTCTGTTGAAAAGTAGACTGAACCAGGTTTTCCTCTAGGATTTTGTCTGTGCTTAGTTCTATACTTTCTAGTCTTTGCAAACCCATAACATGATGCAGCCACCACCATGCTTGAAAATATAAAGAGTGGTACTCAGTGGTGTTGTGTTGGATTTGCCCCAAACATAACGCTTTGTATTCAAGACAAAAAGTTGATTTCTTTGCCACATTTTTTGCAGTTTTACTTTACTGCCTTATTGCAAACAATATTTGTATTCTGTACAATCTTCCTTCTTTTCACTCTGTCATTTAGGTCAGTGTTGTTGAGTAATTACAATGTTGTTGATCCATCCTCCATTTTCTCCTGTCAAAGCCATTAAACTCAAACTGTTTTAAAGTCATCATTGGCATGGTGAAATCCCTGAGTGGTTTCCTTCCTCTCCGGCAACTGAGTTAGAAAGGACGCCTGTATCTCTGTAGTGACTGGGTGTATTGATACGCCATCCAAAGTGTAATTAATAACATCACCATGCTCAAAGGAATATGCATTTTGTTCACCCGTTGTACTTTTGCAGATGTCAGTTGACAAATCAAAATCTGATTTCATATAATAATATATGAATATACGATTTCATATAATAATATATAAAAACATAAATTATTAGATACAACACTTGGAAGCCTTTCATTCTAGCCTTCTTATCAGTATAAAAATATATTTAACTATATTCAACTGTTCTGCCTTATTATTATTCGACCATGCTGGTAATTTATGAACATTTGAACATCTTGGCCATGTTCTGTTATAATCTCCACCCGGCACAGCCAGAAGAGGACTGGCCACCCCACATAGCCTGGTTCCTCTCTAGGTTTCTTCCTAGGTTTTGGCCTTTCTAGGGAGTTTTTCCTAGCCACTGTGCTTCTACACCTGCATTGCTTGCTGTTTGGGGTTTTAGGCTGGGTTTCTGTACAGCACTTTGAGATATCAGCTGATGTACGAAGGGCTATATAAATACATTTGATTTGATTTGATTTGATATTTAAGACAAATTAAACAATACTTACAGCATTCATTAGAATTCCCATAATGAAATTGTTGTGAAATTGTCATGAAAGGAATTCTTGGTTCCTTCCACAGTGGCTCTGGAAACGGTATTACAGATAACTGAGAAACATACAGGAAGTAATGAACTACAGAGTCACACTGTAGTCACACCTTTCACATCATATGTAAATCATACACTGTAGTAGTCTACTTTGCCTCCAAAATGTTTGGAAAATCATGATATGATCTTGAAAGCCTACTTCTGATTTTTTACTTCCGTCATGTCGCTAGCTAGCCCAATGATGACTACTATGATTAGTAGATAGTGATAGAGATAGATATGATAGAGACGTGTGTGTGCACCGAGCAAACATAACAGACCGAAGACCTGAAAGACGGGACTAGATTGATAATAGAGATTCATGATTTGTGATCAGGGTCGTGCACAGATCTTTGATGGAGCAGGTTTTGAATTCAAAGTGTTCTACTTCTCCTTTTGCCAAATTCACCATTATTAATTGTTTTGCATAGGCCTTCATTTTCAGCAAAAAAAAACCATCACACATTGTAGGCTAATGCACAACTCGTCGGTCCTCACAGATGGGCTATTGCAGCAGACGACCACACCGGGTTCCATTCCTACCAGCAAGAAGAAGCGGCTCCAGTGGGCACACAATCACCAACACCGGACAATTGAGGAGTTGAAAAACACTGCCTGGTCCGACCAATCCCGTTTCCTGTTGCGTCATGCTGATGGCAGAGTCAGGACTTGGCGTAAGCAGCATGGTCCATGGACCCATCCTGCCTGATGTCAACGGTACAGGCGGGTGGTGGTGTACCACTGTCCAAGCTACAGCAACTGCATGATGCCATCGCCTCAGCATGAACAACATCCCTGTGGAAAGTTTCCGACCTGTAGTATTCATTCCCCGAAGAATTCAGGCTATTCTGAAGGCAAAGGCGGGTCCCGACCCAGTACTAGATGGGTGTACCTAATAAACTGTGTATGTACAGTACATTTGCAGCATTATTTGACAAAGGTAATTGTATAAGAAACTGCAGAATCTGCTCTTTCTAATACTACATAGACATCAAAACATCTTACATGCATGTAACTCTGCAGAAGGGTTTGAAAAAGGGACTTTTTAGCGCTCCCTGCCTCTGTGTCAATTCCAAGATGCGCCCATCTCTTCATATACAATTTGACAATTGATAATATTGTCACCCATCAGACTATTGTCAATGTAATCTTGTCTTTAGGCTAATTCTATTATTATATGCGTGAAATTAGTTTCGATATAGTTTAGGTGCAGTTTCGATGGGCCATCAGCTGGGCAGGCTGACGGAGTGTGAATGACTGGTGATGAATGAGGTGCAGGGACAAGAAATTACCTCTTAAAACCTCTTATAACACAAATTCTGTTTGTGATAATAAGATTCTGTGTAATATAGACTTATTAAGGAAAGGTCAAGGACGGGGGGAGGGTGCGTGACTTTAAAAATGGCAACATGACGCTCTCGGCTCTCCTGGTGTCTCAAGAGGGGGATAGGGCTGGGAAAAAAAGAACAAAGTAATTCCACCAATCGAAAGGAGGGAAAAGGGGCAGGCACTTCAGAACCCCTAGGGTCTCTATCTGTGCCTGTTAATGGTCATACCTACAGAGGAGATGATTCGACACAAGACCTTTACCTGACCATGTGACCTGACTCCTCAACATAGCCTATAATTAAAGCCCAAAGCATCTCCTTGTCGCGGTCAAATGGTCAGGAATAGTCCTGGCCCTATAGTGATGATTTATGATAGAGAATTCTCTCTCTCTCTCAGAATCCAAGTCTTCATCTTGCTGAGTGGTCAGAGAGCAAACACAAACAGGTAGAATGTGAAGATGGTATCTTTACCGCTCTCCATAGCTGTCCCTTTAAATGTTCTCTTTCATTCAGTTTGTTTGTTGTGATGGTGTTGAAAAAGGGTCTCTCAATGTCTTCCTCCCTTCATCCATCCCGTCATCTGTGGGTGGTTAGTGGGCTGCAGTATAGGACTGGATGCCTCAGTCTTCAGCAGTCTGGGACTATTTATTAATTAGTTATTCGGAACCCTGTTAGCTGCTTCTCTTCCTAGGATCCACTATGTACGGACTATATTGTCTCCACCCCCAGACCTGGCAGTGTGACATAGAAGCCTCATTGGGGAACAACAGTCTTGTTTCATAAGGTAACGCATTCCCTCAGGTTCATTGTGCGGAAAATCTCACAATTATTAGTTTGTGGGGTAAATGTTTGTAATGGACTTAAGTCTTTCTGTCATCTCTCTCCCCGGGCGCAGGTGTACATAGTGGCTCTGGCAGTGGTTGGCCAGTCCTCTCTCAGACTACTATTCCTTGGACGATGATGATGAGTACGGGCGTGAGGTCCATCATCTTCTTCAGCATCTCCATGATGTCGTCATGACCCTTCGCCCCCTCAATGAACTCCTCTAGGGTCAGCTCACCTGAGGGGGGAGGAGGGGACAAGTCAGGGGTCAACTCACAATAACCTCCAGGAGGACAGACAGGTGGTGACTCTTACCCTCTCCGTTGATGTCGATCTTCTCGAATATGAGCGACACAATCTCCTCTGGGGTGACATCCTGGTTCCGTGTGATGTCCTGGATTGCCTGAGAGAGAGAGAGAGAGAGAGAGAGAGAGAGAGAGAGAGAGAGACAGAGAAACATTTCTTAATTGCTTGAATGCAATTCTTGAAACAATGTTGTCGATTTTCAAAACAGTTGATACAAGACACAGAAATCCCTAAAAACTGCAAATGCATGAATCAAAATAACATATTGCCTAAAAAACTATTATTACAACCACAAATATCTATTGGAAAAGGCTAGCAAAACAAAGTGTTAGTTTGTCTTTAAAAACATATGCCACCATCATCATAGATTTATTTTTTCAATCTATTCAATCCGCATCATGGAAATTCAGCATTACAGCAGGAGACTGCATTCACGACAAGCGCTGCTTCTTATGGGTGTGCCGAGTACTTGGACAAAACAAGTATCGCAACGGATATGCAGTATTTTTGGAATACGATTATGACAAGTATTTTTTGTATTATCCGTGATCGCAAAAAAAGCTCAATTCAGCTGCCAGCACACATCTCTCTTTCACTCAAACAGTGTGAAGCGCTGTGTGCTCTAAACAACTATTGGCTAGTTCTTCTGCCTGTAAAGAAACGGGCGGGGTATCGGTTGAGCCTGCTGCAACGGGATTGGATTAGAACAAGCCGCTCTTATTTTCCACCATAATTTGGAAATTAATTCATTAAAAATCCTACAATGTGATTTTCTGGATTTTTTTTCTCATTTTGTCTGTGATAGTTGAAGTGTACCTATGATGAAAATTACAGGCCTCTCTCATCTTTTTAAGTGGGAGAACTTGCACAATTGGTGGCTGACTAAATACTTTTTTGCCCCATTGTACATAACAAAAAATATAAATGCAACATGCAACAATTTCAAAGATTTTACTGAGTTACACTTCATAGAAGGAAATCAGTCAATTGAAATACATTCATTAGGTCTATTCTATGGATTAGTCCTAATCTATGGATTTCACATGACTCGGCACTGGTGCAGTCATGGGTGGGCCTGGGAGGGAATAGCCCCCCCCCCCCACCTCTCAGACGATCCCGCAGGTGAAGAAGCCGGATGTGGAGGTCCTGGTTACACGTGGTCTGCGGTTGTGAGGCCGGTTGGATGTACTATCAAATTCTCTAAAACAACAATGGAGGTGGCTTATGGTAGAGACATAAACATTATATTCCCTAGCAGCAGCTCTGTTGGACATTCCTGCAGTCCGGATGCCAATTGCACACTCCCTCAAAACTTGGGACATCTGTTGCATTGTTTTGTGTGACAAAACTGCACATTTTAGAGTGGCCTTCCAGTCGGTCAGAAGATTCCATACACTAAGTTGACTGTGCCTCTAAACAGCTTGGGAAATTCCAGAAAATGATGTCATGTCTTTAGAAGCTTCTGATAGGCAATTTCCAAACACCTGAATGTACCACATTCATCTGTACAAACAATAGTGCGCAAGTATAAACACCATGGGACCACGCAGCCGTCATACCGCTCAGGAAGGAAACGCCTTCTATCTCCTAGAGATGAATGTACTTTGGTGCAAAAAGTGCAAATCAATCCCAGAACAACAGCAAAGGACCTTGTGAAGATGCTGGCGGAAACAGGTACAAAATGATCTATATCCACAGTCCTATATCGACATAACCTGAAAGGCCGCTCAGCAAGGAAGAAGCCAATGCTCGAAAACTGCCATAAAAAAGCCAGACTACGGTTTGCAACTGCACATGGGGACAAAGATCGTACTTTTTGGAGAAATGTCCTCTGGTCTGATGAAACAAAAATAGAACTGTTTGGCCATAACGACCATCATAATGTTTGGAGGAAAAAGGGGGAGGCTAGCAAGCCGAAGAACACCATCCATACCGTGAAGCACAAGGGTGGCAGCATCATGTTGTTGGAGTGCTTTGCTGCAGGAGGGACTGGTGCACTTCACAAAAATAGATGGCATCATGAGGTGGGAAAATTATGTGGATATATTGAAGCAACATCTCAAGACATCAGTCAGGAAGTTAAAGCTTGGTTGCAAATGGGTCTTCCAAATGGACAATGACCCCAAATATAGTTGCAAAGGACAACAAAGTGAAGGTATTGGAGTGGCCATCACAAAGCCCTGACCTCAAACCTATAGAAAATTTGTGGGCAGAACTGAAAAAGTGTGTGCGAGGAGGAGGCCTACAAACCTGACTCAGTTACACCAGCTCTGTCAGGAGAAATGGACCAAAATTCACCCAACTTATTGTGAGAAGCTTGTGGAAGGCTACACGAAATGTTTGACCCAACTTAAACCATTTAAAGGGAATGCTACCAAATACTAATTGATTGTATGTAAACTTCTGACTCACACATAACTGCATCACATATCACACTTTCACAAAATGCTTAAAGACATGGCTAAAGGTCAATCAGATTTGTGAACATGGTCCCTAGCTGTGTGTTGCCGCTTTCCATGTTGTCTGTTGTCTGTAGCTTGTGAGGTGTGGAAACACTTTGTTGCTTTTATGAATTTTGTCTTGCTGCTTTTTGTTCTATGTTGCTCTGTCTGTATGCTACGTCTTGCTTGTCCTATGTTGCTCTGTCTGTATGCTATGTCTTGCTTGTCCTATGTTGCTATGTCTTGCTTGTTCTATGTTGCTATTGTCTATATTGTAATTGTTTTTAATAACCTGCCCAGGGACTGCGGTTGAAAATTAGCCGGCTGGCTAAAACCGGCACTTTTACTGAAACGTTGATTAATGTGCACTGTCCCTGTAAAAATAAAAATAAACTCAAACTCAAACTCAAACTGGGAATGTGATGAAAGAAATCAAATCTGAAATAAATCAATCTCTCTACTATTATTCTTTCACATTCTTAAAATAAATTGGTGATCCTAACTGACCTAAGACAGGGAATTTTTACTAGGATTAAACGTCAGGAATTGTGAAAAACTGTGTTTAAATGTATTTGGCTAATGTGTATGTAAACTTCCGACTTCAACTGTGTAACATGAGCTGCTCAGTATGTGTAGGTAATCCTTTCTAACGTGGCTTTTTTTAAAGATATTACGAAAAACTGCAAAAGTTTTGTTAAGGCTCTCCACTTTTCACATAAGGCTGTTGTATAAAACACCTGTCTCCAGATTACATCAAACTAATTCAAACTAAGGGCATCCATGGCATCTGTGACAGCGAGGGAGAAGTGTTCATCCATGTATTCAGGTAAGAGATTCTAGCTAGCTACATTTTCAGATATTACATGTTCCTCATTATGTCAGAAATTAAATTTCATTGCACTTTAAAGAATACTGTTAGCTAGCTAGCTAATGTTAGCTGGCTGGCTTGCTAGCTAACATTACGTGTATGAACTGTGTGTTGTTTAGTACACTACCATATTCACTCTGTTTAGGACATGGCCTCACATGTGAATCCTTAAAGAGATGGGTGGGGCTAAGGCCTAAGAGAGTGTGAATGATGCTGAATGGGTGTAGACAAAGGAGAGCTCTCCAGTAGGTGTACCAAAACATTTAAGTGCCATTTTCTCAAAAAAGGCGTCATCAACTTTCAAAGCAGAATTACTTTCCCATTGTTCGTTAACTGTAGTGTATGATATACCATTTTCTAGCTCTGAGTCTACTTCTATCCAATGTAAAAAACACAATTTAAAATGTTGCTACATAAGACCGAATCAAGCCAGTCGGTCACATTTTTTGTCTCATATTGACTCCATACATTATGTAAGGTGTTGATAAACTACCTAAACAGCTACAATGAAAATAGTGTTGTATGAATCCTCAAGCATGATAGTGTGCATGTATTCACAAAACACACGGTAGAAATTAAAACAATAAATCCCTCATGTTCCCCTTTCCCACCCTCTCCTTTCCCCATTGATACTCAACAAGATCTCACAGTTTCACGTCAAAATTAGACATTCATCCATGTTTCTCAAACTTCAAATTTCAAAGTTGTTTTCCGAACATCAAATTTCGAAGTGTTTAAGTTTAGGCGTTAACTCTGAATTTTTAAGGTTAGGGTTAAGTTCAGGCATTAACTCCAAAATCTTAAGGTTAGGTATTAATTCTGAATGGTTAAGTTAAGGGTTAAGGTTTGGGATAGGTTTAAAACAAACATCTTAAAAACAACTTTCTATCGCTGGATTCAAACATGCGACCTTTTGCCCCAGTGGCAGATGCACATGCCCATCCACTATCCCTGTCCACAACGCCCTAGCAAAACTAAAACCTACTTGAAGGTAAGTGCTCACTGTTGCCCCTAGTGTCCGATTTTCACATCATCTCCCCGATGTCCTCAGAAATGTCTAATACTGACTTGTGTCACGGGAGACCTGGCTGTTGATGTTTCCTACATGAATCTGTCATGTAATTTTGCACAGGTGAAAGACAACCTTATTGGTGCTTCCGTAGTGGCCACTCCCTTAAATGTAGGTTATTGGTCAGTGACTATGTCTCTATGCAATACAAAGAGAAAATTTGCAACATTGCAGTTATTGACACACTCAAACCGGTGTGCCTGGCACATACTACCATACCCTGTTCAATGGCACTTAATCATTTTTGCTTGACAATTCACCCTCTGAATGGCACATACACAGTCCATGTCTCAAGGCTTAAAAATCCTTCTTTAACCTGTCTCCCCCTTCTTCTACACTGATTGAAGTGGATTTAACAAGTGACATAAATAAGGGATCATAGCTTTCAATTGGATTCACCTTGTCAGTCTGTCGTGGAAAGAGCAGGTGTTCTTAATGTTTTGTATACTCAGTGTACTTTGTATCCCTCGTTTACTCAAGTGGTTCCTTTATTTTGGCAGTTACTGGTATGCCTACTGTCGGGAAGGACGCCGTTTGGGTAGCATGCGGGCCAAAACCAAGGGAAAACCAGGGTCTATGATTTCTTAATCCCGCCCTGTTCACAGTCCCCGCCTTTCATGAGATGTTGTTTTGTACACAGTGTATTTGTCCATGCTATGTACAGTCAATTAGTATAATTCGTGTTTATGAAGTAAATATAGTGATTATTATTATGCAGTCCTGTCTAGGGCTGGTTCTACCTTCTGAGATAGATGAGACACTTCTAAAGTATACATTAATCATTTGTCCTGGCCAGCGTGATAGGTCTACTTCTTGTTTGTTGTTTTAACCCAACGGAAAGGAATAGGTTATCCCTCTCAGGGTCAATAACAAGACAAAAACAACATAAAAAGCACTTGCCATCACTGTGTTTATTTAGAATCAAATGAATTTGATTATTAGGCATCATTATAGTATATTAAAGAGAGATGTTTGTTCAACTCTCCATATAATAATTCTCCAATTAAATACATGCAAACAGATGCAGGCCTATGGAGTAGCCTACAGCCTACTGGAGTAGCCTACAGCTCCATTGTGCTGCACACAAACAATAGAGCCAAAGCGACTACGTCCATTTATTCACTTGATTTTTCAGAGTTTATCGGCTACATGTGCAGTTGGCATAGCTACATTTCTTGTATATTCCTCCTTGAGATTCAGTTAATGAATGATTTTTTATATAATTGTCCAACAAAGAGCTGGAACTAGTAACTGAATGGTGCATACATTCGCTTGCGAAAGTATTCACCCCCTTGGCATTTTTCCTATTTTGTTGCCTTACAACCCTGGAATTCAAACAGATTATTGGGGGATTTTTATCATTTGATTTACATAACATGCCTACCACTTTGAAGTTGCAAAATATTTTTATATTTATATTTTTAACATTTTTTTTATTGTGAAACAAACAAGAAATAAAACTAAAAAACTGAAAACTTGAGCGTGCATAACTATTTTTCTGACCACTCTTCCATTAAAGCCCAGCTCTGTGGAGTGTACGGCTTAAAGTGATCCTATGGACAGCTCCTTCAGGGTTATCTTTGGTCTCTTTGTTGCCTCTCTGCTTAATTCCCTCCTTGCCTGGTCTGTGAGTTTTGGTGGGCGGCCCTCTCTTGACAGGTTTGTTGTGGTGCCATATTCTTTAAAAATTATAAATAATTGATTTAATGGTGCTCCGTGGGATGTTCAAAGTTTCAGATATTTTTTATAACCCAACCCTGATGTGGACTTCTCCACAACTTTGTCCCTGACCTGTTTGGCGAGCTCCTTGGTCTTCATGGTGCTGCTTTGCTTGGTGGTGCCCCTTGTGTTGCAGACTCTGGGGCCTTTCAGAACAGGTGTATATTTACTGAGATCATTTGACAGATCATGTGATACTTAGATTGCACACAGGTGGACTTTATTTAACTAATTATGTGACTTCTGAAGATAATTGGTTGCACTAGATCTTATTTAGGGGCTTCATAGAAAAGGGGGTGAATACATAGGCACATAGGAAAATTGTATTTTTCACTTTACCAATTTGGACTATTTTGTGTATGTCCATTACATGAAATAGAAATAAACATCCATTTAAATTACAGGTTGTAATGCAACAAAATAAGAAAAATGCCAAGGGTGGTGAATGAGGTCCCATGGACCTCCCGGTCGCGGCCGGCTGCGACAGAGCCTGGGCTCGAACCCAGAGTCTCTGGTGGCACAGCTAACACTGCAGAGCAAATCATTAACATTATTTATTGTACTTTCTATGGGAGAATAAAAAATAAAATAATCATTGACACATGATGATATCATGTTGCCCACATTGATAACACATTTTTCAATTCATATATCCATTTCCCTGTTATCATGCCTTAAATTGGGCAAAAGTAAATAAAAAATTTAAATAAGGGTGAGAGCAACGGAAATAAAAGTACTGTGTGCTAACAATTTCAGTGTCTTAGGCTGTATGACAATTTATCACTCCGTCTTTTTTCGTGTAAATTCTTCCCACCCACTCAGGGCTTTAAAGCCTATCGGCAGGGGAACATTCAAAAACAATTGTCCAGATCATAGCATTCATCATGTCGTCTTGTTCAATTGTCAGTTCAATACCTAAATAGATAGATCTATAGCCTATCAATTAATGGGTTGTCATTTAGGCTACATAGCCAACAGTAATGAAAGTGTTATTCATTTAGACAGATGGTTTGAGTGGTGCTGTGATTGCCTTTTCAATAGGTCTCTTTTGTATCGATGTGGTGGGGTGTAATATTCCATTATATTTGATTTATCTCAATTCAGTAGCCTAAACAGTTCAATAGTCCAGTGCCCCATCTGTCGTACATCATCTGACCCCATCTGTCGTACATCATCTGACCCCATCTGTCGTACATCATCTGACCCCATCTGTCGTACATCATCTGACCCCATCTGTCGTACATCATCTGGCCCCATCTGTCGTACATTGTCGGTTGAGAGGCTGTCCTGTAATAAATACATTTAGTTCATTGCCATTTCCATCATTCTCCTTTTCCAGGTTATCCAGGAATCGGGTAGCTTATTTTGCTGATATCAGTGTGACATCTCTTCCCTTCAATTTGACTCATAGTTGTGCGGGGTACAAAGTGAACAGGATTTGTTTCCCCATAGTTCTCTCTTTATGGGGTCGAATTCTCTGCGTTTTATGTAGAGGTCTCATGTCGGCGTTGATGTAGATCCGATGGTCCTCATAGATCAAACATCTGACTCCCGACTTTTTGGCTTGTATGACCAGTCGTAGAACTTTATCATTGATTGTATTTTTTTATAGTTAAGTAACTTTGATGATGCCCCTTGATTCGTTGCTCGTGTCCCCTCTTGGGCTGCCTGACCACAGCTTTCGGGGAAATTTCCAAAACAAAACTTTGAACGTCAACTGAAGTCCTCCATCCCGTTTAATCTTTCAGTAAGACCCGTAATGATGTATTTTTGTTCATCCACTGTATTCTTGAGCTTTTCTCATCTGATTTCCTCCAGGGTTAACCTGGTTTCAGCCTTCTCCGCATGTTTACCCAGTTCAGTCATATCAGTTTAGATTTTTTGGACATCTGCATTTTTCTTCATCTCCTTAGACAGTTTTAATTGCCAGTGCAAATTTCTGATATCTGCTTAGACAGTTTCTCATTGCCAGTGCAAATGTCTGTTAGAAGTGTCTCTAAACTCACTTAGTCAAGTCATCAGCTACTTGGTCCATGGTCACGTTGTTTCGGTGTGTTTGATTATCTTTATTTCTCGATCTAGTACTTGCCATAACATGCAGTTGGCTAACGTTTCAGTTATTTCTGGACTTTAGAGTCGAGTTCTATTCTATTTGAGAGGCATACTTTTTTGAAAAGAAATGCCAAATGGATCACCTTCACCTGACTACCTCACGGTCGCCATACCCGAAATCAGATCCATATCTCTCAAGATATACTGAATATAGGCCAGATCTACAAAGTCTCCACCTGTTCGTTTCAACAGGAGATAAAGGTTTAGAGAGGGAATAGTGTAAATAAACTTAAATGAAGTTTCATGGGTGAGCTTGGTCTTTTTATTATTTGCTCACTGTAGTGAAAATCACAGTAATAGGTTTGTGCTTCGTGTCCCGGGGTTCCCCACTCTGGAAGGAGAGGAGGAGCTATGTGCTCTGGCAGTGCTTTCTTACTAGAGATCATCCAGTTTCATCCAGTTTCCTGGCAGACACACCAAGGTATATTCAGTGTTGGGAAAGCTTCTCTGAAAATATAGTTTACCAAGCTACCAATTACTTCACACTGAAAGAAGTTAAGCTACACTAGCTACCCTTAAGGATAATATAGTTTTCTTAACTAAAGTTTTTAGTGAAAAAATGTCATATGTATATCTGAAATGTCAGACGAGAAATTGCAAGAACAGACTACTATATTTTATTCCTGCAAAAAGAGTAGTGTTTAGCTCCAATAGTTAGCTACACCACTACATGGCATAAAAGTTACTAACTACTAAAAACAATACCTAGACTTGAATTTCGTTGAACTACCACCAAGCTACTGCAAAATGTAGTTAAATTACTAGTTTAACTACATGTAGTTCACTACCCTCCAACACTGGGTTTACTACAAAGCGGGATAGAGGAGTTAGCGAGCTTACTTTGGTCAATTCAGAGTTCAACTCGTGATAACTGTTGACACAAAGGTGGCTCACCTTTTAGCCAGGTACATTTCTATGGCAACGAATGCTTCAGCTCTAACCTGCTCCGGGGCCGGCAAAATCCACTTTATCAAGTGTTTGAGAAATCAGATCAGGGCCCGTATTCATAAAGTGTCTCAGAGTAGTAGTGCTCTTCTAGAATCAGGTACCCCCTTCCATGTAATCTTATTCATTATATTCTAAAAGGTCAAACTGGTCATCAACACTCCTACTCTGAGAAACTTTATGAATACGGTCCCAGATTCCCTCCCTCTCGAGAAGTGCATCATCATCCCATCATTCGCCGTAACATATGTGAGGAAGAAAACTGATTCTATATTCTATTAATCCAATGTACTTTTGTGTTAAAAAGAGTCATATTCAATACATATCAATCTACAAATTTTGTAATGACTAGAAGCATTTGAAACATTTTTTTTTGCATGCCCTAAAGGGATATTTAACCTGTTGCTTCTACTCGGGACGCTTGCGTCCCAACTAGAGCTCTGGAAATGCAAATGCGCTACGCTAAATGCTAATAGTATTAGTTAAAACTCAAAAGTTCATTAAAATACACATGCAGGGTATCGAATTAAAGCTACACTCGTTGTGAATCCAGGCAACAAGTCAGATTTTTTAAATGCTTTTCGGCGAAAGCATGAGAAGCTATTATCTGATAGCATGTAACACCCCAAAAGACCCACAGGGGACGTAAACAAAATAATTAGCATTTCGGCGTTACACAAACCGCACAATAAAATAGAAAACATTCATTACCTTTCACCATCTTCTTTGTTGGCACTCCTAGATGTCCCATAAACACTATTTGGGTCTTTATTTCGATTAAATCGGTCCATATAAAGCCTAGATATCGTTATATGTAGACTGTGTGATAAACGAAAAAAACATTGTTTCAAAACGTAACGTCATTTTTTTAAATTCAAAAAGTCGACGATAAACTTTCACAAAACACTTCGAAATACGTTTGTAATGCAACTTTAGGTATTAGTAAACGTTAATAAGCGATAAAATTCATCAGGAGGCGATGTAAAGATCATTAGCTGTCCGTCTGGAAAAATGTCCGGCTAGAAACTCAACGAAAATATCCGGTCCTAGACCTAAGGAGATACGGTGCCCTGCATGTGTTTGACCAAGAAAAAACTCGAAGGGAAATGACAAGACTCTAGACACCGTGTGGAAGCTGTAGGTACTGCAACCTCAGTCAATTAATTGTGGTTCACCTTTATCAATGGGTTCAAGTAGCGCATGGATATATTTTCCCATTTTCAGTGATCAGTTTTTCCTGTGCTTTTCGATGTAAATGCCGTTCTGGTAAAGCCACAGCAGTGATTTAACCCGTTTTATAAACGTCTGAGTGTTTTCTATCCACACAGACTAAGCAAATGCATATACTATATTCCTGGCATGAGTAGCAGGGCGCTGAAATGTTGCGCGATTTTTAACAGAATGTTCAAAAAAGTAGAGGGTCGACTTAAGAGGTTAAGGAGTTTGGCAATGAGGCCCTTTATCTATTTCCCCAGTTAGATTAACCTTTTTTTAAAAAGTGTTTTAGTATGAAGGAAGTTAGAGGTAGTTTTGTGAGCCAATGCTAAGTAGCATTAGCACAATGATATTATCATGCTAGCAGATACCATAGACCTCCAGTCATTATGCTAACGCTAGTTTGTAACTACTATCAAACTGCACTAAGTGACATAAAAATTGTATCCTCGAGTTCATCTGACCCAGAGAAGTAGAAAAAGAGCCTCATTGCTAAAATCATGAAGTATCCCTTTAATAAAATTATTTTATCCATAGAAGTGAGAAAAAAGATGCTTGTGCACTGATAATCACACCAAAGCACACAAAAGAAGGCATTAATGATCGGAGTAATGAAAGACGGCACTTCTAAAAGCATATTTCCCACTATAACCTGGAGTTAGTGGCAGGCGCATGATCAATATCCACTTTTGTGCAGTAACATGGATGAAGCCTGAGCTGGAATGTGAAGCTAACTGAAACTGGATAGCTTCAGAAAATCCTGAGCAGATCTAACTAGCAACGTAGTATATATACTCCTCTGGCGTTAGAGCATGACATCTACCTACACACATGGACACATATACGGTGTAGGGTCCAAAAGTATTGACACCCATGATAAAGATCAAAAAATGACTGTATAAAATAAATAATTCCAATACTGAGCTATATTGTATGCAAAAAATGAAATTATATCATTTTATACTAATACAGTTGCTCAGAGAAAAAGATAGTTTAACAAGTAAATATTTTGTTTCTCTAAAAGGTAGGGCTCAAAATTATTGACACCCTTTTTGACTCAGCCATGCTTCACTGCAACCTTAAAGGTCCTAAATGATGTCCCCATTGCCCTTGATTTGAAGCAATGCTGTGCTGCTATTTTTATTTACTTTTATTGACCATTCCATTCTTGTGGGTCAGCTAAGGAGTATTGGTGTCTCTGAGGGGACTTTGGCCTGGTTTGCTAACTACCTCTCTCAGAGTGCAGTGTATAAAGTCAGAACATCTGCTGTATCAGCCACTACCTGTCACCAAGGGTGTACCTCAAGGCCCGATCCTAGGCCCCTGCGCTCTTCTCAATTTAAATCAACAACATTGCTTAGGCAGTAGGAAGCTCTCTCATCCATTTATATGCAGATGATACAGAGTCCTACACTCAGCTGCCCCCTCCCCGGATTTTGTGTTAAACGCTCTACAACAAAGCTTTCCTAGTGTCCAACAAGCTTTCTCTGCCCTTAACATTGTTCTGAACACCTCCAAAACAAAGGTCATGTGGTTTGGTAAGAAGAATGCCCTTCTCCCCACCAGTGTTATTACTACCTCTGAGGGTTTAGAACTTGAGGTAGTCACCTCATAAAAGTACTTAGGAGCATGGCTAGACGGTACACTGTCCTTCTCTCAGCACATATCAAATCTGAAGGCTAAGGTTAAATCTACACCTGGTTTCCTCTATTGTAATCGCTCCTCTTTCACTCCAGCTGCCAAACTAACCCTGATTCAGAGGACAATCCTACCCATGTTAGATTACGGAGACTTAATTCATAGATCGGCAGGTAAGGGTGCTCTTGTGCAGCTAGATGTTCTTTACCATTCGGCCATCAGATTTGCCACCAATGTTCCTTATAGGACACATCACTGCACTCTTCTGTAACCTGGTCATCTCTGTATACCTGTCGAAAGACCTACTGCAGCCCTCATCTTTCACATACAACACCCATTCTGCCAGTCACATTCTGTTAAAGGTCCCCAAAACACACACATCCCTGGGTTGCTCGTCTTTTCAGTTCACTGCAGTTAGCAACTGGATCGAGCTGCGAAAAACACTCAAACTGGACAGTTTTATCTCCATCTCTTCATTCAAAGACTCAATCATGGACGCTCTTACTGACAGTTGTGACTGAAGTATTGTTGTTTCTACCTTCTTGCATTTGTGCTGTTGTCTGTGCCCAACAATGTTTGTACAATGTTTTGTGCTGCTACCATGTTGTGCTGCTGCCAAGGTGTGCTGCTCCCATGCTATGTTGCCGTCTTAGGTCTCTCTTTATGTAGTATTGTGGTGTCTCTCTTGTTGTGATGTGTGTTTTGTCCTAGATTTTTATTTTTTATTCCCAGCTCCCGTCTCAGCAGGAGGCCTTTTGGTAGGACGTCATTGTAAATAAGAATGTGTTTTTAACTGACTTGCCTAGTTGAATAATGGTTCAAAAATATATGTTTTTAATTATGACGCCAGGGGACCAAGACCAGTGGAAGCAAAACAGCCCCATAACATCAGAGTTCCACCACCTTATTTTACAGTAGGTATGATATTTTATTCTGCATAAGCATCTTTCTTTTGACACAAAACCCAGCACTGGAGTGCGTGGCCAAAGAGCTCTTTTTTCATGTCATCCAACAAATGTAAATACCTGGAGTTTGCTAAACAGCATTGGCACTTGAATTGGAACCGGTGCTACGGTCAGATGACATACAAATATAACTCTTTGGCCATGCACACCAGAGGTGAGTTTTGCAAGTTGAGGAAGCTAAACTCCTAGGTAATAAAATTGGATGGTCAATTGTGACTGACTGCCTTGATTCAATCTTATGTAGCAAAATTTGAAATTGTGTTTTTCACATTGGATAAAAGCAGAGACACAGAGCTACAAAATGGTATATCATACACTGAGTTTGAGGAACAATGGGAAAGTAATTCTGCTTTGAAAGTTGATAAACTTGTAACCCCACTTTTGGGAAAATGGCCTTTGAATGTATTGGTACCAACTGGAGAGCTCATCTTTGTCTACACCCACTCAGCATTGTTCACATCCTCTTAAGCTTTAGCCCGATCTTTAAGGGTTGATCCGAGCGTTCTGTACTAGCAACAGCAGTCAAGCACCGAAGCTAATTGGCTAACTTGCTAGCTACTTCCAGACACAAATGAGATAACAGCTCACTGAACATTACTCTCCCTAGCAGAGCTGGTTAGGCTGTTTTTATGTTATCCAGAGCGTTGGTGGCTACAACTGTGCTGTCAGATTGTCAGTTTGTAAATTCAGAGGGTTGCACTCTCGGAGCGTGCAGAGAGCACACTGGATGCACTGGCCGAAGAGTAGGGTTGATCCATGTGTTCTGACCTCACAATGGTAGTCAAGCACTCAAGCTAACATTGCTTGCTTGCTAGTTACTTCCAGACACAAATGAGAGAACACCCCACTCTGACCATTTTACTCGCCCTAGCAGAGCTGGTTAGGCATTTTTCATGTTATCCAGAGCGTTGGTGACTGTAACTGTGCTGCTGGCAACAATTTAATTACACTTTTTTGCTGCCGTTTACTGACACCGGCCATATAACGGGTGTTGAGCGTTCGTAAATTCATCAGTTATTCTGTGCTCTGGCACACTCAGACGAGAGTGCTCTGAATTTACGAACGCATCTGAAATGGTACTTGCATAGTGGAGTCTTTTGTTCAGACATGTAGCTAGATAGCTAGGTAAACAATCAACCACAATCCCAACTCTTGACGTTACTACCCTCCATGAATCTGCAGGTAGCAAACCAACCAGGTTGAATGTTAGCTAGATAACATTAGGCTATAACTAGCCAAGAAAATGGCTGTGACATATGAATAATACGATCATACACGTAACGTTAGCTATAGCTGGCTGGCTCGTTAGCTAACATCACACTTTCATTTGAAATTAATACGATTTTGTCAAAATTAGAAACGTAATTTCTGAAAATGTTGCTAGCTAGACTAACTCATATACATCATGGTTGGACGCTTCTCCCTGTCACGGATGCCATGGTTGCTTCCCTTAATTTGAAGATGTAATCCGGAGACAGGTGTTTTCTCTATCTCCTTAGCTATCTTACTCTAATTCCACTGATTTCAAAGCTCGGTCCTCCAGAAAGTGGAGCGCAACACTTATGCAGTTCAACTAAGCAATATATTTTTTAAAAGACAGAAGCGTGCTATATGCCAGACCAATCTGAACTCATCTCTCGGCATGTCCAGCCCACTCATTATCTCAGGCAATCATGGCTAGCGGGAAGGTTGCTTTCTTTTTCTGTGGCTAAACCAACTGGACTCATAATTTAACAATTGTATTTGTATTTACAGATGGCATACAAGTTTGTTATTAAGGCACATGAAAGTTCACATGTTCGAGAAAGCATTTCTGGCAACAAAAAAAAGGCATTTTGATTAATAAAAAAATATTACGTTCAAATGGCTCTCATGTGACTCGCGACATATGCCTAGTTTCCTGAAACGGGTCACAATTATCATGGTCAAGTCATATTGACAAAGTTGTTGTGAAGATGTGGAGGGGTATATCTGTGAATTTGACACAGATCAACTGTACTAGTTGTTCAGGCTCTGATATGGTCCCATTTTGATTACTGTCTATTAATATGGTCAAGTGCAGCAAAGGAAGACTTAGCAAAGGAAGACTTAGCAAAGCTGCAGCTGGCTCAAAACAGAGCAGCACGCCTTGCCCTTAACAGCACATACCAAACTAACATCAACATACATGACAGTCCTTCATGGTAGAGGGTTGATGAGAGATTAATTGCTTCCCTTCTAGTTATGAAAAATATGATTTGTATAATCAAATAACATTCAGCTCAAATACCCAGCAAGACATGCTACCAGAGGGCTCTTTACATTACCCAAGTCCAAAACTAATTCACGGCAACGCACAGTATTATACAGAGCCATGATCGCATGGAACTCCCTTCCATCTCCAATTACTCAAGCAAATAGCAAAATCTCTGGTGTATTTTGAACATTCAGACTGGGCTCCTGTAGTTAATAGTATAATAATAATAACAACATTTACGTAATTATATATATTTTTTTGCATCTTGGGCTCAGCCCGACTCGCACAACTGATCAGTCACATTTATTTATTATACAGTTTTTTTTTTACTTATCAGTTAACCAATCAAGCCAGTTACCCAATGGGCCCCCTAACTCCTTACCTCCCCCCATCTGACGATTAGCAGAGCGACAGCAGCAGGTTGCCTACACTAATTTAAAACGGGCTCCTGAGTCCTCCTATGGTTGGCAGTTGCAGTAAAAAACTATACAAAATATATACTACATAAATACTATACAGTATACTGTACATACAGTGCACTCTAAAAGTATTCAGACCCCTTGACCTTTTCCACATTTTGTTATATTACAGCCTTATTCTAAAATTGATTAAATAGTTTTTTCCCCCTCATCAATCTACACACAATACCTCATAATGACAAAGCAAAAACAGTTTTTTTATTTTTTGTTGCTGAAATATCGAATTTACATAAATATTAGGACCCTTTACTCAGTACTTTGTTGAAGCACCTTTTGGCAGTGATTATAGCCTCGAGTCTTCTTGAGTATGACGCTAAAAGCTTGGCACACCTGTATTTGGGGAGTTTCTCCCATTCTTCTCTGCAGATCCTCCCAAGCTCTGTCAGGTAAGGGGTGTCTGTTGGAAGGTGAACCTTCACCCCAATCTGAAGTCCTGAGCGCTCTGGAGCAGGTTTTCATCAAGGATCTCTCTGTACTTTGCTCCAGTCATCTTTCCCTCGATCCTGACTAGTCTCCCAGTCCCTGCCACTGAAAAACATCCTCACAGCATGATGCTGCCACCACCATGCTTCACCTTAGGGATGGTGCCAGGTTTGCTCCAGACGTGATGCTTGGCATAAAGGCCTGATTGGTTGAGTGCCGCAGAGATGGTTGTCTTTCTGGAAGGTTCTCCCATCTCCACAGAGGAATTCTGGAGCTCTGTCAGAATGACCATTGGGTTTTTGGTCAACTCCCTGACCAAGGCCCTTCTCCCCCAATTGCTCAGTTTGGTCTAGGAAGAGTCTAGGTGGTTCAAAACTGCTTCCATTTAAGAATGATGGAGGCCACTGTGTTTTCGGGGACCTTCAATGCTGCAGAAATGTTTTGGTACCCTTTCCCAGATCTGTGCCTCGACACAATCCTGTCTCGAAGCTCTACAGACAATTCCTTTGACCTCATGGCTTGGTTTTTGCTCTAACATGCACTGTCAACTGTGGGACCTTATATAGACAGGTGTGTGCCTTTCCAAATCATGTCCAATCAATTTAATTTACCACAGGTGGACTCCAATGAAGTTGTAGAAACATCAAGAATGATCAATAGAAACAGGATGCACCTGAGATTAATTTAAAGTCTTATAGCAAAGGGTCTGAATACTTATGTAAATAAAGTATTTCAGTTTTTTTAATGAATTTGCAAACATTTCTAAAAACCTGTTTTTGCTTTGCCATTATGGGGTATTGTGTGTAGATTGATGTTTTTTTTAAATAAATAAGATGAATTACGGAATACTTTCCGTGTGTACTGTATATACAGTATATTATATATTACACACTGAACAAAAATATAAACGAAACATGCAACAATTTCAAGGCTTTTACAGTTCATAAAAGGAAATCATAAATGCAGTATCTGGTGTGACCTCCATCGCAACACATCTCTTTCGCATGGAGTTTTTCAGGCTGTTGATTGTGGCCTGTGGAATGTTGTCACACTCCCCTTCTATGGCTGTGCAAAGTTGCTGGATATTGGTGGGAACTGGAACACGCAGTCATTAATGTCAGTCCAGAGCATTCCAAACGTGCTCAATGGGTGACATGTCTAATGAGCATGCAGGCCATGGAAGAACTGGGACATGGAATTGTGTACAGATCCTTGCAGCATGGGGCCATGCATTATCATGCTGAAACATGACGTGATGGTGGCGGATGAATGGCACGACAATGGGCCTTAGCATCTCGTCACGGTACCTCTGTGAATTCAAATTGTGTTCGTTGTCTGTAGCTTATGCGTGCCCATACCATAACCCCACCGCCACCATGGAGCACTCTGTTCACAACGTTGACATCAGCAAACCGCTCACCCACACAAAGCCATACACGCTTTCTGCCATCTGCCCGGTACAGTTGAAACCGGGATTCATCTGTGAAGAGCACACTTCTCCAGTGTGCCAGTGGCCAGCGAAAGTGGGCATTTTCCCACTGAAGTCAGTTGCGACGCCGACCTGCAGTCAGGTCAAGCCCCTAGTAAGGTCGACGAGCACACAGATGAGCTTCCCTGAGATGTTTTCTGGTTCTTTGGTTGCACAAAACCACAGTTTCCTCAGCTGTATGGGTGGCTGGTCTCAGAGGATCCCGCAGGTGAAGTAGCTGGATGTGTATATCTTGGGCTTGCGTGGTTACACGTGGTCTGCGGTTTTGAGGTCGGTTGTACATACTACCAAATTCTCTAAAACAACAATGGAGGTGGCTTATGGTAGAGAAATGAACATTAAATTATCTGGCAACAGCTCTGGTGGACATTCTTTCAGTCAGCATGCCAATTGCACGCTCCCTCAAAATGTGAGACATCTGTGGCATTGTGTTGTGTGACAGAACTGCACATTTTAAAGTGGCCTTTTATTGCCCCCCAGCACAAGGTGCACCTGTGTAATGATCATGCTGTTTAATTAACTTCTTGATATGCCACACCTGTCAGGTGGAACGATTATCTTGGCAAAGGAGAAATTTGTGCACAACATTTGAGAGAAATAAGCTTTTTGTGCGTATGGAACATTTCGGGGATCTTTTATTTCAGCTCATGAAACATGGGACCAGCATTTTGTGTTCATATTTTTGTTCTGAATAGTATCTATGGTCTGAGGGGCTTTGTACCTTTTTCCTTTCTATCACTTCTAACTCTATGGTCACACCACCAATGAGGTCATTCCACCAATGAGGTCACAGCATGGGAGTTCCTTCCTGTCTCTCTCTGTGTGAGGGAAGGATTAGTTGAGCTCATCTCCAACGATTAAATAAGTGGCCTTGTTTCATCCAATTTCAAATTCAATCCAACCTACTTATTTAAATGAATCTCCCTTGATGCCTTCTATTTTGAACTTTTCAGATTAACATTTGAGGATTAGATTGGATGCCATTCAACTTTTTCCAGAAAGTTGTTAAATTAACCATTACTTTTATGTCATGGGAAGTCACCAACCTGGTGTTTTTTAACGTTTTTAAGACATAATGTTGATTCATGTTTAGAAGCCCTGATAAGCAGTGTTGTTGCACACTATTTGTTGTGCATATGGTTAGCAAAATAGAATAGATTTAACCTTGCATGGTCATGTCACCCTGTCTTGAAGTCAACTAAGGCTAAGCTAAGCCTCTTTGAAGCTTGCTCTAGTCATGCATACAGTAGGTTTCCTAGTGCTGATGGGAGCATGGTAAAGAATCCTGGCAGGCCTCGTACATCCAACAAATACCTGTCCATTACCTCAATTATTTAGTCAATTAGCATAAGACTTGACTGCTTTAGATGTGTAGCCTACATTACCGTGAATATTGTCTCCAACTCATCTTTGTCGATTTTCCCGTTGCCGTCCTGGTCAAACAATTTGAAGTACCACTTGAGTTTCTGGTTGATTTCTCCCTTCAGCATCAGACTGATGGCTGCGATGTACTCAACAAAATCTATGTACCCGTCCTAAAACAGAGATAGAGAAAGAGAGAGAAAGGGTGAAGAAAGGTACAAACAACAATACTGTTGCATGCCTTTGCAGCCATTTTGTCAAAACAATGTCTCCTCAGTGCACAGAATAATATATTTGATTTAATATATCCCACCTGCTGTAATTACATATATTTGATACATAGAGCCATACTGTATATCTAAATATATCTCTGGACACATGGTCTTAGGGACACTGGATGCACCATAAAGTTGAACCTAGTTTACCTGTCCTACTGTAGGTGGGTGTGGTGTCATGTCCTGGGTTGACCCATGTCATGTCCTGGGTTTACCCGTGTCCTGTCCGTCTTGGTCAGTACATCCACCCACAACCCACCCCTGACGACAGCACCACCACTAAAGCTCTCTCCATCTGTACGAAGCTTTCCATTGAGCCCTTGCCAACTAAATGACTTAGCTAATGACACACTTCAAGAACGGCACACTTAGATCACTCACCCGGTGGGAACAACCCCTGAAGGAGGAATCCCACATAGTTTATCATACCAACATGTCCAGTCTGGTCTGGACATTGTAAACTGAAACCGAAAAAAAAACTCATTTCTCTGCAGTGTGTACTTTACTACTCTTCCATTGTTAGCGTACTGTAGGTCAATTAACCGTAGTCGGGTATGATCCCCAGATTACCTACAGTCCATAGGTAGTTAAGGTAATTAGCAGGTTTATCTATTAAGTGTCTTTCTGTGATAACGTTAGAGCTATGTCACTCCCTCGACACGCAAATTTAAAGATCACAATCGCTGCTCCTACGTCTACTCAACAGTTTTCATGTCACAAATTCTATTCCACTTGCCTGGGTGCCAGTCTGTTTTTGCTCTCTTGCCAACTCCTTATGGAATTGCAATGTGGTCTCAAGGCAATTCATATTATTCTGTATGTAAATCTGCAACACTCCTTTTAGAATGATATGTTACATTAGGAAAGTAATAGCTGTAGAACAATACCATATGAATTAAAGTAGGCGGTCATTGTAAAATAAGAATTTGTTCCTGACTTGCCTAGATAAATAAAGTTGAACACTGAACTCTTCATTGAGACAATGCTGAAACATCAATCCAAGGGCTAGGCAATGACACATTTTCATTTGTGCCAAAATCAAAATGAAAAAAAGTTATCTTGCAAATTCAAGAGGCTATGGTGTGAAATAGGCTTTTAGAAATGCAGTCTTTATTTTATTACTTATGGTTAATGCCATCTTTGGTGTGCACCACCTTTTTTCCCACTCATATCGATATTTTGTATTATTAGTCATACAGAAGTGCTACATTGCATGAAGTTTAAAATACATTCTGTCATTGTGTAATATATTTTAACATGACCATTTTTTAACACAGAAATAAAATGTATAAAATAATTAATCAGATGTATTTTTCAAATGAAGGTGATGATGATGCAATCTTTGCTAGAGGGAGCTTGATTTAGTTGGGCCTCAACTGGCGGATCAGCAATTTCATTCAGGCTAAGGGGGTTAGCCTACCCTGGATGAAGCAATTTAGTTCTGAAGGATTCGTTGCAATAGAAATGCTAAAATATGAGCCACTCTCCCCAACCAACCTCCCTATTTGCCTATCTGCCTAAAGTAACTAGACCATTGGTAGGTATCATACGTCTTGGAGGTGCTCAGAAATACATGAAGTATATTTTGTATTGCTCTGAGGCCAGCCTGGGAATTGTCATGCCAATCATTTTGTTTAGCTTGACAATGACAATGGAGTAGGCAAAAGCACAAACAGATTTGCAGTGGTGTGAAGTACTTAAGAAAAAACTATTAAGTTGTTAAGTTGTTAAGTTAAGTTGTTAAGTTCTTAAGTTCTTAAGTTGTTTTTTGGGGGTATCTGTACTTTACTATTTATATTTTAGACAACTTTTACTTCACTACATTCCCAAAGAAAATAATGTACTTTTACTCCATACATTTTCCCTAATCCTCAAAAGTACTTGTTACACTTTGAATGCTTAGCAAGACAGAAAAAAGTGTCAAATTCAAGAGAATATCCCTGGTCATCCCAACTGCCTCTGATCTGGTGGACTCACTCAAATCCATGCTTCTTTTGTCAATAATGTATGAGTTGGAGTGTTCCCCTGGCTATCCATAAATAAAAAATTCAATCGTGCCATCTGGTTTGCTTAATATAAGGAATTTGAAATGATTTATACGCAGTGATCGGGTCGTGGGCAATAAATCCAACCCAAGGAAAACTGTTACGGTACCCTTCATTCTGTGACATGTTTTTCTTAATATTCTCACAAATTGCAGTTTGGACTGACTTTATGACAAACATTATCCTATTTACACGTTGTACTACATTTTGACTCAAGAATAAATGTTTCTGTCAAATATTAATGCCACATAAGCTATTTTCTACCAAATAAGTTGTTTATTGTCTTCAGTTGCGTTAACTCAGCTCATTCCTCACACATTATCCTACAGAAATTACACCACACACACACACCACACACAAATCTACTTAGAACACTATAAACACACACAGGCTCCGCTGAGGTATATTGGCCTACACAGTGGCTCTGTAAGCACATTGGTGTGTGTGAGCCAATGGAAGCTCCTGTTCTCTCAGCTGATGGTTCAGCTCTTAGCTCTATATCAAAGCATGTTAGCATTTTAGTGTTATAAGTGGCTCTGCCATCTTCCACCTCTCACATGCTATAGTCTACAATTGAAAATGTCATGCACTCTGAAAATGCACTCCAATGCATTAAAACTGCGGGTGACAGCAATTGCATCTCTGCATCCAACTCAATAGTGCAGTCTGCAGAAAGAAACTATGGCACACCTACTGTAAGGTCCTGCAAGCCTGAGTGCTAGTCTATTTATGCCCACTGCTTTTCATTAATTGTTATGCCAAACACATCATGCATAAACAGATCTGGGACCAGGGACCTGCAGCTCCAGTGAAAGCTAAGCAGACTAAGTGAGAGACAAAAGAGACAAAATAATAGAGAGAACTTAGAATGTGGCACCTGCAGTAACTCCAAACTCAAGACTGACTCAATTCCCCCTGCTCTTCTCCCAACATGCAGAATAGAATGTCAAAATAAAAGTCACGATGTCACAATAGCGGTCCCACATTAACATACAATTGAAATGCATTACTTATATTGGCTTTATACCATCCTAATGCACTGTCACTCCCAGTCCCTCTATAAACGTGTGTGTCTTCAGCATCATCATGATCATCTCACCCCGTCCATGTCGAAGGTGAAGAAGACTTGGTCCACGTAGCTGGCAGCGTTCTCGTTCATCCCCCGCAGACCCAGCATGCCCTTGAGTTCGAACAGCGTGATGAGTCCTGACGGAGACTCCTTCATAAACTTGTTGTACCAGTGGTGCATATCCTCTGCCAGGATATCATCCAGGTTAGAGCCGTGGTTCCCCATATCTGAGAGGTGGCGCTGGGCTGATAAGAGGAATGGTCGATGGAGCCTTCTGAGGGATGAGTACTGGTTACCAGAAAGCTGGGCTGAGATCAATGACCTGTAGAGGTAGATTAGAGCCTGTTTTCTCTGGCTGACTCTGCTGTCACCCTTTTGGGTGAGATGGGGTAGTTCTGCTGGATTAGGTTGGGTTCTGGAGAGCTGATGGATGCAGAGGTCCTGAGGTTCACCCGTAGAGAAGGTAGGTTGCTAGGGGACTGAGAGAGCTGCAGTCCCTGTCCAACTCCCTGGCTCTGTGTCCCTCAGAGAACCAAGAGACAGAAGAAAAGAGTAGAGAAGATGTTGCAATGTTGCGTGAGGAGCTGCGTCCTGGCTGCGATCAGTCTCTCCAGTCTGGCCCTGTACAGTACAGTATGGGACTTCAGGAAGGACAGAGAACAGGACTCTTTAAACCTCTTAGTGTTGCTGCAGGACACAGAACAGGAGGGAAACACTTTAAATAACACCCTAATGAGATAACCAACCCATCCCAACCCCCTGCTAGACTTTGACATGCAAGGGAAGGACGGGGTACTGGCACTGAAACAGGGGTGATTATATAACTAACTGGCTACAGCAGCTGGACACAGAAGCTCCCCTCTGCTCTGCTCAGAGACATGACCTTCCGTCTCTACAGACCAAACAATAACAGGAAGACATAAGACAGAAAGGTAGTCCAGACAGTCCAGACAGACCAGACAGGGAGACAGACCATACCGGGCAACAGGGTGACAGGTATAGGGAGAGAGACCAGACAGGGAGACAGGTAGACAGACCATACAGGGAGACAGGTAGACAGACCAGACAGGTAGACAGACCAGACAGGGAGGCAGTCCAGACAGGGAGACAGTCCAGGCAGACCAGACAGACCAGACAGGGAGGCAGTCCAGACAGACCAGACAGGGAGGACGGTAGACAGACCAGACAGTCCAGACAGACCAGACAGGGAGGTAGTCCAGACAGTCCAGACAGACCAGACAGGGAGGCAGTCCAGACAGTCCAGACAGACCAGACAGGGAGGCAGCCCAGACAGACCAGACATGGAGGCAGTCCAGAAAGTCCAGACAGACCAGACAGGGAGGCAGTCCAGACAGTCCAGACAGACCAGACAGGGAGGCAGTCCAGACAGGGAGGCAGTTCAGACAGACCAGACAGGGAGACAGTCCAGACAGACCAGACAGGGAGACAGAGCAGACATATAAGGGAGCACCCCTGTCCAAGTTAACAATGTTATAAATTACAGTAATCAGGCTGTTCCTAGAGGACCAATCAGTGCTTGACCTGGATCAAACTTTATGTTATGGATACATTGTGGTGACATTATGACATAGGCCAAAGTTTATGACATTATGACAAAGGCTTATGTTAAAAGGTCAAATGTTGTAAGGTTATGGTGTTCGATATTATGTTGATGTAATGGCGACAAAATGGTGATGTTATGGGGACGTCATGTTGATGTACATAAGATTACCTTTAACAGAGAAAGCATAAAGTATTATCTCTTCTTCCCAGTCTAGCCACGGTGCATTATTGAACAAACTGAAGGCACGTTATTCACCCACTCTTGAAGGAAAATGGCATCAAGCCTCAGAGTGCTGATCTCACACGAGGTGAAAAGGTGAAAGAAGTGCTGATCTCAACGCAGGGAAAGGTGAAGAGGTCACAGTTGTGACCTTGATGGGGTTGATGCTATAACAACAGCCTGTGGTCAAACAGAGTAAGTTCTCAACTGAAGATGCTTGTGATCCTACTCTTTCAGCACACACCCCAACTCAACTCTCAGATAATCCCTATGGGATCCTTGTATCTGGATTATAATCTTCCTTTTGATTTAATCACATCTGAACCTGGGGGGTTCCTCATGGCCAGGGATAGATATGTCACTACAGGAATCAGAAATTGTAGAATTATACTTAAGTTTGAAGCAGGAAACTGTAGGTGAGAGAGGAGAGAGAGGAGAGGGTGCGGAAGTGAAAAACACATGGTTAGCAGATGTTATTGCGAGTGTAGCGAAATGTTTGTGCTTCTAGTTCCGGCAGTGTAGCAATATCTAACAAGTAATCAAACAATTCCACAACAACTACCCAATTACACACAATCTAAGTAAAGGAATGGAATAAAAATCTATAAACTCAGCAAAAAAAGAAACCTCCCTTTTTCAGGACCCTGTCTTTCAAAGATAATTCGTAAAAATCCAAAAAACTTCACAGATCTTCATTGTAAAGGGTTTAAACACTGTTTCCCATGCTTGTTCAATGAATCATAAACAATTAATGAACATGCACCTGTGGAACGGTCGTTAAGACACTAACAGTTTACAGACGGTAGGCAATTAAGGTCACAGTTATGAAAACTTAGGACACTAAAGAGGCCTTTCTACTGACTCTGAAAAACACCAAAAGAAAGATTCCCAGGGTCCCTACACATGAACATGCCTTAGGCATGCTGCAAGGATGCATGAGGATTGCAGATGTGGCCAGGGCAATAGATTGAAATGTCTACTTTGAGACACCTAAGACAGTGCTACAGGGAGACAGGACGGACAGCTGATCATCCTCGCAGTGGCAGACCATGTGTAACAAAACCTGCACAGGATCAGTACACCCGAACATCACACCTGCGGAACAGGTACAGGATGACAACAAAAACTGCCCGGGTTACACCAGGAACGCACAATCTCTCCATCAGTACTCAGACTGTCCACAATAGGCTGAGAGAACCTGGGCTTGTAGGCCTGTTGTAAGGCAGGTCCTCACCAGACATCACCGGCAACAATGTCGCCTATGGGCACAAACCCACCATCGCTGGACCAGACAGGAGGCCTGTACACCGAGGCCTGTACTCTGGAGCGAGATCGATTTGGAAGTGAAGGGTCTGTCATGGTCTGGGGAGGTGTGTCACAGCATCTTTGGACTGAGCATGTTGTCATTGCAGACAATCTTAACGCTGTGCATTACAGGGAAGACATCCTCCTCCCTCATGTGGTACCCTTCCTGCAGGCTCATCCTGACCCTCATGGCAGCGAGGAGCCCGGATCTCAATCCCATTGAGCACATCTGGGACCTGTTGGATTGGAGGGTGAGGGCTAGGGCCATTCCCCCCAAAAATGTCTGGGAACTTCCAGGTGCCTTGGTGGAAGAGTGGGATAACATCTCACAGCAAGAACTGGCAAATCTGGTGCAGTCCATGAGGAGGAGATACACTGCAGTACTTAATGCAGCTGGTGGCCACACCAGATACTAACTATTACTTTTGATTTTGACATCCCCTTTGTTCAGGGACACGTCTGTGGAACTTGTTCAGTTTATGTCTCAGTTGTTGAATCTTGTTATGTTCATACAAACATTTACACATGTTAAGTTGACTGAAAATAAATGCAGTTGACAGTGAGAGGACGTTTCTTTTTTTGCTGAGTTTAGATATAAACATATGGATGAGCAATGGCCAAGCGGCATAGGCAAGATGTAATAGATACAAAATACAGTATATACATATGAGATGAGTAACGCAAGTTATGTAAACATTATTAATGTGGCAATATTAAAGTGACTAGTGATCCATTTATTAAAGTGACCAATGATTTCAAGTCTGAATGTAGTCATTAGCCTCACTGTGTTAGTGATGGCTGTTTAACAGTCTGATGGCTTTGAGATAGAAGCTGTTTTTCAGTCTCTCGGTCCCAACTTTGATGCACCTGTAATGACCTCGCCTTCTGGATGGTAGAGGGGTGAACAGGCAGTGGCTCAGGTGGTTGTTGTCCGTGATTATCTTTTTGGCCTTCCTGTGACATCGGGTGCTGTAGGTGTCCTGGAGGGCAGGTAGTTTGCCCCTGGTGATGCGTTGTGCAGACCGCACCACCCCCTGGAAAGCACTGCGGTTATGGGCGGTGCAGTTGCCGTACCAGGCGAATATGCAGGCCGACAGGATGCTTTCAATTATGCATCTGTAAAAGTTTGTGAGGGTTTTAGGTGACAAGCCCAATGTCTTCAGCCTCCTGGGGTTGAAGACACGCTTTGTGCCTTCTTCACCACACTGTCTGTGTGGGTAGAACAATTCAGTTTGTCCGTGATGTGTATGCAGAGGAACTTAAAACTTTCCACCTTCTCCACTGCTGTGGATAGGGGGGGGTGCTCCCTCTGCTGTTTCCTGAAGTCCCCGAACATCTCCTTTGTTTTGTTGAGTGAGATATTGTTTTCCTGACACCACACTTTGAGTGCCCTCACCTCCTCCCTGTAGGCTGTCTCGTCGTTGTTGGTAATCAAGCCTACTACTGTTGTGTCGTCTAAAAACTTGATGAGTTGGAGGCGTGCATAGCCACGCAGTCATGGGTGAACAGGGAGTACAGGAGGGGGCTGAGCACGCACCCTTGTGGGGCCCCAGTGTTGAGGATCAGCGAAGTGGAGATGTTGTTTACCACCTGGGGGCGGCCCGTCAGGAAGTCCAGGACCCAAATGCACAGGGCGGGGTTGAGACCCAGGGCCTCAAGCTTATTGATGAGCTTGGAGGGTACTATGGTGTTGAATGCTGAGCTGTAGTCAATGAACAGCACTCTTACATAGGTATTCATCTTGTCCAGGTGCAATTTGGCAGTGTGCAGAGTGATGGCAATTGCATCGTCTGTGGACCTATTGGGGCGGTGGGTCTAGGGTGACAGGTAAGGTGGAGGTGATATGATCCTTGACTAGTCTCTCAAAGCACTTCATGACGACAGAAGTGAGTGCTATGGGGCGATAGTCATTTAGTTTAGTTACCTTTGCCTACTTGGGTACAGGAGAATGGTGGCCATCTTGAAGCATGTGGGAACAGCAGACTGGGATAGGGAGAGATTGAATATGTCCGTAAACACACCAGCTAGCTGGTCTGCGCATGCTCTGAGGACACGGCTAGGGATGCCATCCGGGCCGGCAGCCTTGCCAGGGTTAACACGTTTAAATGGCTTACTCACGTTGGCCACGGAGAAGGAGGGGCGGCATCTCTTCTAAGCGGGTTGCGACGGTGGCACTGTATTATCCTCAAAGCGGGCAAAGAAGGTGTTTAGTTTGGCTGGAAGCAAGACGTCTGTGTCCTTGATGTAGCTGGTTTTTGTAGTCCGTGATTGTCTGTAGACCCTGCCACATACGTCTTGTGTCTGAGCCGTTGAATTCTGACTCCACTATGTCTCTATACTGACCTTTTGCTTCTTTGATTACCTTGCAGAGGGAATAACTACACTGTTTGTATTCAGCCATATTCCCAGTCAACTTTACATTGTTAAATGCGGTGGTTCATGATTTCAGTTTCGCACGCATGCTGCCATCTATCCACGGTTTCTGGTTAGGTTAGGTTTTAATAATCACAGTGGTTCCAAATCGCCTATGCACACTGTTTGTATTCGGCCATATTCCCAGTCAACTTTCCATGGTTATAAACGGTGGTTCGCACTTTCAGTTTTGTGCGATTGCTGCTATCTATCCACAGTTTCTGGTTAGGGTAGGTTTTAATAGTCACAATGGGTACAACATCTCCTATGCACTTCCTTATAAACTCACTCATCGAATCAGCGTATAATCAATGTTATTTTCTGAGGCTCCCAAGAACAGTCCCAGTCCACGTGATCAAAACAATCTTGAAGCGTGGATTTCGATTGGTCAGACCAGCGTTGAATAGTCCTGTCACAGGTACATCCTGTTTGAGTTTCTGCCATACCTTAAGGGAACATTTTGACATTTGCCATATGGTTAGTGAGAAAGACCACATTGCAAATGTACGGTCCCTTATTAGACGTCCGAAAACGTTTGTAAAATTTGCGGACGGCGTCGGGCCGTGCGGGAGAGCCAGATCTTCCAGGAAGTCATCAAACGAACTCTCTCGGACATTCGGTTTCCATTTGATAAAATAATCAAATTTTGGTCATTTCTCCACTGTCCCGGTAAATCCCACAAGAGGGCGAATGGAATCATATTGCAAATGTACAAAACATCACGAATCACGACGTGGCCTTATCTCCTAAACTGAAAATATTTCGAAGCCGAAACTTGGTGAGCATAGGTTTGGCATAATGGGCAGTTGGCCCCGAACAAGATGGCGTCTAGGCCTCAACGGTTTTTTGAGTTATGGCCATTTTTCTGGGATTAAAGGTCCAAAATGAAAATAGAGCAATAATTTGTCCGCTTCACGTCAAATTAAAGGAACCTCCGGTGTCAATAAAAAAGAACCAGTCATTTATCTATCGTCATTTAAGAGAAATCGTACAATGTCAAATTGGTGATGTTCAAAAATAGTTGTTAAAAAAAAATCAGTTACAGATCCAGTTGCAGCGTGTTCATACGAATCTTTTTAAAGTGTGCTTCAGAGCTCTGCGAGATTTCTGTGATTTTCTGAAATAACACACACTCACTAAACCCTCCGTACATAAGTCAGTTAAAACTCAAAATTCTATAATTGCCTACCCCAAGGAGGATATGTGTTCACTTTCAGCTTCCTGTGTAAACCGGAAGTGCCTTAAAATAGTGTCATAGGTGCTGTTTCGAAGGGTTAAAAAGGTCAGTCTTTTCAAAACTTCATATGTGTGATTAGGCAACCCCCATGAACTGTAAATCAGTAATTTCTCCCATAAAATCTCAAAGAAAGACCATTTTGACCATTACGAAAATGACGACATTTAGAAAAGTCTCAGAGACGCAAGACTAGGTGCATTGAAACCGGCTCGGCCCATAGAGACAGACCCCAATGTTTCTGTCCGATAGCTCATTCAAGGACCCCGTAGTAACGCATGGAAAAAGTGGATTTGGATGTTACATCCTGTAAAAGCATACCACAATGAGGATATGTGTTTACTTATAGCTTCCTGTGCCAACCGGAAGTGCCACACACACACAGCTTGGAAGGAGGGATACATTGGGGTGCGTAGAGACAGACAGTGCCTGCAATAGTTACCTTTGTTCGAGCTAAAAAAGAACCGTCAGACATACGAGTTCTGAAACTTTAGAAACCTGTTCTAGACCTCAGGTCGATAGTGCATGGTGAGTAGGCTCTAGAAGGTTCTCGGACCGAGAAACAGCCTCGTACATTTGCAATAACTTCAATTCATTTTCGCATCACGAAAATGTAGACATTTAGAAATGTCCCAGAGTCGCAAGACTAGGTGCATTGCGACCGCCTCGGCCCATATAGACGGACCCCAATGTTTCTGTCCGATAGCTCATTCAAGGACCCCGTAGCAAGGCATGGAAAAAAGTGGATTTTCAGCACCAATTAGGGTCTTGCTCAGGCACCAAATGACCTATCGAGCCGAAACTTGGGATTCGGGGTCACCTCAGCTAGGGCTACACATAACGTCAGAACTGGAAACGCAGCTAGAACGTAACTACGTGTTTTACGTTTTTATTATGGTTTGAACAGAAGGTGTTTGGGCCAGCTCTGAAGTATGTGATAGTTGGCTTCTAAACGAGTTGGAAAAAGTGGGTGTGATGTCAGTTTGTATCAGTTTGGTGTCAGAATAATATCTAATTGACTGATGGACGGTGACTTGCTGGTGACTTTTGTCCATTTGCAATATGTTTAAACAGTGAGGTACCATCACCAAAGTCACATTCTGAAATCAACCCCAACAAGTGATGGAGAGGAACCAGAATCACTGCCCAGCCATCCCGAGTTCATCGGGCCAGTCAATTTCGCATTCCTGCAGGATTTTTGAGCATGCCAAATTTTTGATGGTACATGGCAAATGGACATAACATCCTGATTTGGCATTTTCAAATCTTTCATATTGCATTTGGACATTTCTTATGGCATTTGGCCAAAAAAAAGTGAATAAAAAATAAATACATTTAAAAAAAATGAAAAAAGTATATTCATACAGTTCTTACACATGAATAATTGACAAAAAATAGAAAGTATTTCGAAAAACGGTCCAGAAAGCACTTTTTTAAGGGGTGATACGTTTTTGGAAAAAAATTCACATTTTCGACTGTAAATATTGTAAATGGAGAAAACATATGCCTTATGCACAAGTAAAAAGCGGGGTGTTCCCTTAGGAAGGGAGGAGAAAAATGAAGTCGTGGTCAGATTTTCCGAAGGGAGGGCGAGGGAGGGCCTTGTATGCATTGCAGAAGTTAGAGTAGCAGCGATCCAGAGTTTTACCAGCACAAGTGCTACAATCAATATGCTGATAGAATTTAGGTAGCCTTGTTCTAAAATTGTCTTTGTTAAAATCCCCAACTACAATAAATGCAGCCTCAAGATATATGGTTTCCAGTTTGCATAAAGTCCGGTAAAGTTCCTTGAGGGCCATCGTGGTATCGCCTTGAGGGGGGATATGCACGGCTGTGACAATAACTGACGAGAATTCTCTTGGGAGATAATACGGTCGGCATTTGATTGTGAGGTCAATTCTCGGTCAGGTGAACAAAAAGACTTGAGTTCCTGTATGTTGTTACAATTACACCATGAGTCGTTAATCATGAAATATGCTACCCCCACCCTTCTTATTCCCGGAGAAATGTTTATTTCTGTCGGCGTGACGCACAAAGAATCCCGGTGGCTGTACTGAATCCAACAGCTTATCCCGAGACACATGTTTCCGTGAAACAGAGTATGTTAAAATCCCTGATGTCTCTCTGGAAAGCAACCCTTGCCCTAATTTTCTCTACCTGGTTATCTAGAGACTGGACATTAGCAAGTAATATACTCGGAAGCGGTGGGTGGTGTGCGCGCCTCCAAAGTCTGACCAGAAGGTCGCTCTGTCTACCTCTTCTGTGGCGACATCGTTTTGGGTCAGCCTCTGGAATCAGTTCCAATGACCTGGGTGGTTCGGACAAAGGATCCGCTTCGGGAAAGTTGTATTTCTGGTCATAGTCCTGGTAAGTTGACGTCGCTCTGATATCCAATAGTTCTTCCCGGCTGTATGTAATAATACTTCAGATTTTCTGGGCTGACAATGTAAGAAATAAGGGAAAAAATACGTAAATAAAACAAAATACTGCAAAGTTGCCTAAGGACTAGAAGCGAGGCGGTCCTCTCTGTCTGCGCCATCTGACATTGGGAATGGGTGAGGTCAGGGGTTGAGGTGAATGGGTTGGAAAGATAAGGAAGGGAAGGAGGGAGGGAGGGAGGGAAGCATGTGCAGAAAGAGGCAGAGGAATGAGAAGTGAGTGAGAGAGTGAGCAAGAGAGCGCTGGAGGCCAACCTCACATCAATTTGCTGAGCTGTCTCCTGTCTGTCCTTGATGCTATGTCATTGAGAGGAGTTTCTGAGAAAGCAGACTCAAAGCAGGCAGACTCCTTGGTAGTGTATTAGGAAGTGTATAGTATTAGCCTTGGGAGCTGGGTTGTAAGGGCGACCCCTTGGCAGTGCATTGGGTACAGCACAGTACTGGCAGGCTTTCTCATGGCTGGGTGTTGGCAGGCTTTCAAGAGCTTAGCTCTTAGCACGGCCACTGTTTCTATTCACACACACACTCCTCACAGGAATCCAGGGCACGCAAACTGCACAGTACAGTCGGGAAAACCAACACAAACACTCATGCATACGGTCAGGTCCAAAATGATTGGCACCCTATTAGCAAAAATTGAGATTGGAGAACACATTGGGAGGAATTTTAAGAGCATTCCTCCATTCAGAATATTTCCAGATCCTTGATATCCTTTGTCTGTGCTTATGGACTGCCCTTTTCAATTCAAACCAAAGGTTTTCAATGGGGTTCATGTCCAGAGACTGATATGGAAATAAAGCTCTTTGGCCACGCACACCAGTTGTGGATTTTGCGTAGAAAGAAAGATGCATATGCAGAAAATAATCCCATACCTACTGTAAAATAGGGTGGTGGAGCTTTAACGTTATGGAACTATTTTGCTTCCACTGGTCTTGGGCCTTGTTAAGGTCAACGGCATCATGAACTTTACCCAGTCCTGGGACATTTTAGCCAAAAACCTGGTTGCCTCTGCCAACTGTACATACAGTTTACACACACACTGTGCACACAAAATAATCATAATAAAAAAATCTGTTTATTATATTTTTATTTGTAAACATAAGAAATACAGCATGAACTTCGTCCCATTCCATACTATTTCCCCACTTTTCCATTGTCATTTGAGATACATTTGGTACAAGTTATTTTTTTCACACATTCAGACAGACATATTATTCATGCTATGATACATCCTTCAAGAGCCGATCTTCGAGTGTGCATTTATAAGTGACTGTTCCTTGGTGTTTCCCATCCCAAATCTACACTTATAGATGCACACTTGAAGATCTGCTCTGGATGGACTAGTAACAGCATCGCAGAAAGTTTGAAACACCACCTCTTTTCTTTACACACCAATGTAAAACAAAGAGTGCATCACAAATGACATTCTATATGGCCCTGGTCAAAAGTAATGCACTACACAGGGAATAGTATACTATTTGGGATACAACAAAGGGGTTGATTGTGAATTGGTCACTACTCACTAGTGTCTCTCTCTGTCTCATAGTTGTTTGTGTTTGTCTGTCCCGTGCTGCCTCAATAGAGAGACGTAGAGGCGTATGAAGGAGTAAGAGACTCCCAGAGAGCAGTACACTGATGTCACCAGCAGGGGCACGAAGGGCAGGGTATGCTGCCACGGCGACAGAGGGTAAACAACCTCACAGAGGATCTCTACGGCAACCAGGCCCAGGAGGTAGGTGGTTTCCAGAGGGTTAAGGAGGGAACCCCTGTAACAGAGTTAAGATCGTTGTGTAAACTCACACAGCTTGAAATGTTTCCACGTGTGTTGTTTCAATGGTGCAACTGGCTAGTACATTTTCAAACAGGCGGTCACATGTACCTGAGACCAATACTGGTAAGGATTTGTGAGCGAGGAAGCTATGATGTTAAGCAGCACACAGTGACACTGGTTATACCAAGATAGGAGCTAATTGAGCTCTGTAAAAAAGCAGTGCTCTTAGACAGGACCCAAACGCAAAAGGTATTGGTAAACATGAATATTAACTAAACTTATTTGCAGATTATCTCCTGGTATACCTGACCAATATTGAAAACTCAATGCCTTCCCTTGCTAAAAATATTTTCGGAATACTCTAAAATCTCAGGATATAAAATGAACGTAGAAAAAAACAAAATAACGGCAATAGGAAAAATAAAAAGAATAACTCATGATCTACAGCAAATCCTTGAAGTGGACCACAAACAAAAAATATATAAAGATAACTTTATCCCATTACTCAACAATATGAAAGCAGATCTATTTTAATGGAACAATCTTCCCATACATTTTACAGGTAGAATAAACCTCTTCAGAAAGGCATAGCTCCCAAAGTTTTGACATTTATCCTTGGTAATACCAAATATCCCACCAAAAAACATCCTTTAAAAAAAGTATACCTCAGTCATAAAATACTTTATATTGGCAAATAAAACGCATAGAATAAAAACAAAACATTTTCCCATCTTCCTAAGTCTGAGGGTGGTTTTAACTCGCCACCCAAGGCTTGCAACATATAGTTAAAAGCACAAAAGACGAACAATAGGTACATATTGAAGATGTGCACGCTCATCCCCAGAATATTTTCACGTGTCTATTTTAGGATAAAGCTAAGAACATTAACAACTTCATAGTTAAGAACACTATAACAATATGAAAGAAAATAAAACGGTTTCTAGAAGAACCAATATCACTCCCTTAAAGCACAACCGCATGGAACAATCCTCGAATAGCGTTTCAGAATTCACTGATAAATTGGTCCACATGGAAAACTAAAGGCATAGAAATGATTTGATTTGACATGGAAAACTAAAGGCATAGAAATTGTAAATGTCTTGGTAATAGGAAATACATTTATTTCCACGACAGAATTAAAAAGCAATTTGGACCGACCAATGTAGATATTTTCAAATACATGCAACTTAAAAGTTTGATATCACGGAATTTCAATTTGAAATATTTTAGACATCAGAGTAATCTTGAGGGAATCCTATGAGTCAGAAAAGGATATTCAAATGATAGATAAGACATACAAAACCTTGCAGAGAGCGTATCCAACTGACAACCTCTAAGAAAAAAATATAAACTTAAAAATAACTGATATTGGCAGAAGATAGAGGGAATGTTGGAACATAACTAACTAAATTACTGTTAACTAAAATGTACGCTTAATCCAGTATAAACTAATTTATAGAATGTATTATACAAGAGACAAAATTCACAAATTCTACAGCACAACGACAGAGTCATGTCTTAAGTGTAAAACTATCAATGATTCAATAATTTATGCCTTTGTGGAATGCTATGAAGTCCAAAAGTTGGCTGTCAGAAGTATTACAATGTAAATTAACTTTTAATCTGTCGGTCTCCATATTTCAAGACATGGCATATGAGGGTGCAGTGAGATACCCAATGTGTTGGAAACTACTTTTCTCGTCAATCATCTTGAAAAAACATTTACTTAAAAACTGGAAAGGTCAAATGCTTTGTTATTTAAATGTTGAAAGGGCGTGGGCGATGGAGTGAAGCAAAATGGTGCAGTTTGAGGCCTTGTGGCGGAAAGTGATGCGGGCGCTGGAAATGGGGGTGTGAGCAGATGGGTCTGGGCAGGTGTTATGTCCTTGATGTTTGTGTGCATTTGTATGCTGTCGTTTGTATGTGTACAGTATGTTTTGTATTGTTTGAATTAAAAAATAATAAAACAAAATCAGTGTTCTCAGATCGTGGTCCCAGAACTCACAGGGTGTGCAGAGTTTGTTCTAGCACTTACACACCTGATTGAACTGTCAACTAAACATCAAGAACAGTGGTGTAAAGTACTAAAGTAAAAATACTTTAACTTGGCCCGAACGCATATGTAACAGTATAGCTTCCGTCCCTCTCCTCGCCCCAACCTGGGCTCGAACCAGGGACCCTCTGCACACATCAACAACAGCCACCTCCGAAGCATCGTTACCCATCGCGCCACAAAAGCCACGGCCCTTGCAGAGCAAGGGGAACCACTACTTCAAGGTCTCAGAGCAAGTGACGTCACCGATTGAAATGCTATTAGCGCGCACCACCGCTAACTAGCTAGCCATTTCACATCTGTTACACATAAAACATCTTAAGTGTCTCCTTTAAGGAATTATTTTTCCGTATACCGGGGGAAATGTAAAAGGGTGTTATATAAAGCCCATCAAACATTTCCTTGGGTAAGGGCATTTTTAGGGGCTTCACGGTAGTTTGAAAGCATGTACAGCAGAAAAAGTATCTGGTTACCATGGAGACTTCTTATGGCTGGGGGGCTGTAATTGAGTAGCTTGGATGAATAAGGTGCCCAGAGTAAACTGCCTGCTACTCAGGCCCAGAAGCTAATATATTTATATTATTAGTAGATTTGGATAGAAAACTGTTTGAATGATGTCTGAGTATAACATAACTCATATGGCAGGCAAAAACCTGAGAAAAAATCCAACCAGGAAGTGGGAAATCTGAGGTTTGTAGTTTTTCATGTCATTGCCAATGAATATACAGTGTCTATGGGGTCATATTGCACTTCCTAAGGCTTCCACTATATGTCTTCCACAACAGTCTTTAGAACCTTGTTTGAGGCTTCTACTGTGTAGTGGGGGCGAATGAGAGCTGATTCAACCAGAGGTCTGCCAGAGTGGCATGAGCTGATCACGCTCGCACACATGAGAGTGACCTGCGTTCCATTGCATTTCTGAAGACAAAGGAATTCTCCAGTTGGAACATTATTGAAGATTTATGTTAAAAACAGTCTAAAGATTGATTCTATACATCGTTTGACATGTTTCTACGGACTGTAACAGAACTTTTACTTTTCGTCTGGACCTAGTGATCGTGCCTCATGAATTTGGATTACTGGGCAAAACGCGAACAAAAAGGAGGTATTTGGACATAAATGATGGACTTTATCGAACAAAACAAACATTTATTGTGGAACTGGGATTCCTGGGAGTAAATTCTGATGAAGATCATCAAAGGTAAGTGAATATTTATAATGCTATTTCTGACTTCTGTTGACTCCACAACATGGCGGTTATCTGTTTGGCTTGTTTTGTTGTCTGAGCGCTGTACACAGATTATTGCATGGTGTGCATTTTTGTTTAAAAAAATTGAAATTTGACACAGCGGTTGCATTAAGGAGAAGTGTATCTATAATTCCATGCATAACAGTTGTATCTTTTATCAAAGTTTATTATTTCTGTAAATTGATGTGGCTCTCTGCAAAATCACCGGATGTTTTGGAACTACTGAACATAATGCGCCAATGTAAACTGAGATTTTTGGATATAAATATGAACTTTATAGAACAAAACATACATGTATTGTGTAACGTGAAGTCCTATGCGTGTCATCTGATGAAGATCATCAAAGGTTAGTGATGAATTTGATCTCTATTTCTGCTTTTTGTGACTCCTCGCTTTGGCTGGAAAAATGGCTGTGTTTTTTTGTGACTATGCGGTGACCTAACATAATCGTTTAGTGTGCTTTCACTGTAAAGCCTTTTTGAAATCGGACACTGGTGGGATTAACAACAAGTTTATCTTTAAAATGGTGTAAAATACTTGTATGTTTGAGGAATTTTAATTAATGAGATTTCTGTTGTTTTGAATTTGGCGCTCTGCACTTTCACTGGCTGTTGTCATATCGATCCCGGTAGCGGGATTTCAGCCATAAGAAGTCAATGAACATCTCCTCAAATATATATATATTTATTTTGGGAGATAGCAAAATAGAACTTCTACATTTAAGACAGGAGAAACAAATGGATTCATAAGATAATAAAATATATTTCTTTGACTTTTTCTCAACTTGTTTATATTACTTTCTGGCACGACAAGATAACTTACGGAGTAGGTAGCTAGCTAGCCAGCTATCTTTGAAGCCATGGATTGTGCACCTTCCATTGTTTAGCTAAGTAGCTACCTAGCTAGCTAGGTGTTTTTCTTTTGAAAATAGGGCAGAGGACAGCAACATTTACCTCCATAAATGTTGATTATATTGATATCCATACTGAATGAAGCACTTAAGGGACGTCATGGACACCTATAACTTTTCACTTAATTTAAGGGGGACATTTTCCTTAAACTGACTTAAAACTTTTTCCTTCAAAGTTAAGAAAACTTTATAGGTAAAGATAAAAAATAAAATGTACTTAAAATGTTTTATGGAACAGGCCCCTGTGCTTTGTTATTTATATTTTTTAACAACTTTTACTTCACTAGATTCCTAAAGAAAATCATGTATTTTTTACACCATACATTTCCCCTGGCACCCAAAAGGGCTCATTACATTTTGAATGCTTAGCAGGACATATCATTTATTATTATTTTTTAAAAAATGGTGCCAACTGGTTTGCTTAATACAAGAAATTTAAAATGATTTATACTTTTATTTTTGATACTTTAGAATATTTTAGCAATTACATTTACTCAAGTAGTATTTAACTGGGTGACTGTCACTTTTACATCATTCATTTTCTATTAAGGTATCTTTACTTTTACTGAAGTATGACAATTGGGTACTTTTTCCACCACTGATCAAGGACCACCTTGACTGAGAGCATTACAAATGTATAATGATAGTTAGTTGTCATCAGCTTGACATACAGTGCATTTGGAAAGTATTCAGACCCCTTCACGTTTTCCACATTTGTTATGTTACAGCCTTATTTTAAAATCGATAAAATAAAAAAAGTTCCTCATCAATCTACACACAATACCCCACAATGAAAAAGTGATAACAGGTTTTTAGAAAAATTTTGCACAATTGATTGGACATGATTTGGAGAGGCACACACCTGTCTATATAAGGTCCCACAGTTGACAGTGCAGAGCAAAAACCAAGCCATGTGGTCAAAGGAATTGTCCGTAGAGCTTCGAGACAGGATTGTGTTGAGGCACAGATCTGGGAAAGGGTACCAAAACATTTCTACAGCATTGAAGGTCCCAAGAACACTGTGGCCTCCATCATTCTTAAATGGAAGAAGTTTGGAACCACCAAGACTCCTCCTAGAGCTGGCCGCCCGGCCAAACTGAGCAATTGGGGGAGAAGGGCCTTGGTCAGGGAGGTGACCAAGAATCCGATGGTCAATCTGACAATTTCATTTAATCAATTTTAGAATAAGGCTTTAACGTAACAAAATGTGGGGAAAAAACAGGGGGGTCTGAATCCTTTCCGAATGCCCTGTATGTATCAATACCACCAAAAATCTACTCTAACATGGAAGTTCACCCACCTGAACAGTTTCTTTAAGGAGGTGAAGCTGTAGAGCGTGAACAGCAGCATCAGCAGGACTTTGATGGGCAGCTCTGTGCCAACAAAGATTGAGAAACAAACATTAAGATCCTAATCATACAATATGAAATTTCTAATTGCAAATAACAAAATGCCTTCTCAGAGGGAGCCCAAATGGCTCCAGTGGTGGCTAGTTGCAGAGGCTCTTACCTGCTGCAGTGAAGAGAAGTGGAAACAGAGAGTAATGCCCCGTGGTGGTCAGCATCAGGAAGATCCCAGCATCCTCTCTGCTCTCAACTGCTAGTATGCTGCCAAACAACAACACAAAACCCATTACAACAGGAAGAGGAGCTGTACAATAAAGACGTAACCAACTATGCCACAGAGTTGTATTCATTAGGCACCAAACGGAAGAACATTTCCTGAAACAGGGAGGGACGACCAGAGATGTCCAATAAGAAAGCCCATTATAATTTTCAGTTGCAAAACATTTTGCTACAGTGTGCCCCAATGAATATAACCCAGTTGCTATCAACGGGTCAATGATAGCTGAATCTGAAATCAGCATGTCAGCAGTTCACCTGAAGGGCAGTATGGCCATGAGGATGGCCTTCTCGTGGACATGCCAGCCGAACATGAAGGAGCCCAGGGCACAGACCACCAGACAGCGCAGGAACCCCCGGGCACCACGCGGACGACACCAGATACTCAACACTGCAGGCTGAGGGGGGTGGGGAGCAGGAAGAGAGGGGGGTATATTAACTTTTAACCTTTTACTTTAGGCTGGTGCACATTATTCTAAATATATATAGTACCAATCAAAGGTTTGGACACACTTACTCATTCAAGGGTTTTTCTTTATTTTTTACTATTTTCTACATTGTAGAATAATAGTGAAGACATCAAAACTATGAAATAACACATATGGAACCATGTAGTGTCCAAAAAGTGTTAAACAAATCAAAATATATATTTTATACTCTTGAAAGTAGACACCCTTTGCCTCGATGACAGCGTTGCACACTCTTGGCATTCTCTCAACCAGCTTCATGAGGTAGTCACCTGGAATGCATTTAAATTAACAAGTGTGCCTTGTTAAAAGTTCATTTGTGGAATTTCTTTCCTTCGTAATGCGTTTGAGCCAAATCAGTTGTGTTGTGACAAGGTAGGGGTGGTATGCAGAAGATAGCCCAACTTTGTAAAAGACCAAGTCCATATTATGGCAAGAACAGCTCAAATAAGCGAAGAGAAACGACAGTCCATCATTACTTTAAGACATGATAGTCAGTCAAGCAGGAACATTTTAAGAACTTTGAAAGTTTCTTCAAGTGCAGTTGCAAAAAACCATCAAGCGCTATGATCAAACTGGCTCTCATGAGGACCGCCACAGGAAAGGAAGACCCAGTTACCTCTGCTGCAGAGGTAGTTCAATAGAGTTAACTGCACCTCAGATTGCAGCCCAAATAAATGCTTCACAGAGTTCAAGTAACAGACACATGTCAACATCAACTGTTCAGAGAAGACTGCATGAATCAGGCCTTCATGCTCAAATTGCTGCAAAAGAAACCAGTACTAAAGGACACCAATAAGAAGAAGAGTCTTGCTTGGGCCAAGAAACACGAGCAATCATCTGAGGAGCCTAAATTTGAGATTTTTGGTTCCAACTGCAATGTCTTTGTGAGACGCAGAGTAGGTGAACGGATGATCTCCACATGTGTGGTTCCCACCGTGAAGCATGGAGGAGAAGGTGACGGTGCTTTACTGGTGATACTGTCTGTGATTTATTTAGAATTCAAGGCACACTTAATGAGCATGGCTACAACAGTATTCTGCAGCGATACGTCATCCCATCTGGTTTGCGCTTAGTGGGACTATCATTTGTTTTTCAACAGGAAAATGACCCAACACACCTCCAGGCTGTGTAAGGGCTATTTGACCAAGGAGAGTGATGGAGTGCTGCATTAGATGACCTGGCATTCACAATCACCCGACCTCAACCCAATTGATATGGTTTGGGATGAGTTGGAACACAGAGTGAAGGAAAAGCAGCCAACAAGTGCTCAGCATGTGGGAACTCCTTCAAGACAGTTGGAAAAGCATTCCAGGTGAAGCTGGTTGAGAGAATGCCAAGAGTGTGCAAAGCTGTCTTCAAGGCAAAAGGTGGCTACTTTGAAGATTCTAAAATCAAAAATATATTTAGATTATTTTAACACTTTTTTGGTTACTATGTGTTACTTCTTAGTTTTGATATCTTCACTATTCATTTAGAAAATAGTAAAAATAAAGAAAAACCATTGAATGTGTAGGTGTCAAAACATTTGACTGGTACTGTAGCTATTATCTGTTCAAAAACAACTGCATTATTACATGGACATACAGTAGATGAAGTTTGTTTGGTGGGGTTGGTGTCATGTCTGCTCCCGCTCTCCCCCCTGGTGCTTGAGGGCACCAGGCTGCCCTGCATCACTCACTTCTATCATCTATTACGCACACCTGCCTTCCCTCATCACACGCATCAGTGATATTGGACTCACCTGGACTCACTCATCTGTTTATTTCCTCCCATATATTTGTCAGTTCCCTTGCTCTGTTCTCCGCTGCTGCATTAATTGTTTTTTGGTTTGTGTTACCGGTTTGCTAATGCTGTTTCTGTCTCGTTCCATGTCCGTTATATACAGTTGAATTCGGAAGTTTACATACACTTAGGTTGGATTCCGGGTGGAGATTATAACATTATATTCATATTTACTCTTTGAGGTGCTGTTCTGTTGCATCCTCTACAACTACTGTGATTATTATTATTTGACCCTGTTGGTCATCTATGAATGTTTGAAAATCTCGGCCACGTTCTGTTGTAATCTCTACCCGGCACAGCCAGAAGAGGACTGGCCACCCCTCATAGCCTGGTTCCTCTCTAGGTTTCTTCCTAGGTTTTGGCCTTTCTAGGGAGTTTTTCCTAGCCACCGTGCTTCCACACCTGGATTGCTTGCTGTTTGGGGTTTTAGGCTGGGTTTCTGTACAGCACTTTGAGATATTAGCTGATGTACAAAGGGCTACATCATGATTTGATAGAGGACGGAGGGTCTTCCAAATATTGAAAGTGTGTAAATAGTTACCCATGTTATTTTGTAAATGTATATATTTTTTTCTTCATATTTTGGAGGGTTGTGTTAGAATACCATTTTGGCATTTTGAATATAGTTATTTGTTTCAAAATGTATACCTTCACCAATTTGGCCACTTGGGTACATTTGGGCTACTTGTGTGGGACACCTGGGTGACTTCATGATAAATGTCATGTAGCACACTCAAGTTATCATTCTGAAACTTTGCACAAGTACTGTTGCCCTCTTATGTTTTTCACTGAAATTGTCTGCATCATCCTATCTGAATGTTTGTTTTATCTTGTTCATTTTAAAGATGATACAACAATAAAAAGAAAAAACGTATGTTTTTTTTCATTGTTTTATCTAAACCAGATCTATTGTGTTATATTCTCCTACATTCAATTCACATTTACACAAACTTCAGAGTGTTTTCTTTCAAATGGTACCAAGAATATGCATATCCTTGGTTCTGTGCCTGAGCTACAGTCAGTTAGATTTGGGTAAGTCTTCAGGCGGAAATTGAAAAAAGTAGGGGGTAACTCTAAGAGGTTAAACCTCCGACTTCAACTGTATTAAATGTGTACCTGCTTCGTCTCTCCAATGTGTCAGTTGGAACCAAAATTATTTTCCAATTGTTTCTTTCTGAACAGAACCATTATTATTTTTGTTCTGTTCCATTGTTCCGACTTGTAAAATGAAGTTCTGAACCGGTCCCAACCCCAAAAAAGCACAGGTTTATATGGTTCCTTTCTGTTCCTTTTTAAACCTTTGAAATCGTCATTAAATTACTTCACCAACCAGTGCGGATAGAGAAGCTTGCTATTGGGCTACCTAGGCTATAGTTGTTTACAGGCACGATGGTGTAGTGCGCGAGATGCCACTGAAATTTTGCGGGTGGGGAGAGAGTGAGAGATGGTGGAGGGTGAGGGTTGGGTTGAAGCGCTGGGCATCTTGTTATGACATGCATTATTTGAATTAGGCCCACATAATTATATCTATGGAGGAACTTTGAATGTCTTTGAACTTCCTAGAGTTAGTTTAACGTTGGACCAGAAACTAGCTAGCTAGCTAGCTAACAAGCTTGTGTGTTCAGCGCGGCACCCAAATTAAAAACACGTCTTACCTTTTAGTAGTTAATAAATCCAATGTGAAAAGTGATAACTATAGTATCCGTAACTAGAATTGAATACATTAATATATTCCTCTTTAAAAGTAAAAAAAATATCTCCCTAATTTCTGAATCACGCTTGTAACATCAGCTTTTGGAGGGTGCAGGTTGTCTACACATGCACACACACTGGCAAAGATTTTCAGCTGGCAGGCAGACACAGAAAATAGGTGCCTTGTTATGTTCTTTTGTGGGACTGAAAAAAATGCCTGGAACGTAAAATAATGTTATTAAACGGTTCCCATTATTTAAAAATAATGGTTCCGTTCCGGAACAGTATAGCTAGATCACTTTAGTTTGCGGTTCTGATTCTGTTCCTCGAAAAATGTCAACCAGTTTTTGATTCTGTTCCCTGAACTGGTTCCAACCCCTGGTCTTTAGTGGTGATTCTGAACAATTTTAGCCTGAGATGATGCTCACCATTATGGAGAGCAGAGTGCAGATGAGTGTGATGGAGGGAGAGACGGAGGGGAGGATGGAGTGCTGGAACTCCTGCACCAATCCACCAGTCATTGAGGCTTTGGGAAGCTTTGCCACATCCAACAGCTTCAGACGCACACCTGAGAAACACACCAGCCATTAAACCCCTGTTAAATCCCCTCAAATACCTTCAAACCGGTAATATTATTCCATGAATCGGTGACTCTCCAGCCCATAATAAATACAAATACTCTCCAGCCAATTAATAGGCTACTTTCTAGCAATCCAACATTTTCTCTGACAACCCCCTATTGAATTTGGCCTTTACTACTATATCCCATTGAAACACATTCATAAATGTAAAAAAATAGCATCCACATTTTTTTCCCTAAGAAACAAGTTATTGCAGTGGCTAGGAGATATAAGAAAGCTCAATAAAATATATGTATTTTTTTTTTAACAGTATTTTACCTCTTTTTTTGGTTAAGCACAAAACTACTTCCATTCATTTTTTAAAACTGGTACCGGTTACTTTCAGACGAGTCCCCTTTCCACAGTGGGGTCACATTAGTTTGTAGCCCAAACGGTTTGGATGCTACAAACAGAAGTTGGCACATCGACGGTACCAGATGAGTACCCTGACACTTGTGGGGGTCGCAGAGCAAAATGGAGACCCCCATTGTGTTCGTGAGTCATAACACTACAGACGTTTTTGTGAGAAGACCGATTTTCGAGATGTCTCATGGTCTGACCTTTCACCGCAGATGCGGTGCGACATCTGAAGTTCGACATCGGCAGATGTGCTGGATTGAGATGCATCCAATGCAAAACATATCTCTATCTTAAACTGACTGATAAAATATATATTACTTAGATTGATGCACAGGTGTGTCAATCGACTCTAGGGGGTTAAATCATAATGCATAAGATTATATGGACAGGGAGGACCTGATCCTAGATCAGCACTCCTACTCTGAGGCACTTTGTGAATACGGGACCATACTGAAGTCATAGAGAGAGTAAACAGTGCCTTACCCAGCACAGACAGAGCTTTATCCACCATGTTGTAGAGGGCCCAGACGTTAGGGGCCCAGTAGGCGTGGCACAGGCCCCTCTTAAAGGGAAAGAGTCTGGAAAGGACCTGGGGGAGCTGGCCCTGAGAGAGAGAAAATAAAATGAAGGCAGACTGTAGCTCAGATAGATCCTGGTCAACCGTGGGGGCAACAGCATACACAACAGTATCATCGCATACAAGTGCAGGTGACAACTTTTTACAGACAAGTCAATATTGTTAAAGTAAACAGTCAAAAATACAGGACCCAGAATCAACCGCTGTGGGACACCTTTCGTAATATCCAGGAAACCTGATTTAACACCATCAGTATATAGAACTCAATATGCATCTGTCAAGTCATTTTTAAACCAGTTACATGCAGCCTGGTCTAGGCCAATTGAGGAAAGCTTCTGAATTAGCAGTGAGTGATCAACAGTATCAAAAGCATTTGACAGGTCAATGAAGAGGGCAGCACAATGTTGACTTTTAATTAACCATAATTTATAACTAGGGATGCAGCAGAGATCTGGCTGAGAATGAATTAAGGATTCTAATATTTTAGCTAGGCAAGAAAGTTTAGAAATAGGGCAACAATTATTAAGTCGCTCTGGATAAGAGCGTCTGCTAAATGACTTAAATGTAATGTAAATGTAGGTCACAAGGGTCACCATCTTTGTGAAGGGGGCTTACATAGGCCGCCTTCCAAACCTTGGGGATAGTACCAGATATAATCTGCAAAATATGGGTTAATGATTCAGCAATCAGGGGGGCAGAGAGCTGCAGCAAAAATATAAGGGGTCGAATTAGCTTCCAGAAAACTACATTTTCAAAAAACAGACCAAAATAAATCAGTTTTAAACTATTTCAAGTTTTATATTGAAAGTCAGTGTTTTTTCTTTTTCTTCAATAGAGTAAGAAAGGGTGTGAAACTATGGTTTTTCGTCACACAACATATTTTAGTATGATTTCATCGAATGACAATAAAAGTGCAATGCTATTTGGCTAGCAGCCACACACTACATGACCAAAAGTATAAGGACACCTGCTCGTCGAACATCTCAAAAAAAGGGCTACGGTTTCCCTTCACCGGAACTAAGGGGCCTATTCCGAACTATGAAAAACAGCCCAAGACCATTATTACTCCTCCACCAAAAACTTTACAGTTGGCACTATGCATTCGGGTAGGTGGAGTGCCAGATGGTGAAGCGTGATTCAACACTCCAAAGAATGCGTTTTCACTGCTCCAGAGTCCAATGGCGCGAGCTTTACACCACTCCAACCGACGCTCGTCATTGCACATGGGGTTATTTTAGGGCTGCTCAGCCATGGAAACCAATTTCCTGAATCTCCAGATGAACAGTTATTGTGCTGACGTTGCTTCCAGAGGAAGTTTGGAACTGTAGTGAGTGTTGTAACCGAGGAGAGGATTGTTAAACGCTACACACTTCAGCGGTCCCCTTCTGTGAGCTTGTGTGGCCTACCACTTCGCGGCTGAGCCGTCGTTGCTTCTACTTTCCACTTCACAATAACAAAACTTACAGTTGACCGGGGCAGCTCTAGCAGGGCAGAAATTTTATGAACTGACTTGTTGGAAAGGTGGCATCCTATGACAATGCCACGTTGGAAGTCAATGAGCTCTTCAGTAAGGCCATTCTACTGCCAATACAAGTAGAGACTCAGAGCTAGAAAATGGTATATCATACACTACAGTTAAGAAACAAAGGGAAAGTAATTCTTTGAACGTTGATAAACTTGTAACCCCACTTTTGAGAAAATGGCCCTTGAATGTTTTGGTACGTCTATCGACATGTCTGTATACAGTTGTCGCAGTGACATCATGAACGTCATCATGAACATAATTGGCATAACTAGTGTATTTTAACACCAATAAACCCACCCGTTTGAAAATGAATTTAGTATATGTCAATCTAGCAAACCAGGCAAATAAAAGCAACTTCATAAAATAAAAAATAGTTTCTAGCTTGTTAGCTAGCTAGCTAGTGTTAAGTTTAAGGCTACCGAGTGGCGCAGCGGTCTAAGGCACTGCATCTCAGTGCTTGAGGTGTCACTACAGACCCTGGTTCTATCCCGGGCTGTATCACAACCGGCTGAGATTGGGAGTCCCATAGGGCGGTGCACAATTGGCCCAGCGATGTCCGGGTTAGGGGAGGGATTGGCTGGGGTAGGCCGTCATTGTAAAATAACAATTTGTTCTTAACTGACTTGCCTAGTTAAATAAAAGGCTAAATAAAGTAAGCAGGCTAGCCAGTTCAAATAATGAACATATCATATAGCTGACAATGTCTTAACGTTAGCTAATTTGTATTCATTATTACAGGAAAATAAACTCACAACAAGATAATTATTTACAAGTTAAATGGCAAGCTAATTACAGAAAAAAGCTTACGGTTGTGAGTGACTAAATAAACCTGGGCATTCCACTGGAGAATTTTACAACTTGGACACTGTCTCATTGACCTAACTTCATATCCTTTATTATTATTTTTTTGCCCCAATTTTGATCGTCTCTTTGCTGCAACTCCCCAACGGGCACAGGAGGAGAAGGTTGAGTCATGCGTCCTCCAAAACATTTTACGCCAAACCACGCTTCTTAATACCCGTCCATTTAACCCGCAAGCCAGCCGCACCAATGTGTCGGAGGAAACACTGTTCAACTTATACCGGAAGCCACTTTACCCGGAAGCCAGCCGCACCAATGTGTCGGAGGAAACACTTTTCTGACAACCGAAGTCAGCCTGTAGGCGCTTGGCCCGCCACAAGGAGTGGCTAGAGCGCGATGAGCCAAGTAAAGTCCCCCCGGCCAAACCCTCCCCTAACCCGGACGACGCTGTGCCAATTGTGCGCCGCCCTATGGGACTCACAATCATGTCCGATTGTGACACAGCCTGGGAACGAACCTGGATCTATAGTGACGCCTCTAGCACTGCGAAGCAGTGTCTTAGATCGCTGCACCACTTGTGAGGCCCCTAACTTTATATCCTAATTTGACATCGGCGCAGGTCATGTTGTTCTTCACATTACCGTCTCTGGTAAACACACACAACATCAAACCAACTAGGTTCAATGTTAGCTAGCTAGCTAACATTAGGTTTAAACTAGCAAGGCAAATGGATCTGAGATACAAATAACATTACTACATAGACCATACACGTAATGTTAGCTAGCGAGTAAGTCAGCTAACGTTAGCTAGCTAGCTAACAGTATGCTTTAACTTGCAATGAAAACCACTTCCTGATCAAATTAGAAACTTATAATATCTGAAAATGTAGCAAGCTAGACTCTCTTACCTATATACATAAATGAACGCTTCTCCCTCGCTGTCACGGATGCCATGGTTGCCCTTAGTTTGAGGATGTTATTCGGAGACAGGTGTTTTATACAAAATCATTCTGTGTTCTCTTTTCGACTCCCTGTGCATTTGCAATGAGACGCCTGAATTTTCTCCATCTCCTTAGCTATCATACTCTGCTTCCATCGGGCATTCCACTGATTTCAAAACTCGGTCCTCCAGAAAGTGGAGTGCACTTTTGCAGTTTTTCATAATATCTTACAAAAAAGTTGAGTTAGAAAGGATTATCTACACATATTGGGCAGCTCATGCTATAGACAGAAGCGTGCTACATGGCAGACCAATCCGAAATCATCTCTTGGCATGTCCAGCCCATCCATTATCTCAGCCAATCATGGCTAGCGGGAAGGTTCCTGTCTTTTTCCGTGGGTAAAACAACTACGCTCGTAAATTAACAATTGTATTCGTATTTACAGGTGGCATACAAATTTGTTATTAAGGCACATGTAAGTTCACATATTCCAGAAGGCATTTCTGCCCAAAAATGCATTTTAATGAAATGCCTCTCTTGTGAACTAATGACACGCGACATACGCCTAGTTTCCTGAAATGAGTCACATTTTAGATGTGCATTTACAAAATGCAGCAAGTGTTTTATCTTTCCTTTTCTGGGTGAAAAATGCCAAATCGTGCATTAATGCGATCCTGACAGAGGTAAACATAAACATAAATGGTATCTACATCAGCATGCTCTGCTAGAATTCTGCTGTTGTACTGACAGAGTACCTACTGTACCATAGCAATGAACGGACCAAAGGACAGGGCGCCGACAGAGATCACGATAGATCCCAGAGCTACCAGACGAACAGGACTGAAACTGCTCCATCTCACAGAGCCATCTGAAGGAAACACACAACAGAGAGGAACAGAGTGAATAAACTGTCTGGTTGGATATAAAATCTTTGATCAGTGAGTTTATTACAATCATATTATCTTATTATTCAGAATCAAATTCATTTGAGATGTCATCAACCTGTATTCACGCTTACTCTTACCCAGGTAACATCTCTGGTGTTTCTCCTGAAAATGTTCCTTTTCTGTTTTTCACCCAACAGCTAACTCTTGAGTTACCCTGTGTAACCTGCTAGCTCTGGTGTTATCTCTGTTACCTGTGTTGTCCTTGGTGAAGCAGTAACTCCGCAGCAGGAAGATCCCGTAGGCAGGAGCAATGTACAGGTAGATATGTTTCAGGTTCAGGAGAACAGTGAAGAGCAACGCCCCCTCCAGGTGTCTGCCCTGCTCAACCAGAAATAATGTCATAAAATAGCTTCAAATGTCTGTATGAAAAGACAGTAATCCGCTTATTAAAAAAATCCAGACGGATTACCAAGACGGGTACTCAGAGCATGCACTAACCAGGTGGCAAGTGTCTTCACTGACATTTTCAACCTTTCCCCGACCCAGTCTGTCATACTTAGATTTTTCAAGCAGACCACCATAGTCCCTCTGCCCAAGAATGCCAAGGGAACCTCTCTAAATGACTATCGTCCCATAGCACTCACATCTGTAGCCATGAAATGCACTCCAAGCTCATCACTAAGTTAAGGACCCTGGGACTGAACAACTCCCTCTACAAATGGATCCTGTCTTCCGGACAGGTACCCCCAGGTGGTGAGGGTAGGCAACAACACATCCGCCATGCTGACCCTCAACAAGGGGGCCCCTTTAGGGGTGCGTTCTAAGTCCCCTCCTGTACTCCCTGTTCACCCACGACTGCAACACCATCATTAAGTTTACCGACGACATGACGGTGGAAGGCCTGATCACCGACGATGATGAGACAGACTATAGGTAGCAGGTCAGAGACCTCACAGTGTGGTGTCAGGACAACAACCTCTCCCACAATGTAAGCAAGACAAAGAAGCTGATCATCCTCAACTAACCGGTGCCCCCGCACATTGACTCTGCACCGGAACCCCCCCTGAAAATATTGTTATTTTTAACTGCTCCTCCTTAATTACTTGTTACTTTTATCTCTTATTCTTATCCATGTTTTTTGAAACAACACTGTTGGTTAGGGGCTTGTAAGTAAGCATTTCACTGTACGGTCTACACCTGTTGTATTCGGTGCATGTGACTAATACAATTTGATTTGGTCTACAGGAAACAACGGGCCGAGGACGCCCCTATTCACATCAACGAGGCTGTAGTGGAGCGGTTCGAGTGCTTTAAGTTCCTCGGTGTATACATCACTAAGGACCTATTATGGTCCAAACACACCAACACAGTCGTGAAGAGGGCACGACAACACCTCTTCCCCCTCAGGAGGCTGAAGATGATCAGATTATCAAAAAGTTCCACTTTTAGCACATTGACTGGTTGCATCACCGCTTGGTATGGTAACTGCTTGGCATCTGACCGTAAGGCACTACAGAGGGTAGTGTGTACGGCCCAGTACATCCCTTGGGCCGAGCTCCCTGCCATTTATACTAGGCGGTGTCAGAGGAAGGCCCAAAAAACTGTCAAAGACTCCAGCCACCTAAAGACCGCTCTCTCTGCTACCGAATGGTAAGCGGTACCGGAGCGCCAAATCTGGGACCAAAAGGCTCCTGAACAGCTTCTACCCCCAAGCCATAAGACTACTGAACAGTTCATCCAATGGCCACCCGGAGTATTTGTATTGACCTTTTTTTGTTGCACAGACTCTCTTGGAACGGCTCTATGCACACTCACTGAACTCTACCCACACATACTTCACTGCCATCTAACACACACACACTGCTGCTACTCTGTTGAGCTATCCTGATTGCCTAGTCCCTTTTACCCCTACCTGCAGTGCATTCAAAAAGTATTCACACCCTTTGACTTTTCCCACATTTTTGTTGTGTTACAAAGTGGGATTCAGATGGATTTAATTGTCCTTTTTTGCTCAATTATCTACACAAAATACTCTCGAATATCAAAGTGGAAGAATTCTAACATTTGTAAAAAAAAATAAAAAAAATAAACATAATGAAAAATAAAACATTAATATATCTTGATTAGATAAGAATTCAACCCCCTGAGTCAATACATGTTAGAATCACCTTTGGCAGCTATTACAGCTGTGAGTCTTTCATTTGCCCATTATTCTTTAAATTCTTTAAGCTCTGGCAAGACCAATTCCAGATTGTGCGATAGATTTTCTAGCAGATTTAGGATGACCATCCTACCCATGCTAGACTACGGAGCCGTAATTTATAGATCGGCAGGTAACGGTGCTCTCGAGCGGCTAGATGTTATATACCATTCAGCCATCAGATTTGCCACCAATACTCTTTATAGGACACATCACTGCACTCTATACTCGGTAAAATGGTCATACCTGATGCAAGACCCACTGGTTGATGCTTATTTATAAACCCTCTTAGTCCTTACTTCCCCCCCATCTGAGATACTTACTGCAACCCTCATCCTCCACATACAACTCCCATTCTGCCAGTCTCATTCTGTTAAAGGTCTCCAAAGCACATTCCTGGATCGCTCCTCTTTTCAGTTCCCTGCGGCAAGCGACTGGAACGAGCTGCAAAAAACACTCAAACTGGATCGTCTTAACTCCATCTCTTTATTCAAAGACTCAATCATGGACACTCTTAGTGACAGTTGTGGCTGCTTCGTGTGATGTATTGTTGTCACTACCTTCTTGCCCTTTGTACTGTTGTCTGTGCCCAATAATTTGTACCATGTTTTGTGCTGCTACCATGTTGTGCTGCTGCCATGTGCTGCTACCATGTTATTGTCATGTTGTGTTCCTACCATACTGTTTTTTCACGTGTTGCTGCCTTGTTATGTTGTTGTCTTAGGTCTCTCTTTATGTAGTGTTGTGGTGTTTCTCTTGTCGTGATGTGTTTTGTCCTATATTTTTATTTTTCATTTTTAATCCCAGCAGGAGACCTTTTTCCTTTTGGTAGGCCGTCATTGTAAATAAGAATTTGATCTTAACTGACTTGTCTAGTTAAAAAAAAAGGTTTATTTTTATTTTTTTAAAGAACAAGTCAAAACTGTAACTCGGCTACTCCGGAACATTAATATTTTCTTGTCTTCTCTCACCAATTTCGTGGTATCCAATTGGTAGGACAGTCTTGTCCCATCGCTGCAAATCCCGTACGGACTCGGGAGAGGCGAAGGTCGAAAGCCATGCGTCCTCCGAAACACAACCCAGCCAAGGTGCACTTCTTCTTGACACAATGCTGCTTTAAAAAAAAAACGTACACCTGGCGACCGGCGTGCAATGCACCCGGCCTGCTACAGGAGTCGCTAGAGCGCGATGGGAAAAGAACATCCCTGCCGGCCAAATGTGTGCCGCCCCATGGGCCTCCCCGTCGCGGTCGGCTGCGAAAGAGCTTGGACTCCAACCAGGATCTCTAGTGACACAGCTAGCACTGCGATGTAGTGCCTTAGACCACTGCACCACTTATATTTTCTTCTTGGTAAGCAACTCCAGTGTAGATTTGGCTTTGTGTTTTAGGTTATTGTCCTGCTGAAAGGTGAATTCAGCAGGACAGTGTCCGGTGGAATATTTTTATTCTGTACAGGCTTCCTTCTTTTAGTATTTTGGAGTAACGACAATGTTGTTGATCCATCCTCAGTTTTCTCCTATTACAGACATTAAACTCTGTAAGTGTTTTAAAGTCACTATTGGCCTTTCACCACAGTGAAATCCCTGAGCGGTTTCCTTCCTCTCCGGCAACTGAGTTAGGAAGGCCGCATTTATCTTTGGAGTTAATGGGTGTGCTGATACACCAGCCAAAGTGTAATTAATAACATCATCACGCTCAAAGGGAAATTAAATGTCAGCTTTTTTTTTTTTTTTTACCCATCTACCAATAGATGCACTTCTTTGCGAGGCATTGGAAAACCTCCCTGGTATTTGTGGTTGAATCGGTGTTTGAAATTCACTGTTCGATTGAGGGGCCTTACGGATAATTGTATGTGTGGGGTACAAAGATGAGGTAGTCAATAAAAAATTGTTAAACACTATTAATGCACACAGACTTGTTAAGCAAATTGACTCCTTTGCCATAACAAAGGGGTTGAGTACTTATTGACTCAAGACATTTCAGCCTTTCATTTTTAATCAATATTTTTAAATTTCGAAAAACATAATTCCACTTTGACATAGGATATTGTGTGTAGACCAGCGACCAACAAATCTCAATTTAATCCATTTTTAATTCAGGCTGTAACACAAAAAATGTGGAAAAAGTCAAAGGGTGTGAATACTTTCTGAAGGCACTGTACATATTACTTCAACTACTTCGTACCCCTGCACATTGACTCGGTACCGGTCCTCCTATTTGGCCTCGTTATTGTTATATTTTTGTGACATTTTTTCAGACTTTTTAACTCTGCATTGTTGGGACAGTAAGCATAAGTAAGCATTTCACGGTAAAGTCTACACCTCTTGTATTCGGTGCATGTGACAAATACAATATTATTTGATCAATACTACATTCAAATGAAGAACAAAATGGCATAACCATTCATGTTTCTTAAACTTATCTAAATAAAGGATCTTAACTTTGCACATGATTCAGCATGGTTGAGTTAAGCAGGAATCATTGGTGTTGTGGAGAAGGGTGGTTGGGTAGGTACAGTACCTGTAAATGTCTTGCCACTGATAGCAGTAGTATTCCAAACAGGAATCCATTGTACTGGAAATGAATGTCTGGATGGAAACACTAAGGACTTGAGAGACTTGCTGGTTAATAATTTTTCTAGCGTTAGTTTCTCTAGACTGCTTAGTTACAGCTCTATAGAGTTGAATTGCCATAATGAACTAGGTCATGTAAGCTCATTGACCTTGTCAACACAGTTGGGTCATGTTCATTAGGGCAGTTGGTGGTCTTACCTTTTGACCTGATAATGATCCTTGTGGATCAAAAAGTAAATTAAGGTGGTAATTGGGAGCATATTCAGTGTGCAGGCTTTTCTCTTCTTTTCATGTTCATAAGGGCACACCGTTTTAAAACATGAGTTTTATATGAATTTCTTATTGGACAGGTCTCTGTAATCCTTCCATGTTTCAGTGTGTTTTCTTTCATATTGGAGACCTAAAGAACACAACCCAGGTCTCAGAGTAGTGAGTGAAGGATACGGTCAACGATGAGGAGGCCAAAGTTCCACAAAAGCAGAGCTGCCAGGATGAAAAATGGATGCCCCAGGAGGTCCTTGGAACCCTTCTCTTCTCTCACACTTCTACAGCATCTGGAGGAAGAGAGAAAAACAGTGGTTATAAATGGGGGACTGAAACACACTGTACAGTATATACAAAACACAAAAAATAAACATTAACAAATAAAATCCTTAAAGAGACAGTGCAGTCAAAAACATGATTTTCCTGTGTGTTAAATATATTTCCACACTATTAGGTTGGAATAATACTATACAATTGTGAAAATGATGCCCTTTTAGTGTAAGAGCTGTTTGAAAAGGACCTGAAATTTCAGCTTGTTGGGTGGGGTTTTGCTATAAATTATCAGACCAATAACAAAGTGTGCCCTCCTCTCTGCCAATAATGTACAGTTATGAATATAACTACTGTTCCCTGAATGAGGGAACAAGGTATAACATACTATGGGGAGTCAACGACCAATCACATTCACCTGAAGAAAACTAAAACACACCCAATGGGCTAATAAATGCAGAGCCTGCCCTTGCAAGCCCTGCCTTCCTAGATATAACATCAGCACTCCCCATTACTTTCCTCAATTCAGTACTGCTCTTCAGCAAGCCCAAACCACCCGACAGTGCGATAATGCACCCCCCCCCCCCCCCCGGAAAGTATATCCGCACCCACGTTGAGAGATCCGGAGGGTATGTCACCCTGAGCGATTGGAAATGCGCACTGCGCCCTAAGAGCAGATAATGGGTTAGGAGAGAGACTGCCTGTTGATGTACGCCACCGACGTCGTGCTCACCCTGCGGGAGACTAACCGGGCCATGGGAACCCCCTGCGACAACAATGAGTCAACGCACTCAGGCGCGACTAGGATACCTTGAGCAACTGATGGCAATGGCGAGATGCGTCCAGATGTGTATCTACAGTGCCTTCAGAAAGTATTCACACCCTTTGACTTTTCCAACATTTTGTTGTGTTACAAAGTGGGATCAAAATGGTTTAATTGTTTATTTTTTTGTTAACGATCTACACAAAATACTCGAACGTCAAAGTGGATTTTATTTTTTTGAATTGTTAAGAAATTATGAAAAATACTACTATATCTTGATTATGTAAGCATGTAAGTACATGTTTGAATTACCTTTAGCCGCGATTACAGCTATGAGTCTTTCTGGGTAAGTCTCTAAGAGTATTCCACATCTGGATTGGGCAACATTTGCCCATTATTCTTTTTTTTTTTTATTCAAGCTGTCATATTGGTTGTTGATCATTGCTAGACAACCATTTTCAAGTCTTGCCATAGAATTTAAACCAGATTGAAGTCAAAACTGTAACTCAGCCACTCAGGAACATTCACTGTCTTCTTGGTAAGCAACTCCAGTGTAGATTTGACCTTGTGTTTTATATTATTGCCCTGCTGAAAGGTGAATTTATCTCCCAGTGCCTGGTGGAAAGCAGACTGAACCAGATTTTCTTCTAGGCTTTTTCCTGTGCTAAACTCCATTCCGTTTCTTTTTTATCCTGAAAAACTCCACAGTCCCTAATGATTACAAGCATACAGATAACATGATGCAGCCACCACTATGCTTGAAAATATGGAGAGTGGTACTCAATGATGTGTTGTATTTTCCCCAAACATAACACTTTGTATTCAGGACAAAAACTTTTGCAGCATTAATTTAGTGACTTGTTGCAAACGGGATGGAAGACAGTATCTGATGGATCATTTGTATTCTGTACAGACTTCCTTCTTTTCACTCTGTCAATTAGGTTAGCATTGTGGAGTAACTGCAGTTGTTGATCCATCCTCAGTTCTCCCCTATTCCAGCCATAAAACTGTTTTAAAGTCACCATTGGCCTCATGGTGAAATCCCTGAGCTGTTTCATTTACATTTACATTTAAGTCATTTAGCAGACGCTCTTATCCAGAGCGACTTACAAATTGGTGCGTTCACCTTAAGACATCCAGTGGAACAGCCACTTTACAATAGTGCATCTAAATCTTTTAAGGGGGGTGAGAAGGATTACTTTATCCTATCCTAGGTATTCCTGAAAGAGGTGGGGTTTCAGGTGTCTCCGGAAGGTGGTGATTGACTCCGCTGTCCTGGCGTCGTGAGGGAGTTTGTTCCACCATTGGGGGGCCAGAGCAGCGAACAGTTTTGACTGGGCTGCGCGGGAACTGTACTTCCTCAGTGGTAGGGAGGCGAGCAGGCCAGAGGTGGATGAACGCAGTGCCCTTGTTTGGGTGTAGGGCCTGATCAGAGCCTGGAGGTACTGAGGTGCCGTTCCCCTCACAGCTCCGTAGGCAAGCACCATGGTCTTGTAGCGGATGCGAGCTTCAACTGGAAGCCAGTTTCCTTCCTCTCCGGCAACTGAGTTAGGATGGATGCATGTATCGTTGTCGTGACTGGGCGTATTGATACACCATCCAAAGTGTAATTAATAACTTCACCATGCTCAAAGGGATATTCAATGTCTGCTTTTATTTTTACCCATCTACCAATAGGTGTCCTTCTTTATGAGGCATTGGAGAACCTCCCTGGTCTTTGTGGTTGAATGTGTGTTTGATATTCACTGCTTGACTAAGGGACCTTACAGATTGTATGTGTGGGGGTACAGAGATGAGGTAGTCCTGACAAAATCATGTTAAACACTATAATTGCACACAGAGTGAGTCCATGCAACTTGCGTTCAGCAAATTTGTAAAAATGTATAAAAACACTACTCCACTTTGACGCCATGGGGTACTTTGTGCAGGCCAGTGACAAAACATCTACATCTAAGGCTGTAACACAACAAAATGTGGAATAAGTCAAAAGTGTGAATACTTTGTGAAGGCACTGTATGTAAACCAATTGCTGGGACGCACCGACTGTACTAGCCACCGAAGTGTGAGCATTTTGAACTTGCACTCCTTGAGGTGCTTATCCAAACCACGCTTTTCCAGGATGGGACACAGCAATCCATTGCTGTTTGGAACTCGGAAATACAGGTTGTACCAACCGCTCTGTGCTTCCGACATGGGAACCACCCGAATAGCCCGCTTCCAAAGAGAGGAAATCTTCTCTCTCAAAACAGGCGATAAGACACACCCACGGTGACGCCTTGAATGCCCGCCACTGTGTGGAGCATGTGGTCAACCACCTACGAGACTGCATGGACTCCATAGTTGAGACAAATCAAATTGTATTTGTCACATACACGTGTTTAGCAGATGTTATTGAGGATGTAGCGAAATGCTTGTGCTTCTAGTTCTGACAGGGCAGCAATATCTAAAAAGTAATATCTAACAATTTCACAAATCTAAGTAAACAAATGGAATAAAGAAAATATAAATATATGGACGGGCAATGTCAGAGACTAAGATACAGTAGATATAATAGAATACAGTACATACATATGAGATGAGTAATGCAAGATAAGTAAAAATTATTGAAGTGATTTTTTAAAGTGACTGACTAGTGTTCCATTTATTAAAGTGGCTAATGATTTCAAGTAAACTCAGCAAAAATAGAAACGTCCCTTTTTCAGGACCAAAGAAAGATAATTCATAAAAATCCAAATAACTTCACAGACCTTCATTCGAAACACGGTTTCCCATGCTTGTTCAATGAACCATAAACAATTAATGAACATGCACCTGTGGAACGGTCGTTAAGACACTAACAGCTTACAGACGGTATGCAATTAGGGTCAGTTATGAAAACTTAGGACACTAAAAGAGGCCTTTCTACTGACTCTGAAAAACACCAAAAGAAAGATGCCCAGGGTCCCTGCTCATCTGTGTGAATGTGCCTTAGGCATAATGCAAGGAGGCATGAGGACTGCAGATGTGGCCAGGGCAATAAATTGCAATGTCCGTACTGTGAGACGCCTAAGACAGCGCTACAGGGAGACAGGATGGACAGCTGATCGTCCTCGCAGTGGCAGACCACGTGTAACAACACCTGCACAGGAATGGTACATCCGAACATCACATCTGCGGGACAGGTACAGGATGGCAACAACAACTGCCCGAGTTACACCAGGAACGCACAATCCCTCCATCAGTGCTCAGACTGTACACAATAGGCTGAGAGGCTGGACTGAGAGCTTGTAGGTCTGTTGTAAAGGCAGGTCCTCACCAGACATCACTGGCAACAACGTCGCCTATGGGCGCAAACCCATAGTCGCTGGACCAGACAGGACTGGCAAAAAAAGTGCTCTTCACTGACGAGTCGAGTCGCGTTTTTTTGGTCGGATTCATTTATCATCGAAGGAAAAAACGTTTCACCGAGGCCTGTACTCTGGAGCAGGATCGATTTGGAGGTGGAGGGTCCATCATGGTCTGGGGCGGTGTGTCACAGTATCATCGGACTGAGCTTGTTGTCATGGCAGGCAATATAAACGCTGTGCGTTACAGGGAAGACATCTTCCTCCCTTATGTGGTACCCTTCCTGCAGACTCATCCTGACATGACCCTCCAGCAGTATGCCACCAACCATACTGCTCGTTCTGTGCGTGATTTCCTGCAAGACAGGAATGTCAGTGTTCTGCCATGGCCAGCGAAGAGCCTGGATCTCAATCTCATTGTGCACGTCTGGGACCTGTTGGATCGAAGAGTGAGGGCTAGGGCCATTCCCCCCAGAAATGTCCGGGAACTTGCAGGTGCCTTGGCGGAAGAGTGGGGTAACATCTCACAGCAAGAACTGGCATATCTGGTGCAGTCCATGAGGAGATGCACTGCAGAACTTAATGCAGCTGGTGGCCACATCAGATACTGACTGTTACTTTTGACACCCCCCCCTCCTTTGTTCAGGGACACATTATTTAATTTCTGTTAGTCAAGTCTGAGGATGTCTCAGTTGTTGAATCTTGTTATGTTCATACAAATATTTACACATGTTAAGTTTGCTGAAAATAAACACAGTTGACAGTGATAGGAAGTTTATTTTTTTGCTGAGTTTAATGTGTATGTACGCTGCTGCCTCTCTGTGCAATCCTTTGGCGAAATTGGTTTGCCCAAAACACATTCCCCCCGCTCCGGTAGGCTATTTATGACACTGGTCCACTGAAACCAGCCGTGCTCTTTTCGGAAGCGAACGACTAAGATTACCCTCCGAGATGAGGTGGCTAGCTTAACTTCCCATACCGGCATGCAAACTAGACACGCCCCCTATAAAACAGTTCCACTTTCATGCAACTTGGCTGAAAGTGAGTTATTCCAGGTAAAAATAAATTGAAAGAGAGTCAAGCTCTACTGCAGCCATCACAGGTTGTAAAACTTTAGGAGGAAAGCCATAGCGCCGGGTTGCTGCTCTGCAAGCCCAGCGCGATAGCCGTGGCATATATATAAAGCTGCCGGAGCTAGCTCATCCATCTCTTTCTCAGAACCAGTCAGGAACCAGTCAGAGATACAGTACCACATCCTTTCCAGAATGCAGTTCCCGAAAACCTTCAGGGATGCAGAGATTCCAAGTCTCTCGCATGACAGGCGGGGAACAAATCCGAACTGTCTACGGCAGCCCTGAGGCCGCCGTAACACCGTTCTTTTCAAAGAGATGCCCTTCTCCAGTAAACCTTCCTAAGAAGTCAGCATAAAACAGTCTGAACTCAGCCGGTGACACCGGTCACACGAGCTGGTCCGAGCCAAGGCAGCCTGAGGGTGTTTCCACCCCCGGCAAACAGGACAGCACTTGTTAGTATCTTTACATTTTCATTGTGAAACCACATGCCCTATGGCATGGACGGAGGTTCAAATCTGACTGGTTAGCCTTTTTGAACTTACTCTTACCACTGGTCAACTTAATCAAGCAAGGAAACGGTGGCTACACAAGCAGAGCAGAAGAGGTAGGCTTTTGGCAAACACAAATCCTACCCAAGCAAAGAAGCATTAGCTACACAAGCCGAGAAGTAGTTAGTTTTTAGCAAACACAAACGATACCAACACCCAAAACACGCAACATTTAGGGGGACAAGTACTCTCTCCCCACTAACAGACTCCCAAGTCGGAGCAGAATCCAGTAGTCTTGAAAAATTGTGTGTCACGTGTATGGGGTCAATTTTACGCCATATGAATTGAATTCAAAATCAAATAAATTGTGAACGTGAAAAATAAAGTTGAATGTAACCATTATATTTTCGAGGACGGGTGGATGTTGAAATCAAAAACCAAACAATTGAAAGCAAAATGTATAGAATTGGAAACAAAAATAAGACATCAAAACCAAAACTTGTAAACAAATCATTTTAAAGCGAGTGCAAAAATAATGATTAAAACATATATTTGAAAACGAATGCAAAAAAAAAATTTGGGTTAAACTTTCCCAGCAACCAATCCTATTGAATACATTTTGCCTGCATACACTACCTTTTGGTTTTGCTTCTCGTATCTTTGCTATCAATGTCTGTTTCTTCGCTTTCACTACCAGTCTTTTCGATTGCGAGTTTTGGCATTATTTTCCCGTGGAGGGCGGGGTTTAGAGGGAGGCGTAGACAATGAGTCTCCATTGGTCAGCTAGTTTTGGAGTGACGGTTCGTCTTAACCCAATCAATGAACATTGATAGACAGACTTTTTTGTATCGCCTACTTAAGTAGACGGTCTGACATCACCTTGTTTTAGGGTTTTTGCTAACATACTTCAAAATTGTCAGTCACGGGTCAATAATGTAAGGATATTAGAAGCATGTCTATCTAATACATTTAATGACAAACCATCTAACTACTTAGGTAAACATATGAATTACCTGTTGCACAACGTTCGGCGCAGGTGTATTGCGAACCAGTTACCAACACCTGCGCCGAACGTTGTGAAACAGGTAATTCATATGTTTACCTAAGTAGTTAGATGGTTTTTCATTAGATTTTTCTCCACGACCTGATCCACCCACATATAATTGTCCCGAGAGCCGATCGTTTACCCGCCAAATAACATTAATTTATTAGGCTATTCCAGAATCAAATAGGCTATAGACTGCAAAAATAGCCTACATTTATTTAGTAGGCTATTGTCTACTCAAACATTTACCAGCCACACATGTTTAAGCTTTATATGGCCTGCGTATGGTTTAAATGATGGAACGCCTGAAGTAATGTAATAATTAACTCAATTATTGTAAACAAATATCTGCTTGCAATTTTGCAGGCTGTGTATTCATCTACCGGGTTGTTGTCCTCCTTGTCCACAATGACTTAAAAATCCTTCCAAACTGGGGATTTCACTTGTACAGCACTTGATTCCACGATGGTGTATCTCACCATCATAACCTTTTTTTTATTTCTCCTTAAATTAGCCATTCACTTGAGGTGAGTGTGGAAAAATAAACTTTTTGCTAGTCTTCACAAGGTTTTCACACTGTTGCTGGTATTTTGGCCCATTCCTCCATGGAGATCTCCTCTAGAGCAGTGATGTTTTGTAAATGTAAATGTAAATGTTTTGGGGCTGTTGCTGGGCAACACGGACTTTCAACTCCCTCCAAAGATTTTCTATGGGGTTGGGATCTGGAGACTGGCTAGGCCACTCCAGGACCTTGAAATGCTTCTTACGAAGCCACTCCTTCATTGCCCGGGCGGTGTATTTTTGGGATCATTTTCATGCTGAAAGACCCAGCCACGTTTCATCTTCAATGCCCTTGCTGATGGAAGGAGGTTTTCACTCAAAATCTCACGATACATGGCCGCATTCTTTCCTTTACATGGATCAGTCCTCCTGGTCCCTTTGCAGAAAAACAGCCCCAATGCAAGATGTTTCCACCACCATGCTTCACAGTAGGTATGGTGTTCTTTGGATGCAACTCAGCATTCTTTGTCCTCCAAACACAACGAGTTGAGTTTTTACCAAAAAGTTATATTTTGGTTTCATCTGACCATATGACATTCTCCCAATCTTCTTCTGGATCATCCAAATGCTCTCTAGCAAACTTCAGACGGGCCTGGACACGTCTGGCACTGCAGGATTTGAGTCCCTGGCGGCGTAGTGTGTTACTGATGGTAGGCTTTGTTACTTTGGTCCCAGCTCTCTGCAGGTCATTCACTAGGTACCCCCGTGTGGTTCTTGGATTTTTGCTCACCGTTCTTGTCAAAATGATCACCCCACGGGATGAGATCTTGCGTGGAGCCCCAGATCGAGGGAGATTATCAGTGGTCTTGTATGTCTTCCATTTCCTAATAATTGCTCCCACAGTTGATTTCTTCAAACCAAGCTGCTTACCTATTGCAGATTCAGTCTTCTCAGCCTGGTGCAGGTCTACAATTTTGTTTCTGGTGTCCTTTGACAGCTCTTTGGTCTTGGCCATAGTGGAGTTTGGAGTGTGACTGTTTGAGGTTGTGGACAGGTGTCTTTTATACTGATAACAAGTTCAAAAAGGTGCTATTAATACAGGTAACGAGTGGAGGACAGAGGAGCCTCTTATAGAAGAAGTTACAGGTCTGTGAGAGCCAGAAATCTTGCTTGTTTGTAGGTGACCAAATACTTATTTTCGACCATAATTTGCAAATTAATTAATTAAAGATCCTACAATGTGATTTTCTGGATTTTTTTCTCATTTTGTCTGTCATAGTTGAAGTGTACCTATGATGAAAATTACAGGCCTCTCTCATCTTTTTAAGTGGGAGAACTTGCACAATTGGTGGCTGACTAAATAAACTGCTCAAAAAAATAAAGGGAACACTTAAACAACACAATGTAACTCCAAGTCAATCACACTTCTGTGAAATCAAACTGTCTACTTAGGAAGCAACACTGATTGACAATAAATGTAACATGCTGTTGTGCAAATTGAATAGACAACGGGTGGAAATTATAGGCAATTAGCAAGACACCCCCAATAAAGGAGTGGTTCTGCAGGTGGTGACCACAGACCACTTCTCAGTTCCTATGCTTCCTGGCTGATGTTTTGGTCACTTTTGAATGCTGGCGGTGCTTTCACTCAGTGGTAGCATGAGACGGAGTCTACAACCCACACAATTGGCTCAGGTAGTGCAGCTCATCCAGGATGGCACATCAATGCGAGCTGTGGCAAGAAGGTGTGCTGTGTCTGTCAGCGTAGTGTCCAGAGCATGGAGGCGCTACCAGCAGACAGGCCAGTACATCAGGAGACGTGGAGGAGGCCGTAGGAGGGCAACAACCCAGCAGCAGGACCGCTACCTCCGCCTTTGTGCAAGGAGGAGCACTGCCAGAGCCCTGCAAAATGGCCTCCAGCAGGCCACAAATGTGCATGTGTCTGCTCAAACGGTCAGAAACAGACTCCATGAGGGTGGTATGAGGGCCGGACGTCCACAGGTGGGGGTTGTGCTTACAGCCCAACACCGTGCAGGACGTTTTTAATTTGCCAGGGAATACCAAGATTGGCAAATTCGCCACTGGCGCCCTGTGCTCTTCACAGATGAAAGCAGGTTCACACTGAGCATGTGACAGTCTGAAGACGCCGTGGAGAACGTTCTGCTGCCTGCAAAATCCTCCAGCATGACCGGTTTGGCGGTGGGTCAGTCATGGTGTGGGCTGGCATTTCTTTGGGGGGGGGCCGCACAGCTCTCCATGTGCTCGCCAGAGGTAGCCTGACTGCCATTAGGTACCGAGATGAGATCCTCAGACCCCTTGTGAGACCATATGCTGGTGCGGTTGGCCCTGGGTTCCTCCTAATGCAAGACAATGCTAGACCTCATGTGGCTGGAGTGTGTGAGCAGTTCCTGCAAGAGGAAGGCATTGATGCTATGGACTGGCCCGCCCGTTCCCCAGACCTGAATCCAATTGAGCACATCTGGGACATCATGTCTCGCTCCATCCACCAACGCCACGTTGCACCACAGACTGTCCAGGAGTTGGCAGATGCTTTAGTCCAGGTCTGGGAGGAGATCCCTCAGGAGACCATCCGCCACCTCATCAGGAGCATGCCCAGGCGTTGTAGGGAGGTCATACAGGCACGTGGAGGCCACACACACTACTGAGCCTCATTTTGACTTGTTTTAAGGACATTACATCAAATTTGGATCAGCCTGTAGTGTGGTTTCCACTTTAATTTTGAGTGTGACTCCAAATCCAGACCTCCATGGGTTGATAAATGTGATTTCCATTGATAATTTGTGTCATTTTATTGTCAGCACATTCAACTATGTAAAGAAAAAATTATTTAATAAGAATATTTCATTCATTTAGATCTAGGATGTGTTATTTTAGTGTTCCCTTTATTTTTTTTAACAGTGGACTTTTTTGTCCCACTGTAAGCTCCGCGGGTGGACATATTAGGAATGTTTCAGAACCACACAAATAGGCACGTGGAGGCCACACACACTACTGAGCCTCATTTTGACTTGTTTTAAGGACATTACATCAAATTTGGATCAGCCTGTAGTGTGGTTTCCACTTTAATTTTGAGTGTGACTCCAAATCCAGACCTCCATGGGTTGATAAATGTGATTTCCATTGATAATTTGTGTCATTTTATTGTCAGCACATTCAACTATGTAAAGAAAAAATTATTTAATAAGAATATTTCATTCATTTAGATCTAGGATGTGTTATTTTAGTGTTCCCTTTATTTTTTTGAACAGTGGACTTTTTTGTCCCACTGTAAGCTCCGCGGGTGGACATATTAGGAATGTTTCAGAACCACACAAATAGCCAACTTAATGGACAGTTCCCTGCTCCACTCTCTGGCTGGGTGGCTGGTAGCCTAGGCCATATCTGCCTCACCGCTCACATAGCCTAATGGAAAACACAACAAGCTCCTGAGTTTGTAAAATAATAATATTATCTTCATTTAAAATATTTCCGACCTGCAATATAATTGTTCTGAATCGCGAGCCGACCAGCGAGTTGAAAGAATGTTTTCATTCCACCTGCCAGCTGATTTATTTGCAGCTCAACCACAGGAAAATCATGTGTATCCAACCCAATGCAGGACTCTACCTCAATCAGACAGTCCAGACTGTCTGATTGTCCCAGACAGTCCTATCAAAATTATTGCCTTTTAAAATATTTTCTGCTAAGAAGTAATTTTTGACCATTTCAATTGTAAACAATCACAGAAGGCACTTAATTGTTACCCAGAAATAATAAACACAGCTGCATTATACCTTAAAAGTCTGAATATGATGACCAATGCAGTACATGTCTATTTATGATACTTTAAGACTTAAGGCATCCTCCATGCATAAAACATATTTATTTGCATTTCTTTAGCTTCTTCCTTTCCCCTGGAGAAAACACTCACTCTTTGACAGCGTAAATGAAGACTATGTCCGTCACGATGACAGAGAGCCTCTGGAAAAGGATGGTAGCAGGACTGGTGTAGATGAGATTCTGCACCACCAGCATCTCCTTGTCAAAATGCTGAGCCACGTGGGACAGGCTATACTCAAACCAGGCAAACAAAGGAGGGTAGTCCAGGGTCCACTCTGAGGTGTTCTACACAGAAAGATAAAAACACAGTCATAAACATTTGTATTCGATAGGTAAAATTTGACTTCCGACAGGCAATGCTCCCTCTATTTTGTGGGGGCAGTCAGCAAATTTCAGGTCTGATGAGCGCAAACTTGAACATTGTGAAAATTCTGTGCATCTTCCAGCGTGCGTTTACCTTGACCACTGAAGCTATACCCACTTTAAGTTACAGTTTCAGAAAGTAGTCATGTAGGCTACTGGGGATTATCATAATATAGGCCTACCAGAGTGGCCTACCATCAGAAACAATAGAGAAAATGCATTCCATTCCATAGCATGGAAATAGCTGTTCTATCATTCAGCCTACAGTGGCCAATGTGTGGTGTTCAATGTAGGCCTACATTCCATGAAACTTTTGAAAAAAAAACCTGCAGGGCTTGACATTAACCTGTTTATCCACTTGTCCTTCAGACAAGGAGGTGATTGAAAATGTTGTTGTGTTGTTTGATTCAAGTAACCACTTTATAAAATGCATTATTCCCATACCATTATTACAGTGAATCAGACAAATGATGCTACCCTCTGCCTATTGGCTACTTAGCTTATTCATGCCTGTCTCAAAATACAACACTGCCCCTTTAAGACAAAAAAAAAGCTCTTTACCCAACTCGCTTTTCAAAGATGTCTAGAAATGTACACATGTTGTGCTCTTGTAAGAAGCAATCACACCCCCATTGCTTACTACAAATTATCTATAACTGGGATAATAACTTACTAACTAGCAAAGGATATGAACAAATGTGCACACGTATGCAGCTCTTGCTTTGATCTCAAAACAAACTAATATACTCACGACCACTTATGCAGTAAACACATTCCAGTTCAAAGTGAATGGCACAGATGCATTATGGCAATGGTCTATTTGCATATAGGCCTGAGTCATGCCCGTCAATGCTATAGAATCCTACTCCAAAGCGTTCTGCCTACAACTAAATCTCTTGCTTAGTTCGTTTTGCACAGTTTCGGTATGTTGCATTATGTTTAAAGTCTGAGCATGATGAACAATGTTGTACATGTCTATTTATGAGAAAGTGGCTAATATTGCGTTGATTCCACCACTGCCTACATGTACATGTTACGTCAATTACCTCGACTAACCTGTGCCCCGCACATTGACTCTGTACCGATTCAATTACAATTCCCACAGTAAAGGGAAACGTTGGTTGTCTTAACTAAGGGGTTCAATCTCATGCTTCTTCTATGCGATGGCTGATATATATATTTTTGCGATGGCTGATATTTAGAGGGAACATTGCCGACAGGTGGCGTCACTCCTACGCGACGCTCTTCCCTCAATCTCTGTTTGATTTCGTCACTCTATCTGGTAAAATAATGATTTCGCTATAGGATTTGTAGCTAGAAATAGCAATTAAGGGGTGAGTGACACACTTTTATACATGCATAATATATGATTTGTATGTACGCATGCATGTACAAACCTCATGGTACCATTTTGACACAGGAAGGCTGTGAGTGATGGCGAGCCAGTTCCTGTGAACCTCAAAGTCTGTGGAATGACTGAAATATCCAGAAAACACCGTCATAGTCAACAACACAACACAATGTACCTCTGTTTAAAAAAAACGTTACACAGATAGTTAGTTATAGGACAGTGTAGTTAGGAGTTTTGATGCTCTTATGACATTTTCCTGATGAGAATAAATGCCCTAACCACTTATTTATAGTTAGTTTATAGTTATGTGTATAAACGTGTATGGTTGAATAACTTTTTCAATACAGTGGCAAAGCTGCCAATGCAGTTATCAAGCTAGCGCTAGCTAGCGACACAACTAATCAACGAAGTGGAACAAATACGATACCTTGAAATATGCATGTTTAGAAATCTATTATAAATTATTTGAATGTTTCACTTACTATGCGTTTATCAAAATACATTTCAGGAAAGAAACGCCGAGTGCTAATGCAGGAAACCAACTCCAGTCGTCTGCTCTGGGCGTCGCCATGACACTTTTTTGGGGGGGTTTGTAAAAATAAACTTTATTGAGATGTACAGTATCGGTAGGCTCTGTTACGCGGTCCTCCCCGCAATAACATTGTCAAATTAGCACATTCAATTATACAAACAAAGCAAAAGTCCAGTAGAAATATTGAATTGTTAGCTAGATATGGACCGTCACCGTGCGGAAATGGTCAAATGTTGCGCAACGTTGAAGAAAAACTTAGGCTGCAATACTACGTACCATCCGGTGTCATAAACGCTTGCTTGTCCTCTGTGCATGAGTCGAGGTGGGATAGATATCACACTTTGTACTTCAACATATAGATAACACATGTGTAATACAACTCAGATCGTAAGAGTGTTGTAACTAAAAGAGAATTTGTTGCTCGGTGAGTTTCAACGTCTCCGTGTCTGGGGCGATGACCAGTGTAAACAGACACTGTGTAACTCTTTTCCGGTCAGTATTTCGGCACTGTCAGAGGCATCTGAACAATGGCACATACTGGGGAACACAGAGTTGGAGAGGTAAGCGTTTTGGTATATTAGTAAGGTAATTACTCTATACATGTGTACTAACGCTGAGGGGTTGTGTTAAATGCGGAAGACACATTTCAATTTAATGAATGCATTCAGTTGTGCAAGTGGCTAGGTATACTCCTTTCCTTTGCTATTAACCATTGCAGGCCTAGCTTTTGTTTACTACACAGGTGTGCACAAGTTTATTATCCTTATCAAAACGTGTGTCTGTTTGTTAGCCAAGAATTCTCAAATCCACACTGCTCAATGAAGTTGAGTGGCAAGGCGTTTAGTTAGATTAGTTTTTGGCGGAGTTTAGCTAGCCTCCCAGCTAGGCGCAGTGGATCTGGACCGATTCCGGCCGACGTCACGTGGCCCGAATCTGGGCCACTTTAGGCATATTACGTATGGCTAGGATGCGGGGATTGAGCTCCGGCTGATTCCGGTGAGTTATCTGGCCCAAATATATTACTTGGGGGCTCGGGCCGATTGAGGCTACTCTATGGCAGATGATTACACGGGCTGCTTCATATAATTAATTAATTTCATTCTTTATTTTTCAATATTTTCTCATTGTTTCTGTGATCAAAAAATACAATTAACATTTCAGATTCCTGTTTAAGTAGTATAGTATTTTGATACTTTGTGGGTGGAGGCTCCAGAGTGGTGCAGCGGTCTAAGACACTGCATCAATGCATTCGGAAGAGGGCCGCTTCAGGGCCAATTCCTCATTGCTAGCTGGGCTACCAATGACTACATTGAGTCGTTATTATTCAATGCTTGTAAAAATGCCCATAAATGTTTTTTGTAAGATTTTATAAACAATACAAAACAAACGACAACATCATACATCAACTAGCACACACCACACATCTCCAGCCCCCACATCACTTTCCACCACATGGCCTGAAACTGCACCATTTTGTTTCACTCCATAGCCCGCGCACTTTCAATTAAAAAATAAAACACAAGATTTTCCATTGTGTTAATGATGGTGGGTTGATTGATTTCTACGGTTTTAATATACATTTTTTTTGTCCAACCCATTGGGTATCTCACTACACCCCCATAGGCCATGTCTTGAAATATGCAGACAGTAAGTTTACATAGTAATACTTCTGACAGCCAACTTTCTAGCTCTGTCTACAACATCCAGACTTTATTTACCTAATTTTCAACAGAAATATGGGTGGGGTCTGTTTATGTTTTTTTATGGGGGACTTAAGCACTTCCGGCCAATAGTTCGAAGCTAGCTAGCTCACTATTTATTTGTTTTGTTTTATTTCACCAGGTAGGCTAGTTGAGAACAAGTTCTCATTTGCAACTGCGACCTGACCAAGATAAAGCAAATTGCAATCTAAATCGCTATCGCTTCTCACAACTTCCCAAACATGAACTCATGCAAAACTGGCATTTTATGTTCGGTAAGGGGATTCCACAATAACTGGCATAAATGGAAGCTGTTCATGGAGGAGTGTTTTTTTTGAGTGAGTGCAGTTGTTAGGTGCCTTTTGATTTGCACCCAACTCCTAAGGAGGATGAGTCTCTTGTTTTGGCTCAAAGCATTGAACTTGAAGAAACCACCAAACTGACCCAACGTCTGTTCCTATCACTTCGTGGACAAGAGGCCAACTGAAGAGCATCCCTTCCCTGAGAAGTGGCTGGGCTATGATACTCCAGTACAGACCAGAAAGTGACATCTCATCAGGTCATCAACACATACAGGTAGTTGTTAGCTAGCTGCTACTTGCTAGCTATTATCACAGATAGGGTGTCCTGAATCAGGCAGGAGTTAGTTAGCTAACTTAACTAGCTATCTTAGTTATATTAAGACTCCTAAGACTCCGTTAGCTAGCTTGAGGGCAGCCCAACTGATACAATATATATATATATATAACCAGGTAGGCTAGTTGAGAACAAGTTTGTCTAACCGAGTTAGTCCCTATATTGTTAGCTATTCAAAACTTCTGTCTGACAATGTCTCCCCCATGCCATGATTATCCCCATCCTTGCTGGCATGCCACTGGTGATGCTCATGAAATGTCTGTAACTACCTAAATTATTAAACATTATCTCAAGTCTTTTCTTTTTTAACCTAACCCATGACCAGTAGGCTGTCTGTGTATTTTATTTTGTTAAACTTGTGGCCTCGTTTGTTTTGACAGGTGAAGACAACTCTGGTGATGCAGTGTCTGATCTGAGTGTACCAATGCCACCGCAGTGTAAAGATGCTGATACTCAATGGAAAGTTCCAGCACTGACTGAACACAGCTAAGTATCAAGAGAACCAGTCAACAAGCCCACCTGCCACAAACAAACCCAATGTGGTGGTGCAGAGCCATTGACCCATACCATCCTGAAGAATGACATTAGCTCAGTGTTGTATACTGGCCATCCTTTTCTTTGACCATGTAGCATTTCTGCAGAGTGCATATCAGTGATCAAATACTTTAACCTTGATGAAGCTGAATCTACTCCAGGGTGATCTTGCTGAACGCTTTGTTGTGTCCCAGGGAGTAGTGTTGCACTCTCTTAGTTCCCCAACACCACTTGCATCATTGACTGCTCTGAAACCACTCTTCAGAAAGCACGCAACTTTGATTACAGAGGGAAGTCATACAGCCACTATTAGTCCAGCAATACTCTCCAGTATTTAGTGGCCATTGTCCATGTTAGTTTCTCCTGCATATGGAGGCAGATGCAGTGACAAGATCATCACCCAAAACTCTGGCTTCCTGGAATACCTTAGGCCTGGCGATGAAGTTATGACAGACAGGGGCTTCCACCATCTGAGATCTGCTGAATGAGAGGAAGGTAAACCTTGCCATACCAGCCTTCACTCAGAAAGGAAGCCACAAGCACGAGAAGGATAGCTAATGTGCGTATTCATGTTGAGAGTTATCAGACAACTCCAAGGTGTTCAAAATCCTCTTCCAGACACTTCTCATCAACCTGACACACAAAATGGACAAAGTCCTCAGCATCGGTGCAGCACTTGTTAACATGCAGGGTGAGATCATCCATGAGGATGCCGAGTGAGCAGTGAGAATGTTCATACATCTGAAATGTAACATTATACACTCATTTCATCCACATGAGATACTGTGTGTGTACAGTGCATCTGGAAAGTATTTAGACCCTTTGACATTTTCCACATTTTGTTAGTCTAATTCTAAAATATATAAAAATGTTCTCTCTCGTCGATCTACACACAATAGCCCACAATGACCAAGCAAAAACAAGTTGTATACATTTTTGGAAATGTATACAAAAACAACTGAAATATCACATTTACATAAGTATTCAGCCTCTTTACTCAGTACTTTGTTGAAGCACCTTTGGCAGCAATTACAGCCTCGAGTTTTTGGGTATGACACTACAGGCTTGGCACACTACTATTTGGGGAGTTTCTGCCATTCTTCTCTGCAGATCCTCTCAAGTTCTGTCAGGTTGGATGGGGAACGTCGCTGCACCGCTATTTTCAGGTCTCTCTAGAGATGTTCCATCAGGTTCAAGTCCGGGCTCAGGCTGGGCCACTCAAGGACATTCAGAGACTTGTCCCGAAGCCAATCCTGTTGGAAGGTGAACCTTCGCCCCAATCTGAGGTCCTGAGCGCTCTGGAGCAGGTTTTCATCAAGGATCTCTCTGTACTTTGCTCCGTTTATCTTTCCCTCGATCCTGACTAGTCTCCCAGTCCCTGCTTCACCATAGAGATGGTGCCAGGTTTCCTCCAGACTTGACGCTTGGCATTCAAGCCAAATCGTTCAAATTTTGGTTTCATTAGACCAGAGAATCTTGTTTCTCATGGTCAGGGTCTTTAGGTGCCTTTTGGAAAACTCTAAGCGGTCTGTCATGTGCCATTTACTAAGGAGTGGCTTCCGTCTGGCCACTCTACCATAAAAGCCTGATTAGTGGAGTGCTGCAGAGATGGTTGTCCTTCTGGAAGGTTCTCCCATCTCCACAGAGGAACTCTGGAGCTCTATCAGAGTGACCATTCTGCTCTCGGTCACCTCCCTGACCAAGGCCCTTCTCCCCCGATTGCTCAGTTTGGTCAGGCGGCCAGCTCTAGGAAGTCTTGGTCTTTCTAAACTTCCATTTAAGAATGATGGAGGTTACTGTGTTCTTGGGGACCTTCAATGCTGCATACATTTTTTTTGGTACCCTTCCCCAGATCTGTGCCTCGACACAATCCTGTCTCGGAGCTCTACAGTTTTTGTTCTGACATGCACTGTCAACTGTGGGACCTTATATAGACAGGTGTGCCTTTCTAAATCATGTCCAATCAACTGAATTTACCACAGGTGGACTCCAATCAAGTTGTAAAAACATCAAGGATGATCAATGGAAACGGGGGTCTCATAGTAAAGGCTCTGAATACTTATGTAAATAAGGTATTTCTAGTTTTTCTTTTTAATAAATTAAACATTTCTAAAACGGTTTTCGCTTTGTCATTATGGGGTATTGTGTGTAGATTGATGAGAAATCAGAATAAGGCTGTAACTGAACAAAATGTGGAAAAGGGGAAGGGGTCTGAACTTTCTGAATGCAATGTATATGTTTTACTATTTAATCTGAATCATTTGTAGTATGTTCCTACATTTGAAATGTACTGTAACTTTGCATGTTTCTGATAATTACAGGCATCCACTAGGTGCCGCTATCATGCCTTCTTAAATATATTTACAATACATTTTCTTCAACACACCAAGAGGGAAGACAACTGTTTATCAAGTGCCAGCCACACTGTTTTCTTAATTTGTGCACTTGAAAACCAAAACCAGAATGAAACAGGAAACACATTTGAAACCCTTTGACATGCCTCCTTGTCCTTCATTTCAAAAGGTTAAGGAACAAAGAAAATGTCAAGTGCAATTTCAGTGTTTTTTTAACACCATCATTTTCCAAGTGTAAGATGAGTTACGGTATGTTCGCATAATAAGTTAATGAAGTGTCATTATGAAAAGAAAGCGCTATGAAAGGTTCAATAAAAATATATTCATAAATCATAAGGAGTTATCCGTAGGCATTAGATAAACATGTATGAAGAGAGCTGTACAAGGCAAGACAAAAACAAGAATTATGCAAATATAAATCAGGTAAATGTGTATATGAAGAGAGCTGTGGGGAAAAAAAGACCAAGAGTTATGCTTGGATAATAAGGTAGAGCTGACAGAGGTTTACAATGCTCAAAATATAAGAACTATTCAAAAACACAAGTATTAGGCACGAGCCTAAATACCACAGATTAACATATTTGGACCACAGAGTTAGTCTGCCTAACTAAAACTCATCTACTATCCTTGGCAGCATGTGTGAAATAGAATAACTTCAGTTTAGAGATAACATCAGCACAGAACTTCACATCAATAACAACCTGCTCGGATAGAGCCAGACAAGCAGTTTACATCTCACCAGTTCTGTGCAGAACATGCCCATTTGCACCTTCATGTAATACCCAAGGGCTCCATTAGGTTGCAGAGGAACCCCATCCATCACATCTGTTAGTTAGCCAGAGAACAGTTTAGTCAGAGACTCACATTTCTTACAACAGGACATTTGATTTCTAGAATTTCTTGAGAGTTTAACACTATATGGGCTTGCAGAAAGCCATGGCTCCTTGTCACTCACTACTGTGCTTCTACTCTCCTGACTAAACCCACAACTCTCCATCCATGTGTAGGCAACCTGCTCGTTCTCCTTGCCATATGTGGTTGCTGAGTTCCCATGGAACCTTGGGAAGAGATGCTCCCGCACAAAGTTGTCTGGATTTGTTGAGGTGCGCACAGGAACCTTTGCTGACTACAACACATGGGATGCACTCTGTGCTTTAGTGACCTCCTAAAGGCTGGCACATTTACACTCCTCCAGCTTAACATCAACGTCATAAAATGACAAGCGTTTCTGACACTGCATGTTGATGCCATGTTCACCATGAGGCTGCTGGAGCTGTGTGGCTGCCGCTGGAACTTGAGGACTGTTTGGTTTAGCTTTTATGCACTTGTGCAGAATGCTCCCCACTGGAACATTGGCCCCTTCCAAACTCTTTTTAAATATGTTGTGAGTGGTACACAGGTTGTATGGAGAGTGCTGGTTGAGAACTTGTCACTTGGTTTGTGACGTTTGCGACAGATCTCGCTCAACCTTTTTGGGGATAGATTTGGCTGCGTCGCTGAGTTCCACTGGCATTGCTCATTTGTACAGGACACCCCTGTCAATCCGCCGCACACAGAATTCTGCACCTTCAACAATCAACTATAGTTAGAATAATCAATTACAGTACAGACCACTAGTTTACATGGTGTTCACGGTTGACTAGTTACAGTTCCTTTTTCACTAGTAGGTTTAGGTTATGATGGTGATTTCCTATTTGATTGTAAAATTCACCTCGCTTCTGTACCTACTTCATGGCCTTTCGAGATTAGACTGATATACTTACATAATGAGCCATTGAAACCAAGAACCGTGTGTCCGACGCAGCAAGATTAGTTTAATGGGAAATGCAAACGCAATGCACTTTGACACGTTGTAGGCTAATTATAGGGAGAAGCACCCATTCAGGTCCTTTTTCACAAGTGATTGCAGCAGCTCACCTGGTGGTTAGTGGAAGGAGGCATCAGCATAGACTAGCTGCAGCTCATTTTCCAACCTCTCGTTGTCAAAAAAGGGTACGTCTGGAACAGCGGTGTGAGTTCTCTGTCAGGGAACCCCTCTTGTTTTGAGTACTCTGGAAATGAACCATGATCAAGAACACGTAAAAAGTTGAGGCTCTTCACGTCAGCAAACCTCTGGGTTATGTGTAGTATGATTCCATTGAGTATTTCAAAGTACAGCTGTCGGTATCTGTCCAGGAGGCCATATCAAGTTGCTGATTAAACAGTATGATCTGCACGGGTGCAGCTTGTGCTGGGGACAATAAAAAGCAACTCTAAAATGTGCAGTTTTGTCATGCAAAACAATGCGACAGATATCAAGTTGAGGGAGTGTGCAATTGGCATGCTGACTGCAGGAATGTCCACCGGAGCTATTGCCAGATAATTTAATGTTCACTGCTCTACCATAAGCCGCCTACGTCATTTTGGAGAATTTCGCAGTATGTCCAACCGACCTCACAACCACAGACCACGTGTATGGCGTCGTGTGGCTGAGCGGGTTTGCTGACGTCAACGTTGTGACCAGAGTGCCCAATGGTGGTGGTGGGGCTATGGGATGGGCAGACATTAGCTACGGACAATGAACACAATTGCATTTTATCAATTTGAATGCACAGGGATACCGTGACGAGACTGAGGCCCATTGACGTGCCAGTCATCCGCCGCCATCACCTCATGTTTCAGCATGATAATGCATGTCCCCTTGTCGCAAGGATCTGTACACAATTCCTGGAAGCGTCCCAGTTCTTCCATGGCCTGCATACTCAGACGTGTCACCCATTGAGCATTTTTGGGATGCTCTGAATCGACGTGTATGACAACCGTGTTCCAGTTCCTGTATTTGTATTTCCAGTCTTGTGAAATCCATAGATCAAATCAAATCAAATTTTATTTGTCACATACACATGGTTAGCAGATGTTAATGCGAGTGTAGCGAAATGCTTGTGCTTCTAGTTCCGACAATGCAGTGATAACCAACAAGTAATCTAACTAACAATTCCAAAACTACTGTCTTATACACAGTGTAAGGGGATAAGGAATATGTACATAAGGATATATGAATGAGTGATGGTACAGAGCAGCATACAGTAGATGGTATCGAGTACAGTATATACATATGAGATGAGTATGTAGACAAAGTAAACAAAGTGGCATAGTTAAAGTGGCTAGTGACATAAGAATGCAGTCGATTAGATTAGGGCTTAATGAATTTATAAAACATTTCTGATTTCCTAATATGAACTGTAACTCAATCTTCAAAATTGTTGCATTTTGCACTTATATTTGTCTTCAGTATAACACCCTGATCTTTGACATAGTGTGCTATGAATGTTAATTGACATTTGCAGGATATGTCTGTGGTGTCATCCACCTGGACTGCAATGTAGGGTGCTGAACTGATCTCACTGTCAACAGGGTTGGGTAGGTTACTTTTTAAATGTAATCCGTTAGTTACCTGTCTAAAATTGTAATCAGTAACGAAACTTTTGGATTACCTAAACTCTAACGTAATCTGATTACTTTCCGTTTCTTTTGGATTACTTCACCTGTAAAACATAAGAAAAAAACATTAACAATTTAACAACATTTATTGCAGAACCACATTAGAACACATCGCAAAACATTGACAAATGTATTTAAGCCCTGTTTACCTGCCTCAATCATTCGTCCTTCATCCTGATCTTGTCCATTTACACTTATATGATCTGATCAGTCAGACCACAATGCATCTTTTAATCGTGTACACCGGTCTAAAAATGTGGGCACAAACACAATGTGCAGGACAAAGTATACATGTTAAACCAGGTATAAGTAAGGGCTTAAGTAACATAGATGGTGCTAAACACTTATCCACGGGACACCGGTACAAAAAGGTATGAAAATGTTTCCACTCACTACTGTAAGTCGCTCTGGATAAGTGTCTGCTAAATGACTAAAATGAGAAATAGGTCGATTTTTTTTTTTTTTTTTTTTTTTACACATTTAGTCCGAGCTAGGTGCAATAAACCAACATATCAGACATGGCATTTGCAGTAGGCCTATTCTGAAGCTAGCCTACTCAGATGATTGAAGGCAGAAATTGCTGTTGTATTGCAGCAAAATGACATGCTCTAGATGAGCACCAGGCATCCTGTTTCCACCATAGCTGAAAAGACGCTCAACTGGGGCACTGGAGTGTTGTACTTCAGAAACAAGTTCTGGACTATGGGAAACGATTTCAAGGAGTCCAAAGACTTGTCTTTGAGGTACTTCCTCACCTTGTCCTCTGCAGTGCCACGGGCCCTAGTTGTTGCACCTCCGGGAAAAAAAGTGTCTTCTGACTCAGAATCATTCTGTGCTCCCTCATCAACCTCTTCGGAGTGTGTGTTCTACATAGAAGCTGTTTCTTGAACTAATGTGCTCTGCATCTCCTCCCTCTTTCCAGGGTTGTGCCAACACAGTCGAAACTTTGTCACTGTAGCAGGTGCCATTTTTGCTTCATGGGTGCTTAGCATAGGTCCAAACCGGCAGTCTATAGCCTCAATGACCGCAGTGATGATGTGTACAGAGAATGTCGCAAGAGGTATTAGACTTCAAGCTTGTTGTTGGGATAAGAAAGCCAAGAAAACACTTCTTCTCCCTGAAGATCAATAGAGGATGTGAGTGGCTGTAGGACTGTACTGTACTGCTTGAGAAAAGAAATCTCACGAGGATGTAGTTTGCTGCTCACACCCAGGTCTTCACAGATTTGCCCCAGCTGGTCAATGTATAAACATTGGGTTGTTATTTTACCTGAAATGTACAAGGTCCTTTTTTTTGCTGGATCTTCGTAGAATTTTGACCCATTTTGAGTCACACAAAATCATGTGCGCTCTACTACGACAATTAATCCACAGATAAAAAGGGAAACTAAGTTAGTTTCTAGTAATCTCTCCTAGTTCTTCTGTGGACTTTATATGGCGGTTGACAATAAACTTTAAGGTGTGTTTACCGCTACTGACTGGAGTGTGGACCTCGTTCATCTTTCAATCACCCCAGAACAAATTAACTAGCAACAGCAAGCTAGCTAGCTAGCTAAATGTCCATGAATGTTTCGACCTGGCCCCAAATTAATATAGTTGGTTCAGAATTCGTTTTGATATTTCAACCTGTGTCCTGATCGCGTCTGGTGGGGATAGACAAACTCACCATGTGCACACGTGGAGCCGGTTTGGTCATAATGTTAAGGTTGCTCTTCAAAATTGTGTGATACGTAAGTTTTCATTTTAAACTATCTATATTTGTCAGTCCAAAATTACTTTTTAATTCTGTAATCGAAATAGATGCATTTCCTGTTAAAGTTATTTACAGTTTCTATGCCTTTAGTTTTCCATGTGGCCCAATTTATCGGTGAATTTTGAAACGCTACCCAAGTATTGTTCCATAAGGTCGTGTTGTTAGGAAGTGATATTGGTTCTTGTAGAATGTTTCATTTTCTTCCATTTTGTTAATGTTCTTAACAAGTATCGACTGATACTGACTTGATGAAGTCAGAGGTAGGCTACACTCCTCAAAGCCATCACCTCGCCACTCAACTCCATCTGTCTGTCTGTACAGAGTTCCACGTTGCAACACCTGTAGCAGCGTACGACCTGAGGAAAGTGGAGCTGACCCCTCTGGAACAGAGGAAACTGACTTTTGACTCTCATGCCATGGTCATTGAGCTGGAGAGCAATGGTGGGTGCATCATTTTGGACTTGATCTGTAATTCTGCTTCTGTGTTGCCTTTTCTGAAATCTATTCTGAAGTGGAAGTCACATCCAGACCAGGAAAGGCAAATAAGGTGATAATTGATCCACAGTGTAATAAAGAAACTGGACTGTTGTAATGCTGATGATCAAATCTTTAATGATTTCTCTATTTTCAGGCTTTGAAAAGCGCCAAGCAGAAATCATAGTAGCGGCTCTGGTGACTCTGGCAACAGCCAACATGGACATAGTGTACAAAGACATGGTGACTGGAGCACACCAGGTACCACACACAAACACACCACACTCACAGCACACCAGGTACCCCACACACAGCACACCCGGTACCCCACACCAGGTACCACACACACACACCAGGTACAAAACACAGCCCACCAGGTACCACACACACACACCACACTCACAGTAGTCCAGGTACCACACACCACACTCACAGCAGCCCAGTTACCACACTCAAAGCAAACCAGGTACCACAATCACAGCAGCCCAGGTACCACACACACACACCACACTCACAGCGGCCCAGTTACCACACCACACCAGATACCACACTCACAGCAGCCCAGTTACCACACTCACACCACACAAAGGTACCACCCACACCACACACCAGGTACCACACTCATATCAGCCCAGGTACCACACTCAAAGCAAACCAGGTACCACAATCACAGCAGCCCAGGTACCACACACACACACCACACTCACAGCAGCCCAGGTACCACACTCACAGCAACCGAGGTACCACGCACCCCACACTCACAGCAGTCCAGGTACCACACCAGGTACCACACACACAGCACACCAGGTGCCACACTCACAGCACACCAGGTACCACACCCACAGCATCCCGCTTGATACCCAAGCTAAAGAAGACCAGACTAATCACTTACACTTGTGACTGCTGGTATGTATGACAGTGTGTGCTTCAGTTACACCCATGGAATTGCAATACTCTGAACCTTCACCCCCACATTACACCCTCTTTCAACCACTCCCTTGTAGGTTGTTTCTGTTGTAAGACACCCCCGCCCCCCTTTTCTCGCTCTCTCTCCTGTGTATCTTGTTTAGGAGATTGCGCTGCAGCAGATCATGGCTCACCTGGACTCCATCAGGAAAGACATGGTGATCCTGGAGAAGAGTGAGTTTGCCAACCTGCGCTCGGAGAACGCTGTACGTACATAAACCCTTTCCTTCTCCACACAATCACTGCCTGTCTATCTCTCCTGAGCTAACAAGTGCACTAGGGATCTATAATAATAATAATAATAATAACAATATGCATTCTACATAAACCTGTATGTCTCTCTGCAGAAAATGAAGACAGAGTTGGATCAGATAAGGAACAGGCTGATGGTGAGAAGTGATAAGAGAGCCAAAAAAATACTATTTTTATTGATGAACATGTTACCTATTTTTTTTTTTTTTACCCCCTTTTCTCCCCAATTTCGTGGTATCCAATTGTTAGTAGTTACCATCTTGTCTCATCGCTACAACTCCCGTACAGGCTCGGGAGAGACTAAGGTTGAAAGCCATGCGTCCTCCGATACACAGCCCAACCAAGCCGCACTGCTTCTTAACACAGCGTGCATCCAACCCGGAAGCCAGCCGCACCAATGTGTCGGAGGAAACACCGTGCACCTGGCGACCTTGGTTAGTGTGCACTGCGCCCGGCCCGCCACAGGAGTCGCTGGTGCGCGATGAGACAAGGATATCCCTACCGGCTAAACCCTCCCTAACCCGGACGATGCTAGGCCAAATGTGGGTCGCCCCACGCACCTCCCGGTCGCGGCCAGCTGCGACAGAGCCTGAGAGCGAACCCAGAGTCTCTGGTGGCACATGTGTGTGTCCTGTTCTGGACTGTTCAGCAGGAGTGTGAGGTGCTAAGAGGTATTTTAGAAAGGAACATGTCCATAACAGAGCAGTACGTTACTTTTTAGGTGTCCACAAGTTTGCACCTATACTTGCAATAACTGGGGACATGGGCTAGGATCCCTGTGCGGTGAGATGGAAGGCATGTGTGGTGAGACTATGGGATAGACTGTTGGATATGCCAAATGCCAGAAGTAACGTTTTTCTATAGGGGGAACATGGACAACTGAAATGTTTGACCTTTTTCAACAGTCTGACTGTGAACATCTTTACAAAAAAAACAAATTAAGGGAAACATGGATATGATTAAAAAAACAACTGTTGATGAAATATGAAAAAGAATGGGTGGAGGAGATTAATCTTAAACCCAAGTTGAGAACATTTTGTTTTATTAAGGGTGAATTTGTGTGAGTGATATTATGTATAACCTACCTAAAAGCAAGAGATCGCCATGTGCACAGGTAAGATCAGAGATATTGTCTCCGCGTATTGAAACAGGTCCGATCAGGGATATTTCCTCTGCGTATTGAAACAGGTCAGATCAGGGATATTTTCTCTGCGTATTGAAACAGGTCAGATCAGGGATATTTTCTCTGCGTATTGAAACAGGTCAGATCAGGGATATTTTCTCTGCGTATTGAAACAGGTCAGATCAGGGATATTTCCTCTGCGTATTGAAACAGGTCAGATCAGGGGTATTTCCTCTGCGTATTGAAACAGGTCAGATCAGGGGTATTTCCTCTGCGTATTGAAACAGGTCAGATCAGGGATATTTTCTCTGCGTATTGAAACAGGTCAGATCAGGGATATTTCCTCTGCGTATTGAAACAGGTCAGATCAGGGATATTTCCTCTGCGTATTGAAACAGGTCAGGGTTATTGTCTCTGCATACTGAAACAGGTCAGATCAGGGATATTTTCTCTGCGTATTGAAACAGGTCAGATCAGGGATATTTTCTCTGCGTATTGAAACAGGTCAGATCAGGGGTATTTCCTCTGCTTATTGAAAAAGGTTGGTAATTGTGGTGAAATGGAAGAGGAAAGACTAACTATTGTAACCTTGACGAAATAGAGAATGAAACTGATTTTATCCTCTATTGCCTTTTCTACCAAGATATACGCTTGCTCTTATTCCAGAAAGACCACCAGATATACCCTGGCATTATGTGGCTGAACGATGAGGAGAAACTGAAATGTTTTTTTATCCATTGTATTTTTCCGTTTGCAAAATATTTAGATAAAGCCTGGAATAAAAGTATAAGTGTATGTAGATTGTGTATAGGCTTGTCTCCCACATGAATCTTCTCTTTGTGCTAGACTGGGTTCAAATGCCTTCTGTTTCTTTATGTATTTATTCATCTCTATATGTTATGCATGTACACTACCATTCAAAAGTTTAGGGTCACTTAGAAATGTCCTTGTTTTTAAAAGAAAAGCACTTTTTTGTCCATTAAAATAACATCAATACAGTGTAGACATTGTTAATGTTGTAAATGACTATTGCAACTGGAAACGGAAGATGTTTTACTGGAATATCTACAGAGGCCCATTATCAGCAACAATTGTGTTAGCTAATCCAAATGTGTCATTTTAAAAAGCTGATTGATCATTAGAAAACCCTTTTGCAAATTATGTCAGCACAGCTGAAAACTGTTTTCCTAATTAAAGAAGCAATAAAATTGGCCTTTATCTGTGGGTTCGATTACAGGCTCAAAATGGCCAGAAACATAGAACTTACTTCTGAAACTCGTCAGTCTATTCTTGTTTTGAGAAATGAAGGCTATTCCATGTGAAACAGATGCCTCACAAGTCTTCAACTGGCAGCTTCATTAAATAGTACCCGCAAAACACCAGTCTCAACATCAACCGTGAAGAAGCAACCCTGGGACGCTGGCCATCTAGGTAGAGTTCCTCTGTCCAGTGTCTGTGTTCTTTTGCCCATCTTAATCTTTTCTTTTTATTGGCCAATCTGAGATATGGCTTTTTCTTTGCAACTCTGCCTAGGCGGCTAGCATTCCGGAGTTGCATCTTCACTGTTGACATTGAGCCTGGTGTTTTGCGGGTACTATTTAATGAAGCTGCCAGTTGAGGATTTGTGAGGCATCTGTTTCTCAAACTAGACACTAATGTACTTTTCCTCTGTATGGCACCAAGGGCCTCCCACTACTCTTTCTATTCTGGTTAGAGCCAGTTTGCACTGTTCTGTGAAGGGAGTTGTACACAGTGTTGTACAAGATCTTCAGTTTCTTGCCAATTTCTCGCATGGTATAGCCTTCATTTCTCAGAACAAGAATAGACTGATGAGTTTCAGAAGAAAGTTCTTTGTTTCTGGCTATTTTGAGCCTGTAATCGAACCCACAAATGCTGATGCTCCACATACTCAACTAGTCTAAAGAAGGCCAGTTTTATTGCTTCTTTAAATCAGAAGAAAAAAATTCAGCTGTACTAACATAACGAAAAATTGCAAAAGGGTTTTCTGATGATAAATCAGCCTTTTAAAATGATAAACCTGGATTAGCTAACACAACGTGCCATTGGAACACAGGAGTGATGGTTGCTGATAATGGGTCTCTGTACGTCTATGTAGACATTCCATTAAAAATCTGCTGTTTCTAGCTACAATAGTAATTTACAACAATAACAATGTCTACACTGTATTTCTGTTCAATTTGATGTTATTTTTATGGACTTTTTAAAAAACTTTTCTAAGTGACCCCAAACTTTTGAACGGTTGTGTTTACTGCTCTGTATATATTTGTTTGGATAACCTTATTTACTATTATGTATAGATTTTTACCTTACATTTCTCTCTTTATGTGATGCGCAAAGAATTATTGTAATGTTTGTTTGTGTCAATTAATCCCATAAGGGATGGGTTGCCAATTGGTGATTTGACATGAAAATAAAATGTAATTCATTCACTATATTATTACTGTATGTTCTATGTAATTCTGAGTTATCATTTCATCTGTTTATTGTTAAACTATAACTTATGAATCATGTAATAGTTTATCAGTAATCTCTGTGGTGCTATCAGATAGCTGTGGTTTCTCACTCAGTAAGTACATCATGTGACTTGTGTGGATACATCCAAAATGGCACCCTATTCCCTACATAGTGCACTGCTTTTAGGCCCTGGTCAAACGTAGTGCACTATAAAAGAGAATAAGTTGCCTTTTGGGATGCAAACAATAACTTGTGTATCCTGTTTTCACTTCAGGAGGAGAGTAAGAAGGTCCGAGCTGAGGCCAAGCTGGACATCAACCTGGAGAGGAGCAGGGTCACTGACATGGTGTGTGCGTGCGCATACACGTGTGATTGATTATTACTCCTGAGACCTTGAATTGACATTCTGCCACATGCTTTCTCTCTCTCTTTGTCAGTTTACTGAGCAGGAGAAGAAACTTATGGAGAACAGCACAGAGTACCACAGGAAGGTAAAATGCCATCTTGTCCATGATGATATTTCTATACTCCCACCACAGGCTATAACAGCTGCATTTCTTTATGGGGCGGATTCCCAGAAACAGATTAAGCCTAGTCCTGTATTAAAAAGCACATTTTAGTCCAGGACTAGGCTTATACCATGTCTGTGAAACCAGCCATATGAGTATAGTAATATGATTCCCTATGTTAATGTTCTCCTCAGAATGCAGTCATTGACCACGAAACTATGGAGACGACTAAAAAGATTGATCTAGAGGTGGCCTCCCTGAAAACTCTACTGGAGTCGCTGAAGCTGGAAACCATCCGCTACCTTGCAGGTAGTGTGTGTTTGTATGCCAAATCAAATGTTATTTGTCACATGCTTCGTACAAAACAGGTCTAGACTAACAGTGAAATGCTTACTCACGGGTCCTTTTCCCACGATGCAGAGTTAAAGATATGTGCTTGTGTGTGTTTGTTGACACATTTCTGTATATTCAACTATTCTTTGAAATATGGTATGAATTTAAGTGGGATCATGATATACCCCCCTCTGCTTTTCTTTTTGGTAGCGTCCGTTTTCGCCTGCCTAGCGATTGCCTTGGGATTTTACCGCCTTTGGAAGTGACCGTCTCTGCTGTGGGGGTTTGATTGCATTGTACATAGATCCCACTGGGTGCATACTGGTTAAATCAACGTTGGTTTCATGTAATTTCAATTTCTACTTTTATGCATTTCTACTTTTAAATGGCAATCTAGAGTACATGGAGAGCTAAGACTAAGGCCAAGCATGAGTCATTAAAATCAATTAATCAACCTATTAAACAAAGTCAATCAGATATTTTGAACATAACTGTTGAGTGATACAATGTACAATAAACCTATTCATAGGCACTATATCTATAGGTTATACAAATGGCTCAATACTTCCAAGAACTGTATTTGGATATGGATTCCACATGACTTGGAAATAAATAACTTTTCCCAATGAACCACATTTATTGAATACTTAAATCATTGTCCATTCCTGATCTTGATTTCAGTTCATCTTTAATTTCCAAGCTGCCGATAGTGATGCAACAGACTAACACAACACAAACCGTCTGCGTGCGTGCGCTATCGTGCATAAATGTATTTTGTCCCCCTACACCAAATGCGATCACCACACGCAGGTTAAAATATCAAAACAAACTGAACCAATGACATTAATTTGGGGACAGGTCGAAAAGCATTAAACATGTATGGCAATTTAGCTAGTTAGCTTGCACTTGCTAGCTAACGTTAATTTGTCCTATTTATCTAGCTTGCAGTTGCTAGCTAATTTGTCCTGGGATATAAACATTGAGTTGTTATTTTACCTGAAATGCACAAGGTCCTCTACTCCGACAATTAATCCACACATAAAACGGCCAACCCAATCGTTTCAAGTCATCTTTCCTCCTTCCAGGCTTTTTCATCTTTGAACTTATATGGTGATTGGCATCTAAACTTTCATAGTATTACCACGACAACCAGCAAAACAGTTAGTCTTTCAATCACCGACGTGGGTACAACCAATGAGGAGATGGCATGTGGGTACCTGCTTCTATAAACCAATGAGGAGATGGGAGAGGCAGGACTTTCAGCGCAATATGCGTCAGAAATAGAAAGGAGTTCTATTTGAGCCCTTGGCATCTCAGACGCTCGCGAGCAGTGTGGGTGCAATAATTGAATAACATGGATTTCAAAATGTATTTTGCGATGCTTGCGCATGCGACGTGTCCAGTCTGGCCAGCATGTAACAATTCCTCCTCCACCATACTCGACACCCTTGACCCACTACACAATGCCCTATCCCACCTGGACAAAATTAAATACCTACAGTATGTGCGAATGCTGTTCGACTACAACTCAGCTTTCAACACCAATGTGCCCTCCAAGTTCGTAGCCTTGGGTCTGAAGTCCTCCCTGTGGACCCTAGATTTCCTTATGGGCTGACCCCAGGTGGTGAGGGTAAGCGAACACCTCCCCCATGCTGATCCTCAATACAGGGACCACCCAGTACTCAGCCCTGCACCTTAAGACTGCTTCCCTATGTAATTAGTCATTGAACACTGGTCACTTAAATGTTTACATACTGTTTTACCCAATGATGTATATACTGTATTCTAGTCAAGGCTCATCCTGTATACACTTGATATACTGTAAGTCCAAATAGTTTACAGTGGGTACATTGCAAAGTTCTGGGAATAAACACTCTGCCAGGGTAGTTCACATATCTCATATGCACTCAGATTTGGAGAAACAGACAAACTTGTCCTTCCTGACATTTACAATGCAATTTATTTTACGTACCTCGACCACTCCATTAATCTTTTTCATTAGAGCAATGTCGAATTCTTCTGTACTCCAGAATGACTCGTTTGACAGGTGCCCTGCTTCCTAAATCGAAGCACAACACATCATATCCATCAGTTTGTGTGAGATCCAACATGTTTCTTCTGACCAAAAGATACAAAAAAAATCCACTTTAGTGATTTTCACAGATTTAACTTTCTACACCAGTTTTGATATTTCAAACGGACCCACGAAGTTCGGCATATCTTGTTGACCCCAAAACGTATTTCTTCTATATAAAATCGTGAGTCTGCAGAAGTAGATGTATTTTTCACAATTTTATGAACGAATGTCCATTTATCCTTATTTCCACCGCCATCAGATTCAAGCTCCAATTCTGCTTCCACCATCGACCTGGCTGCAGCGGCGCTTTCGTGACGTTGTCAGCTAACATGCTGTCCAAACCACCTGCGTTGCTTGCGAGAGCATTGTAAAATAAATGTACATGTTATTTAATCCAAACTGCTCACGCTATTACATAGCTCGCAAATCCAGAACCTGTAATTTCCAATCGGAGCAAATTAATCATAGTGGGCAGAATAAGCAAGGAGGTGGGCAGAGCCAAGCACGATCTAGTGAGATCATATTGGCTCATTCTAGCATTTACTTACTTATTTCCGTTAGGGAACCCCTACTCGAAGTGCGCATGTGCACTTTACCCTTGCACTCCTTCTAAACAATGCAATTTTTACCAAATTTGGCATAGGGTAAAGTCTACTAAATGCAGCCCACTATGTCACATATTCTAGTTTTGGAAACAGAAAACTGTACGGAGATCAAATGTTTGATCAATGAGAAAATGTGCAGAATCTCGGCTCAAATCCATCTCGCGCCATCTTCTCCCACTTCCGGACACTATCTCCTAGGACAAATTCGCTAGCAACAGAGAGCTAGCTTTAAATACCCATAAATATTTCGACCCCTCCCCAAATTCATATAGTTGGTTTTGGTACTTTAACCTGCTAGTCGTGGACGCTTCTGGGGGACAGACAAAACAACATGCGCACGCGAGTAGCCGGTTTAGTCACCATGTAATCCGTCTATTATGCAATGCATTCGAATTTGATTGGCTAACCGAAGATGGTAACATTTTGACCAATTAGGTTGAATGAATGAGTCGTTCGCAAAAAGTTCACGCGCACGCAACTCAAACTATCCAATAGGAGGACACCAACTGAGGCTGTATAAAAATTATTTTGTATGACGCGTTTAGTTGATCGAGTTGCAGCCGCCATCTTCTGACATAAAAAAGAAGAGTGGAAACGTCGATTACAGATGCAAAGGGAATACAAAATAATTCGTAACGAGTTGGAAAATAAATATTAAGTCAAATGTGTTTATGGACTGCCTCGTAATAAATGGTTATGTTTCTGATAAGATTGGTTTAGTATTTGATCGATCACACATCGCAAAGATGGACGACGCGGCGAGGGAAGATGCCTGCCGAGAGTATCAGTCCTCCCTCGAAGATTTGACATTCAACAGTAAACCTCACATCAACATGCTGACCATTCTGGCAGAGGAGAATCTGCACTTCGCCAAGGATATCGTCGCAATAATTGAAGCACAAATCACCAAGGTTTTTATGAATATAGAATTTTCAATTTCAGCTATTAACTTCGATGAAGAAAGCTAACAGTAGCCTTGAAACAGCTGCCCATGGCAACATCATGGCGGCAACACTGTTGAATCGCTGTTCTTGTTGTAGCGTCATAACGTTGGCTAACGTTTCTTGTCAACAGTACCAGTTTCAACAAAATAACGTTATAGCAATTAATTTCATGCTGATTACATTTAGAAAGGTAATGTAACATTATGTAGGCTAGCTAATGTTATCCCCTGAGCTAGTTAGCTAACGTTAACATGCCATTTCCCGAAGCCGATTGTCATTTGCTAGGAAATAATTCAGAAATTCAGTTGCCAGATCAGAGTAACGTTAGGAAGCCACCATTATTTGTCAGATCTTATATAAAGACGTTATGCTGTGGGGTATTTTTCACATTTCAGAACTTAACACTATTTGGAAACACGTTAACTGTACCGAAACCGAATCAAATATGGCGACATGACGGAGGAAACTTAATGGCTATTTCAGTTAGCTAACGCTAGCATGCCAGTGCAAAGCATTCCACAAGTTTGACAGGTTTACACACGTGGTTTGGCCACATCAATTTCCAAATTTAAGCCAGTACACACTGGCCTACCTAACAATGCAAAATAGTTATTGCATACATTTAGGCCTCGTTTCACTTTCTACATAAATTACTTGAACCAGAATCTGGGTTTACAGGATACGTTGAATATGGGGTCTCCTTAAGGCCATGAAGCAGATTTTCAGGCTTAATAATGTATAATAAAAAGAGTCCGCTACTTACCAAGGAATGGAGTTTCGCTGAGCAACTATTACGGCTGGTATGTACTTCCACAAAATTTCTAACCGAAAAAATGTATCGTGTGGAAAGAAACTATTGTTTTTGACCAAGTGCACATGAGCCAAATCCACCTCTTCTGCACCTCTAATAAAATCACTAATTACTGCCATGCACGGGTCGATCGGCTGATTCAGTAGCAGGAAAAGTAATTTGTTTGTAACTTCAGGTGGCCTACAGGCCTAACGTTACTGCTGGTTAGTTATTGTTAGACAAAAGTATCTAGCTAGCTGGAGTAATAATAACAAAACAAATAATAGGTACACAAAGATGCAGATCGAATATGTAGCTGTTGAAATTTAGAATAGTGTCAATAGTTTTCTTGTGAAAGTAAACTGGTCTCTTTCAATTTGACTTATCAGCTGCTTTTGATATCTATTTGAATTTTGAAATGTCAATGAATGGTAAAATGTGATAATAAAAAATATGAAATATGCTTTTTGTCTTTTTTATTTCCCAGTGTAATTTATTGGTACAGAATCAGATCTCTGGTTATTGCCTGATTGGTGTTAAACTCCGTTTTTGATCAATGTGATGATCATTGTCACTTATCAGAACCAAGGCGTTCACCATTTATATGGGAATGTCTATTGGCTTAAATGCAGTATATTTGTATATTTTGAGTTATTTTGTGTTTTATTGACATGTTAATTGGGTTTACAACTGAAATTGTCATGTTTGCTCATGACCATTTATCAAGTAAAGTCCTAATGATTTGCTTTTCATGGCACATTGTTCAAGACTTATCTTGCAATTGCACATTTTAAATGAACCACCCCCAAATCCTGCTCTATTCTTGTCGACTTCCTCTTAGTATGTTACATCCTATTTTTGTTCTAAAAGGGAGATAATACTTCTTCAAAAGGACTGCCCCCTCAGTGGGGTGTTATAACGGACACTTCATTCAATAAAACGGGAATGTACATGGAGTGATCTCTCTGCCAGAGACACTCTTTTGAGGTAATTAAAAAGGAGGGGGGGGGACTTGAACCATTTCTTCTGGATGGACAATATTTTTATTTTTTCCTGTGCCCGATACAAGACACAAGTAATAGTTGAACAAAGTACTTTTTATGGACATTTAATGTTTTGATCCAGAATGAAGACACGTCACTATGTTTTTGTTTTTTTGGACTGCTATTTTCCTTATGGATTAAAAAAAACACCTTGTTCCTGTAACCGGTGAAAATAGACTGATTTTTATAACAGTTTTCCCCCCTACATGCAGAACAATTGTCAACTGTTTTTTCCTGCAATACATTTTTTTCTGATCTATCATGCCACGGACAATCAATTGATTTTTACATTTAAAAAAAAAAAAAACGTTTTAAAGTTATTACCCAAGACTGACGGATTTTTTTTCTTCTAGCCCAAACACTTCTTACTTTAACTTTTTGCTTAACTAATACATAATCAATGTGATGCCTTTTTTTTATCTGAAATGTTGGTATTAACCCCTGTTGTTTTCTAAACTTGTTGAGTTTTCTATTACCCTAGGCTCCAGCTGCCGAGAAGCTTCCAGTTTTGTACTTAGTGGATTCCATAGTGAAGAATGTTGGAGGCGAATACCTTGCAGTGTTTGCTAAAAACCTAGTCACTTCATTTATATGTGTTTTTGAAAAGGTATATACTACTTTATTTTTGTGCATTCTTGAAGATTAATAAGCACCTTTTATACAATTAGCTGACCACTGTACTGCTTGCTTTTGTCTAGTCTATCTCTTGCCTTGTATAATGCATTTTTACTAATAAAATGGTGTTTGTGTGGTTCCCCTTTGATTTGGGGAAGTGTTTGATTGGAAAATATCCAAGTCATTAATTGTCTTTGCATTAAAATGCAATGTGGTATACAGAATGTGTAATATTTCACACAGTTTAACGGTTAATAACAAAGCACCTTTGTTAGTGTAATTAGACACATTTTCTAAGTGCCTTCTTGATCTTGCCTGAATTCAATGTACTGCTAAACTATAGGCCTTTGAAGGTAGAATGTGTTCGTTTGTGAAGTACTGTGCTGCAGGTCTTTGAGTTGAGCTGTGGTCCAAGCTGTGTCCTCTGTTTTGTAGGTGGATGAGAACACTAGGAAAAGTCTGTTCAAATTACGCTCCACCTGGGATGAGATCTTCCCACTGAAGAAACTCTACGCTCTGGACGTGCGAGTCAACTCTCACGACCCGGCCTGGCCCATCAAAGCACTGCCCCCTACTGTGAACGCCAGCATTCATGTCAACCCTAAGTTTTTAAAACATGTGAGTAAACTGTCTGTATATCTCTATGTGTCCGAGAGGAGGATCTGCTGTTCTGAAAGCGTCTGTGGATAGAGGAAAGTAGAAACTGCGCCAAAGTTATTCAAGTTTTGCTGTTTATTGCACAACCTTCGTGACAATATGATCCATAAAGTAAAAGACATCCTGACCCTTTGCAACACTGGACATTTCTACACACACACACACACTCCGCTACCTGTCGACCTGAGTCCTTCCCATCCCTGAATGTTTTCTCCCCGCTCCAGCCTGAAGAGGTGACCTCCCCTAGGGCCCTGTCCCCTGCACCCCTAGTCCGTGCCCCAGCCCCTGCTCCCCAGCCTGCAGTGGTCCCCAGCGTCAGTGAGAAGAGCATCACCCAGGAGCAGGTGATAAGGCAGCAGCTGCTGGCCAAGCAGAAACAGCTACTGGAGCTACAGCAGAAGAAGATTGAGCTTGAGCTGGAGCAGACCAAGGCACAACTGGTGAGACTCACTATTGTACCCATTTTCCCCCTTTTGAAAATCTAATTGAAATTTTTTAAAATATATATGTATATATGCGTATATATATATGTGTGTGTCTATATGTTTGGTCCGCAGGGTGAGAGTAGACACTTTCAGAAGTGTTGGTGTTTTGTAACATTTAATCTATTAATAATAACTTTTTAAACAGGTAGGTTTCTGTTATATTTTCTTCATGTCTTCTGGTGCACTGTCTCGTTTACTAAACACAAGATGTTCTCAGTCCTGCCCCTCTTTTACATTTCAGGCTGCTAACGTGGTACTGTCAACTCCAGCAATAGTGCCAAAGTCCACCCTGCCTCCCTCTGTCATCAAATCCTGTATCCCCCCTGTCTCCGACCCCAAACCCCCCACCAGGGACCCCCGCCTCAACCGGGCTGGCCCAGGGGCCCTCCAGGCCAAAGAATCAACCAGCCATAAGAAAGAAGGCCATGGTATGGGAGGACCAGCACACACACCAGAGAAACAACTGCCAGAGCGACCCGGCAGGCCTGAGAGGACACGGCCCCCAAGAAAGAACTTCTAGAAGTGAAAACCAAGTCCAAGTCCCTCTCTCCCATGGCTAAAGGGGTGCTTGGGAAGAGCAAGCACTATGAGGCTGAGAACATGAAGACGACAGCGGATGCCACGGGCAAGAAAGACCCCAGGCTGAGGAAACATCTCCATGACAAGGCCGACCCGAAAGAAGAGGTGAAAGAGAAGAAGAAATGCACTGATAAGGAGAAAGAGATGGATGAGGCAGTGATGAAGGCATCAGGCAGGGGGAAGATGGCCAACGGCTCAGTCAGCAAACCGGAGCGTGAGAAACCGGAGCCTGTAGAGAAACCGGAGAACCAGATCAGAGGGAATGCCAGGACCAATGCCAGGAAACGCTCCCGTTCCCCCTCGCTGCACCTGCACTCACCTAAGAGAAAGACTGAGAGGAGGTCCCCCAAGAGGAGAGCCAGGAGCATCTCCCCCTCTCCTCCTTTACACAAACCTGGGAAAGGAGGGAGGCAGTCAGGAGGCAAGCACTCCTCTCACCATGAGGACCCCCAGCACGGGACCACCAGAGAGGAGAGGGTAACCCCCAAGAAGAGCTCGTCTGAGCCCAGAAGAACCAAGAGGCCGGCTGAGGAGAGGCCGGTGGAGGCCAGGGACACGCATTCCTCCCCCCGCACTACCTCAGAGGGCAAGGAGACCAAGGAGAATGCCAAGCGCTGGAGGAGTGGCTGGGAAGAGAACAAACAGTGAGTAGGCTGATAGATCCTGTGAACTGTCTGTCTCGCAAATGGGCCATGGGGCTCTGGTCAAAAGTAGTGCACTATGTAGGGAATAGGGTTTTATTTGGAATGCACTGAAGTCTTTATTGGTATGTTCTCAGTCTGCTGTGTACTAGTATATGTTGCATCACGTCAGTGTATTCTTATCCTCACCTAATGGTATTTAGTGCCTTGAAAAAGTATTTCTAATTTGTTTCTACTTTATATTCTCTAAAAAAAATATGCTGAATGTTATCAAATCAAAATAAAATAAAATGTATTTATATAGCCCTTCGTACATCAGCTGATCTCAAAGTGCTGTACAGAAACCCAGCCTAAAACCCCAAACAGCAAGCAATGCAGGTGTAGAAGCACGGTGGCTAGGAAAAACTCCCTAGAAAGGCCAAAACCTAGGAAGAAACCTAGAAAGGAACCAGGCTATGTGGGGTGGCCAGTCCTCTTCTGGCTGTGCTTGGTGGAGATTATAACAGAACATGGCCAAGCTGTTCAAATGTTCATAAATGACCAGCATGGTCAAATAATAATAAGGCAGAACAGTTGAAACTGGAGCAGCAGCACGGCCAGGTGGACTGGGGACAGCAAGGAGTCATCATGTCAGGTAGTCCTGAGGCATGGTCCTAGGGCTCAGGTCCTCCGAGAGAAAGAAAGAGAATTAGAGAGAGCACACTTAAGTTCCCAAAGGACACCGAATAGGACAGGAGAAGTACTCCAGATATAAAAAACTGACCCTAGACCCCCGACACAAACTACTGCAGCATAAATACTGGAGGCTGAGACAGGAGGGGTCAGGAGACACTGTGGCCCCATCCGAGGACACCCCCGGACAGGGCCAAACAGGAAGGATATAACCCCACCCACTTTGCCAAAGCACAGCCCCCACACCACTAGAGGGATGTCTTCAACCACCAACTTACCATCCTGAGACAAGGCCGAGTATAGCCCACAAAGATCTCCGCCACGGCACAACCCAAGGGGGGGGCACCAACCCAGACAGGAAGATCACATCAGTGACTCAACCCACTCAAGTGACGCACCCCTCCTAGGGACGGTATGAAAGAGCCCCAGTAATCCAGTGACTCAGCCCCTGTAATAGGGTTAGAGGCAGAGAATCCCAGTGGAAAGAGGGGAACCAGCCAGGCAGAGACAGCAAGGGCGGTTCGTTGCTCCAGAGCCTTTCCGTTCACCTTCCCACTCCTGGGCCAGACTACACTCAATCATATGACCCACTGAAGAGATGAGTCTTCAGTAAAGACTTAACCTCTAGCGTCGAGCAATCCCGTATCCGGGAGCGTAATTATAGCCTCAAGGTCATTACCATAATGCAACGTTAACTATTCATGAAAATCGCAAATGAAATATATTCACTCACAAGCTTAGCCTTTTGTTAACAACACTGTCATCTCAGATTTTCAAAATATGCTTTTCAACCATAGCTACACAAGCATTTGTGTAAGAGTATTGATAGCTAGCATAGCATTAAGCCTAGCATTCAGCAGGCAACATTTTCACAAAAACAAGAAAAGCATTCAAATAAAATAATTTACCTTTGAAGAACTTCGGATGTTTTCAATGAGGAGACTCTCAGTTAGATAGCAAATGTTCATTTTTTCCAAAAATATTATTTGTGTAGGAGAAATCGCTCCGTTTTGTTCATCACGTTTGGCTAAGAAAAAAATCTGAAAATGCTGTCTCTACAATGCCAAACTTTTTACCAAATTAACTCCATAATATCAACAGAAATATGGCAAACGTTGTTTAGAATCAATTACTCAAGGTGTTTTTCACATATCTATTCAATGATAAATCATTCATGGCAGCTGTGGAAAAAAGCTGTCCTTGAAAAGGTCTTGATATGTTCTTCAAAAGAGAGATCAGGGTCCAGAGTAACGCCGAGGTCCTTCAGTTTTATTTGAGACGACTGTACAACCATTAAGATTAATTGTCAAATTCAACAGAAGATCTCTTTGTTTCTTGGGACCTAGAACAAGCATCTCTGTTTTGTCCGAAAGTTTGCAGCCATCCACTTCCTTGTGTCTGAAACACATGCTTCTAGCGAGGGCAATTTTGGGGCTTCACCATGTTTCATTGAAATGTACAGCTGTGTGTCATCCGCATAGCAGTGAAAGTTAACATTATGTTTTCGAATGACATCCCCAAGAGGTAAAATATATAGTGAAAACAATAGTGGTCCTAAAACGGAACCTTGAGGAACACCGACATTTACAGTTGATTTGTCAGAGGACAAACCATTCACAGAGACAAACTGATATCTTTCCGACAGATAAGATCTAAACCAGGCCAGAACTTGTCCGTGTAGACCAATTTGGGTTTCCATTCTCTCCAACAGAATGTGGTGACCGATGGTATCAAAAGCAGCACTAAGGTCTAGGAGCACGAGGACAGATTCAGAGCCTCGGTCTGATGCCATTAAAAGTTCATTTACCACCTTCACAGGTGCAGTCTCAGTGCTATGATGGGGTCTAAAACCAGACTGAAGCATTTCGTATACATTGTTTGTCTTCAGGAAGGCAGTGAGTTGCTGCGCAACAGCCTTTTCTAAAAATTGAGAGGAATGGAAGATTCGATATAGGCCGATAGTTTTTTATATTTTCTAGGTCAAGGTTTGGCTTTTTCGAGAGAGGCTTTATTACTGCCCCCTTTAGGGAGTTTGGTACACATCTGGTGGATAGAGAGCCGTTTATTATGTTCAACATAGGAGGGCCAAGCACAGGAAGCAGCTCTTTCAGTAGTTTAGTTGGAATAGGGTCCAGTATGCAGCTTGAAGGTTTAGAGGCCATGATTATTTTCATCATTGTGTCAAGAGATATAGTACTAAAACACTTGAGCGTCTCTCTTGATCCTGGGTCCTGGCAGAGTTTTGCAGACTCAGGACAACTGAGCTTTGAAGGAATACGCAGATTTAAAGAGGAGTCTGTAATTTGCTTTCTAATAATCATGATCTTTTCCTCAAAGAAGTTCATGAATTTATCACTGCTGAAGTGAAAGTCATCCTCTCTTGGGGATTGATGCTTTTTAGTTAGCTTTGCGACAGTATCAAAAAGGAATTTCGGATTGTTCTTATTTTCCTCGATTAAGTTGGAAAAATAGGATGATCGAGCAGCAGTAAGGGCTCTTCGGTACTGCACGGTACTGTCTTTCCAAGCTAGTCGGAAGACTTCCAGTTTGGTGCGGCGCCATTTCCGTTCCAATATTCTGGAAGCTTGCTTCAGAGCTCGGGTATTTTCTGTGTACCAGGGAGCTAGTTTCTTATGAGAAATGTTTTTCGTTTTTAGGGGTGCAACTGCATCTAGGGTATTGCGCAAGGTTAAATTGAGTTCCTCAGTTAGGTGGTTAACTGATTTTTTGTCCTCTGGCGTCCTTGGGTAGACAAGAGGAACGCTGTATATGGCCCAGGAGGCCTGTAAACAGTAGCTATAAAAAGTGATTGAGAAGGCTGCATAGATTTCATGACTAGAAGCTCAAAAGACGAAAACGTCTTTTTTTTTGTAAATAGAAATTTGCTATCGTAAATGTTAGCAATACCTCCGCCTTTGCGGGATGCATGGGGGGGGGGATATGGTCACTAGTGTAGCCAGGAGGTGAGGCCTCATTTAACACAGTAAATTCATCAGGCTTAAGCCATGTTTCAGTCAGGCCAATCACATCAAGATTATGATCAGTGATTAGTTCATTGACTATAATTGCCTTTGAAGTAAGGGATCTAACATTAAGTAGCCCCATTTTGAGATGTGAGGTATCATGATCTCTTTCAATAATGACAGGAATGGAGGAGGTCTTTATCCTAGTGAGATTGCTAAGGCGAACACCGCCATGTTTAGTTTTGCCCAACCTAGGTCGAGGCACAAACACGGTCTCAATGGGGATAGCTGAGCTGACTACACTGACTGTGCTAGTGGCAGACTCCACTATGCTGGCAGGCTGGCTAACAGCCTGCTTCCTGGCCTGCACCCTATTTCATTGTGGAGCTAGAGGAGTTAGAGCCCTGTCTATGTTGGTACATAAGATGAGAGCACCCCTCCAGCTAGGATGGAGTCCGTCACTCCTCAGCAGGTCAGGCTTGGTCCTGTTTGTGGGTGAGTCCCAGAAAGAGGGCCAATTATCTACAAATTCTATCTTTTGGGAGGGGCAGAAAACAGTTTTCAGCCAGCGATTGAGTTGTGAGACTCTGCTGTAGAGCTCATCACTCCCCCTAACTGGGAGGGGGCCAGAGACAATTACTCGATACCGACACATCTTTCTAGCTGATTTACACGCCGAAGCTATGTCATATCAGATCTTTGGCCCACTCTTGCATGCAGAACTGCTTTAACTCAGCGACATTTGTGAGTTTATGTATGAACTGCTCGTTTCAAGTCCTGCCACATCTCAATTGGGAATAGATCTGGACTTTGACTAGGCCATTCCAAAGCTTGTAATTTGTTGCTTATTAACCATTTTCATGTAGACCTAACCTAATTAGGTTTTGGTTAAAGGTCTAACATTCGGTATCAAAAATATGCAAAAATAGAGAATTATAAAGGGGGTGAATACTTTTTCATGGCACTGTATCTACCTCTGAACCTCAGACACATATAGTCAGCTTGTTATCTGGTGGTGTTAGTTACGGTGTGTACCTGTATAATCTGGGACACGGTGTGTTCTCACTCCTAACCACTGCATATCTGTGTATTTTTGTACTCACAAGACTGAGGCAACTGAGGGGTGGTTCCTCAGACAGATTGGGCCTAGTCCTGGACTAAAGAGAATCTCTGTGGTCGGGAAACTGCCCACATGTATTTGAAAGTTGTCAAATAAATTAACTCATTCCTTCATCAGTCTGAAGTTGTCGTCAGAGGAGGCTCATGGGAAGGGGGCAGGTCCTCCACAGAGACGGCCGTCATACTCCAGCAGCAAGAGACCTACCACCCCCAAACAGCATCGCCTTAGTGTCGATGCAAACCTGCAGATCCCAGAGGTGCTTCACTCTGCCAGCAAGAGAGACCTGCTCAAAAAGGTACGCCCACAAAAAAACATTGGCCTATCTCCTCAGCTTTTCCTCCCCACAATTTGAGTAGGTAGTAGATGCCGCATTTAATTGTAAAGTATACAAAGGAGAATTGCTCAAAGGGTATGCCTCAACACAGGTGCTTCTTAACCTGTTGCTTCTACCCTCTACTTTTTTGAACATTCTGTTAAAAATCGCGCAACATTTCAGCGCCCTGCTACTCATGCCAGGAATATAGTACGTTCATATGATTAGAATGTGTGGTTAAAAAACACTCGGACGTTTCTAAAACTGGTTAAATCACGACTGTGGCTATAACATAACGTGCGTTACATCGGAAAGCGCAGGAAAACCTGATCACAGAAAATGGAAATAAATATCCTTGCGCCACTTCCAGCAATTGTTCACAGTGAGCCGAATTACATAAGACCGAGGTTTCAACTCCCACAGCATCCCCATGTTGTCTAGAGTCTTGTGAATTGAATCAGCTTTGATTCTTGGTTGAACCGAATCAGGGGAACCACTTACCTCCAGTCTCCGCCCAGATCATTTGGAAGAGCTCTCTCCTGAAATTTTTTCCAAGAAGACAGCTAATGATTTTTACATCGCCTCCTGATGAATTTTATCGCTTATTAACGTTTACTAATACCTAAAGTTGCATTACAAACGTATTTCGAAGTGTTTTGTGAAAGTTTATCGTCGACTTTTTGAATTAAAAAAAATGACGTTACGTTTTGAAAACGCTGTTTTTTTTTCGTTTATCACACAGTCTACATATAACGATATCTTGGCTTTATATGGACCGATTTAATCAAAATAAAAACCCAATAGTGTTTATGGGACATCTAGGAGTGCCAACAAAGAAGATGGTGAAAGGTAATGACTGTTTTCTATTTTATTGTGCGGTTTGTGTAACGCCGAAATGCTAATTATTTTGTTTACGTCCCCTGCGTGGCTTTTGTGTTGTAGTGTATTGGTGCATGCTATCAGATAATAGCTTCTCATGCTTTCGCCGAAAAGCATTTTAAAAATCTGACTTGTTGCCTGGATTCACAACGAGTGTAGCTTTAATTCGATACCCTGCATGTGTATTTTAATGAACGTTTGAGTTTTAACTAATACTATTAGCATTTAGCGTAGCGCATTTGCATTTCCAGAGCTCTAGTTTGGACGCAAGCGTCTCAAGTAGAAGCAAGAGGTTAAATGGCACCCTATTACCTTAACGGGATTGATATGACAACAGCCAGTGAAAGTGCAGAGCACCAAATTCAAACAACAGAAATCTCGTAATTAAAATTCCTCAAACATAGATTTATTTTACACCATTTTAAAGGTAATCTTGTTGTTAATGCCACCAAAGTGTCAGATTTCAAATAGGCTTTACAGCGAAAGCACCACAAACGATTGATTATGTTAGGTCAGAGCCAAGCCACAGAAAAACACAGCCATTTTTCCAGCCAAAGAGATGAGTCACAAAAAGCACAAATAGATATAAAATTAATCACTTACCTTTGATCTATCTTCATCAGATGACACTCATAGGACATCATGTTACACAATACATGTATGTTTTGTTCGATAAAGTGCATATTTATATTTAAAAAATCTCAGTATACATTGGCGCGTTATGTTCACTAGTTCCAAAAACATCCGGTGATATTGCAGAGAGCCACATCATTTTACAGAAATACTCATTATACATGTCGATGAAAATACAATTGTTAGACATGGAAATATAGATACACTTCTCCTTAAGATTGGCCCTGAATGTATACAATTTATACACTCCCTATTATGTGCGACTGTGATTAATACATAGTTGATAGAATTTCTTATATTAGTGATCTGCTTTCCATTTAGTAATAAGTACTATAGCTGAGGAATTTTTAATTAAAGAGTAAGTGTGAATGTATATCCTTATGTAAATGCATATCCTGATTTGAACTGTACTAATCTGTTAGAACATTTGATAAAATTACTAAATCCGTATATTTAACCACAATGTTGAATTTAACATGGGGTATTATGGGAAATGGACTTTCTAACTTGATTGATGAGTATTGAGTAAGGTCCATAATAAAATGGGGAACGCTATACAATCTGAACATTCCCCACCGGGTGAGGCCGTTATTACCTTATTCTCCCGTGTCCAATTGAATAATTACTGTTTCAGAGTGACACGTATATTAATAAGGATAATAGAAAAATTAGTTGAGCCCAATTTGAAATCTCAAAAGTATATTCTTATTTAAACTTACCCCAGGAGGCAGATAACTGCTCATTTTTATTATTTAAATTGAGGATTCCAAATTTTGTTGGTACATAGCTAAGGTTTTTGGTAAATAAATACTTTATAGGATTTAATACGATAAGAGGTAGGTAGGCGGTAGAGAAGGTGTTAAAAACAATTAATGCAACCGCTGTGTCAGATTTCAAAAAAGCTTTACGGAAAAAGCAAACCATGCAATAATGTGAGTACAGCTTTCAGACAACAAAGCAGCCAAAAAGATATCTGCCATATTGGGTAGTCAACATTAGTCATAAATAGCATTATAAATATTCACTTACCTTTGATGATCTTCATCAGAATGCACTCCCAGGAATACCAGTTCCACAATAAACGTTTGATTTGTTCAACAATGTCCATCAATTTTGTCCAAAGAGCTACTTTTGTTAGCACTTTTGTTAAACAAATCCAAAGTCATGAAGCGCGTTCCCTATTTGCAGACTAAATGTCAAAAAGTTCCGTTACTGTCTGTAGAAACATGTCAAACGATGTATATAATCAATCTTTAGGATGTTTTTAACATAAAACTTCAATAATATTCCAACCAGAGAATTCCTTTGTCTTCAAAAAAGCAAAGGAACGCCGCTACCTCATGTGAAATGCGCGTGACTGCTGGCAGACCTCTGACTCATTCCGCTCTCATTCGGTCCCACTTCACAGTAGAATCCTCAAACAAGTTTCTAAAGACAGTTGACATCTAGTGGAAGCCTTAGGAAGTGCAACAACCAATATCCCACTGTGAATTCAATAAGGGCTGGGTTGAAAATCGACCAACCTCAGATTTCCCACTTCCTGTTTGGATTTCTTCTCAGGTTTTTGCCTGCCATTTGAGTTCTGTTATACTCACAGACATAATTCAAACAGTTTTAGAAACTTCAGTGTTTTCTATCCTACACTAATAATAATATGCATATATTAGCAACTGGGACTGAGGAGCAGGCAGTTTACTCTGGGCACCTTTCATCCAAGCTACTCAATACTGCCCCTGCAGCCATAAGAAGTTAAGTCTTAAATGTCTTTGATTCCATTTTCAAAGGTCTTTAATCATCTCCATCACATTTTTTTTGTGTTTCCATATTGTGCCGCTGCTTAATTGTTCCCACCATGGCACATTTTGTAATTTAAAAAAAATAATACTTGAGGTGCACTTTCAAGATGTTTGTTTTTTTTGTTCGAATGCCATTATTTGGTTGACAGCAATGTTCATTAACCTGCTTCCTGCAATGAAAGTATCTGCCCTGTCCCTACTTCGCTGCTGGCTCTCACTCCCACCCCCCTTTGCACATGATGTGAAGGGAGAGATGCAATTCTGATAAGCGACAGCATACTGACATGACAGTTGAGCTACATTTTGAAATGTAATTGCGAGCAAGACCGTTTCTAAACCAAACTACTGTTGCTGTTTTCAAAAGGAGGAGTCTCGGCTTAATGTGAGTAGCAATTATTTCTTACCTGTCAATAAAGGAAATAACACCACTTTTCAAACCGTGTAGTTGATGATATGTAGCGATCCATTTGTGTTGAATTGGCCTACAACGAGTAGCCTATATAGGCCTACCTATGGAACGTTTTTATAGGATTACATTTACTGTTAAATCAATTTCATTGCCATCAAGCAATAGAGTTAGCAATTTAGATCATGTGTTTTGAGTTTCCACTTCCTCAGTTGGTAAATCATGTAGCATAGGCCCTACAGGTAGCATTCGGCCAGGGAACTAGATTCAGCCGCTGGACAATTTTTGTCGAAACTAACTGAAAATAATTTGAATAATTTGTACACTGCCAATTGACAACAACTAAGCCCCAAAATAGATTGTATTGTAAAATAACGATTTCATACCTTGATTACATTTGTTTTGTGGGAATACATATTTCCTAAATAAAAATGTGTTTTTAGCTGAATCCCTGATGATTTTAGTATTTTTGTCCAAAACGCATGCAAGCAAAATCATTTCTAAAGGGCCCAAAATATCTGATTGTTCTGGATCCCATTTAGACACGTTGCACATCAAAATATCCAGCATTCCCTTAACCTGTTCGATGAAAAGGTAGCCGTTTCATCGGTCTTACTTGGCACTGGAGAAAAGTCTGTCTAGAACCCTCCCGCTTAATGACCTTGAAGTATAGCCATTTGATACCTGAATGAGGGAATAACTTTATTAGACTTTTTGGTTGTAGGCTAATGTATGTTATAGAACAGAGTTGGCAACTTTTGGGCTCAAGGGCCACATTGGGCTTTTCAAACCACATGAACATGCTATATACTTGGCACAACATTTGAAGCCTTTGTTCACCTTGACACAACTACTAGTGTACTGTAGCTGTACATATGCTGCTAGAATGGTTCTGCAATCTTGTCACTGTACCAGCTCTACACAAAGTGAAAAAAGGTTTAACTGGAGACGTGTATTAATAGGCATATATGATGGATACAGCACTGTTAAAAAAAAACATCCCCATTAAGTACAATCTGAATAACACAATTATGAGCAAAAAGTAGATAATTTCAGTTCCTATTGAATAGCCTGTTTGACAGCATATAATCACCTCCACTCAAATAATCTCAGCCAAATAACGTACAATCTGAGCCATTGTAGTAAGTGTTCAATGTCAAATGAATGGGGGCAAGGGCAGTGTCCAAGTGCATCACTGGATAGTGCTGTAGTTCTCACATACTTTGTCTTTTTTAGGTTTAGGGAGCCATCTGTTGTGACTTTTGTCAGTTTGCTCCACGGTATAATTTTTTTTTCAAGCAGACACACACTGCTGTGTATGTCCGAGCCTCTGGGTTGTCCAATCATCGATTCCATTGCAAGAAGTTCCTCTTATTTAAAAGTTATCATTCATTCCTCTGACAAAACTTTTAACGTTCAGCGGTGTCTTTGTCAGTTCTCTCATCCAGTGCGATAGAAAAAAGATTGAAGCCCTCAGTTTTCTTTTTTTAAACTCTGAGGTAAGCGCCTCACCTATCACTTAAACACGCCGGTGATGGATTGGTGTGATAAGCACATTTTCTACACTATCCGGACAAAGTATGTTAGCAGTTTCCACCATAGTCTCAAACTTCTCTTCGGTGAAAGTCTTTCTTTGAGGTGCAATTTTATGTGCCCCTATGTAAACTTGCCTCATTTACTGATTCTTGAGTAGAGGACAGTTTGGTAAAAATATTTTGTTGGGCTTGCACATTCAGAGGCCTAGCTTGCCTTTTACTTGGAGGACAGATTGCTAGCGTAGTTATTAGCATGCTGGCAATGTTGTTTTTTTACTGAGGTTGTATTCCTTCAAAATGGCTATACTTTCTTGGCATATCAGACTGCTTTCTGTCCCACAAGTGGAAAAGTATTTTTGATTCCACTGTTCTCTTTTGACTCACCAATTTTTCATATCAATGTTGTCCAGCATGGACAGTGAACGTAGATTTGAATTGAGAGCGTAAGCACCGAGTGACTGTGAATGACTGAATGTTCACCTAATCCCAGCAGCTGCAAGGCTACAGGACCATCTATCTGAGTTTTTGTATAGCACAGAAGAAGTACATTGTAGGCCAGAAAACGCAATTGAAATAAAAAGACATGTTCATTTTTAAAATGGCTCACCGGCCGCATTGAAGTGCCTGTAATTTGTCCCCTTCTTATAGCATATTACCTCCAAGAGAGCTACTGGGTGTATAGAATAGGGTTTCCGTTAGCTGCAAATTGCTAGCTTTTGCCCATAAAGAAATTGTTTCTGATTAATTGGCTGGGAGAAAAAGCAATGGTAGGCAGGCTATTAGCGTGTTACCAACCACTTTACAATGTGAGCTGGAGGCAGTATGTATTTTGAAAGCATATTTTACTATATATTATGAGGTATGTCTTACCTTGCTTGAAAATCCAACCATAGAAAGAAAGGTGCAGGCAAATACTTTAGAAAGAATTTATATGCAGTGCTTGAGTTTCAAGTTAGGGGAAGCAAACAAATTATTGTACCTTTTCTACCGATCTGCATGTCAGTTATGGTTTTCATTGAAACGTTTCATTTCAATAACATTTTTGTTTCTCAAAATCATTGTCAATGGTTAATCATAAATCTTTGTTAAAATTCCACTAATGCGAGAGCACCTTTCTTTGCCATATGGACACACTGATATACCATGATTATTGGCATCTGAATGGCCTAAATGAGCGCATGGAACTCAGATGGCTAATGCAGCCGTTGGCCATTATCAACTAAACAAAAGTAGCCTACATAAAGCCGTCAAATAAATAATACAAAATATACTGAGGAAAATTTCACTTTCAATCACATTTATCTCTACTCAGCCTGTTTGATTCCCTTTCTATCTGTCTTGACTTGAGTTATCGCTAGTGAAGTTCAACATTGTGTCATCTGAATCTGTCCTGTAGCTATCTCTTGCGAGCTTGCAACATTTTATTAACCAGCCTTAATCTGGTCCCAGAGTTTCCCATGCCATTGAGCACTGGACCGACATCTGTTTTTGTGCAAGGGAAAGATGTATTTTATGACAGTCCCATTGGATATATGTGATCATTAGATTATATTTTACTCTTTCACACAGGGATTTGGTGGTTATCAGGATTTTTCAAATAGACCTACTGTGAGAAACTATTAGGCCATTCGCAATGGCTGTAAAAAATTAAAAAAATAATAATAATAATAAGATTTTGTTGACTTACTGTGTGAGATGAAGAAAATATTACTGAAAGCGTATTAGTGGTGAACATGATGATCAGAAATCAAACATCCCAAATGGGCACTAACCTAGAATTGCGCACAGCAGGCCAGCTAGGCTACTTCTATGCTTGCTCAGGTGTGTGTGCTCCCTCAACATTAACATGACAGAGAAACCTAACCCATGCTCATTGCTCACATGGAGCACTCCAAACAAGACAATTAAAACATTTACAACTCATAAATTATTATGAAATAAATCAAAACTTGTTTCTCAAGTGTAGAAGGTTGTGAACTCTGCAAACAACGTTTCCACTCTGAGAATGAGAACGGTAAATGACCTAATTTATTAAGTGAAAAAATGTATGTAGCCAAATGACCGGGATTAACAGTTCCGGTACATTTACTACTGGTGACAAATGTAATAAGGATTTTTTTAATTTTTTATTTATGAAAATAAAAACTATCAAAGAGCAAACAATTCACATGAAACAATGAACCCACAAGAATTGTCGAGACAACTGAGTGGATGCATTCTGGACAAACCCCTTCCCTTTTCAACATTTTAAATTGTTTTTAAGACTCATTATCTTCACACATTTAAGATGCTTTTCACTGACAGCCGCAACTCAAATCAGCTAGGCATTTTGCCATGCGTGCTGTGCTGTCTAATGACACTTCCTCATGACGTTTCTTTCATGTTTTAATTGGTTGTCCAGAAGCCAAATGCATAATCCTAGTCATATTAGCAACCCTTCATCCTAGTTGTTGCATCTTTAGAGTAACCTCAAATTTAGAAATAGGGTGTTTACCGCTGTCATACTGCTTGCATCAGGTGCGCTGTTAATGTTTTCCCTTTTACCTGCGAATTGCAGTTTGCCATTTTTTTTTTGTTAAGATGAATTACCAGAAGTGCGATTTGTGTCATTCTGAGCAGCGTGGGTGGATGCTCTAATGAGTAACACACCCAATGCAGATGTGTCTGGTACATTTCTCTCATGGCCGCTATATTGAAATCTTTCCGGTCACGTTGTCCAGGGCAACATTTCCTAAAGGAAATGCTGGTGTAGACTTTTGTTCCAGCTCTACTCTCACGTCAGATTCTACAAATCAACTGCTCAACAGGACCTTGTTATGCTGACTCGGGTGTGTTTTAAGCAGTGCTGATCAAAAGCCTGCACACCCAATGACCTAGCTCTCCAGATGGAGAGTTGACCACGTGTTTTATACAGTAACCGTGCTGTATATTTGACTAACTTCTGATGGGCAGGTGGGATGGAAGCGTCCGAACATCCGGTGAAATTGCAGAGCGCCAAATTAAAAATACAGAAGTAGACAAATTGAACATTCATAAAAATACAAGTGTTATCCACTTACCTTTGATCTTCATATGGTTGCAGTCACGAGTCCCTGTTACACAAATGTTCGATAAAGTCCCTCTTTATGTCCCAAAAACACTTTTTGGGGGGCTCGTTTTGTTCAGTAATCCACTGGCCTAAAGGCGGTCAATACATGCAGACGAATACATCCTAATAGTACCGGTGAAGTTCGTCGAAACATGTCAAACCATGTTTATAATTCATCCTCAGGTTGTCTATTGTCTAAATAATTGATCATATTTCAACCGGACAATAGCGTCTTCAATAGAAAGGAAAAACAACGAATGGCGCGCAATCGGTCACGCGCGCAAACTAGCTCTGGTTCATTCTAGAGTCCACTGAAAGAATGGTCTCATTCTTCCTCATTTTTCAGAATACAAGCCTGAAACAATGTCTAAATACTGTTGACATCTAGTGAAAGCTATAGGAACTGCAATCATAACCATTTAGATACTGTATAGGCATTCAATAGAAAAAACCCACATCAAAAATATCCCACTTCCTAGATGGATTTTCCTCGGGTTTTCGCCTGCCATATCAGTTCTGTTATACTCGCAGACGTTATTTTAACAGTTTTGGAAACTTTAGTGTTTTCTATCCAATACTACCATGCATATGCATATCCTATCTTCTGGGCCTGAGTAACAGGGAGTTTACATTGGGCACCTCATTCATACAAAATACTGCCCCTACCCAAGAGGTTAAGGCATTTTCTCGCTGTAGTATTGTTATGGTATTGAGTGTTATTATACTAAGCTGGCATTGGTATGAAGCCACAATTCTGATACTTCATTTGTGTTCTAGTTATTGATTAGCTCATCGGGTTAGCCTAAACAAATGCAGATGGGCAACCCATCAGCCATCTATAGCCACGCCACTATGCTGCTACAGGAGAATGCTCATTGCTAAAATGGTACACCTGCCCAATAATGAGCCATACAGGCCTTTGAAAGAGCCAACATGCGCTCATTTCTGGAGAGGAATCTTAGCAGGGGTGTGGTACGTGCACACTTCAACATTTGTATTAAATTGGGGGAAAGTGAACTTAATCTACTAGATAACTTGATCTTCTTCTTCCCTTTCTCCCTGTAGGCCAGTAAGCATCTGGAGAATGGAGAGATCAGCCATGATGACTTCCTGAATGTGGCTCACCAGATCAAGCAGCTGTTCCAGTACCAGGAAGAGAAGCAGCGAGGAGACTCCTGGGAGGGCTCCAGTGAGGATGGCCACGGACACGCCCACCCACACCACCTCCCACCAACCAGGAAGAAGCCCCTGCTGGCCACACCCACAGGGGGTGTGTCCTCCGGGGCAGACTTGTCCGACGCAGAGCTCACCTACTATGAACACAAGTCCAAGCTGAGGAGGACCCAGGTGATGCTGTGGCAGCAGGAGCAAGGAGGGGAGGGTTGGGACGGAGAGGACAGCCAGGAGGAGGTAGAGGGGAGGCCCGGGGAGGGCCCTGGGGGTGCCAAGACCGAGGTTAACAGGGAGACTAACGCCCTTCCTTCAGGGATGAAGTTCACCAGGCTTCCTAAGGACAGGCTGAAGGAGGTAGAGGAGGAGCAGCCCACCCCAGCAGCCATCATCCAGGAGTACAGCCACGGGAACGAGTTCCCCAGGCTCAAGTCTCTGCCAGGGCTACGCTTCAGGAGGATACAAGACCCCAGGGAGTCCACCGCCACTGACAGACTCAAAGGCAAGTGGAGTTTCATGTCTAATGATGGGACTAATTTATGAATACATTTTGTTATACGCACACATGGTTGGACACCCAAGCCAAGGGAATATATTATGAATCAGAAGTATGTCTGTAAATGCAGTGCTTTATGACTTTGTTTGATTACTATCCGATGATAAATGGTTCCTGTTCTCATTTAGTAATTGTTTTTATTTCTTAGCTGGTGAAAGAGAGCGAAACTCCCCCCTCAGTGAGCGGCTGCCCAATCACAGACCACCGTACGATGATAGGGAGGAGCCTAAGAGCGGCTACAATGCCCCTCCCAGGCGGTATGGAGGAGGTCCGCTGTCTGAAGACCATGCTGTCAAACCTCCGTACCCCCGTTACGATGACCCTCGCAAACACGACCGCATCCCCCCCAAACCCTCCAGCGGCCCGTTGCTCCAGAACTCAGTCAGCCTGGCACTGGACGGCCCCATTAGGAAGTCCCCGGTTCCTTTACCGGTACCAGCATACGAGCGGGAGCGCCTGTCCCCGTTACAGCAGATGGACGCGGCAGAGATGAGCCCTGTCCCGCGCTTTGAGAGCCCCAACAGCGAGCACTCGTGTGACGAAGGGCCCCTGGACACCCCCTCTACCCAGACCCCACCACCCAGGAGGACCCCCCCGTGGGCCCGTGCTCTCCTCAGTACGCAGCAAACATGTTGAGTCTCCAGGACACACCCCCCCTCACACCGCAGATGGCCCCCAGAGATACGACGGTGGTCCCAAAGGAGGACCACCTTCGCCACGCTATGATGGACCCCACAAGGGCACTCAGTCTGGGTACGACGGGCCTGGTCACATAGGTCAGCCTGGCAGGCCTCACCCTGGGGGCCGTTACGAGGGCGTCCAGGGGCCCGGTAGGTACGATGGACCAGGGTGCTCCTCACACGGCCCATCAAGGTATGATGGGCCCTACCCTCAGGGCCCCGGCAGGTTCGACGGCCCCGCTCTACATAAAGGACCAGAGAAGTTTGACGGACCAGGAAGATACGACGGCCCCTCCATGCCTCACGTTCCAATGAGAGGGGACCCACAAGGCATTGGGGGAAGGTTTGACGGCGGCCCGCCGCCTCCGCAGCAAGGTAGGCTATCGGGGCGATATGACGGTAGATTTGACGGACAGGGGCCTGGGCCAATGCGTTTTGACGGCCCCATGCAGTCCAACCGCTTCGATGGTCCAATGAACTTCAACAGCTCCCACATGCAGCCCGGCCCTGGAAGGTTCGAAGGACTAATGAGGTTCCAGCAAGGCCCCATGAGATTTGACGGCGCTCCCAACCAGCCAGGCCCGATGCGTTTCGATGGCCCAGGGAACCCCTCCACCCCAATGGGCCAGCCCGGCCCCATGCGCTACGACTCTCTGCCCCCCCAGGGCATGCCCCCACGCTTTGACTGCCCCTCCGGCCAGCAGGTGTCTCCCAGGTACCACACCACTCCCAACCTGCAGCCCCAGCTGAGGCCACTAGGGACACCCATGTATGACCCAGTCAACCCCGGAGGCCCCCAGCAGTTCCAAACGTTCCCAGTGCAACAGAACGTGGTGGGCCAACAGGGGGCTAACTTCACGGTGTCTCCCGTCCCTGTGTCCCAGGCTGGGTTCAACAACTCCTACGTCAGACCTCCATTCTACACCCCTGGTGTGCCTCTGCCACCGGCAGGGAACATGCAGCAGCCGGTGAGAACCTCTTCTTGATTTAGGACGTAGGGGATGAGTCCCAAATGTCACTCTATTCCCTATTTATTGCACCACTTTTGACCTGGGTGCTATTTGGGATGTACACCACATAGTGATTATCAGAAAGGTCGAGAAGTACAATAGACTTGAATGATTTCATCAATTGAGAAGGTTTCATATTTGTGTTTGTACGTGCACGTATGTGTGTATCGTTTGGTGTCTTTGTGTGGTTAGTGTTTTATTAGGCTCACACTTTTATGCACTAATGCTACTCTGTCACTATAGTCAACACATAGCTATCGCAACGCACAGCACTGCTCTAACCTAAACCGCATTCAATCATACATTCACTTTTACGCCATCACATTCATACACTTTAACTATCCTGCTTATGGGTCGTTCTATAAATAATGGGGCCAATGGGTGACATTGGGATACAAATTTCAGTTTGAAACTAAAATAAATCAACAACAAAAATCATATGCAAATTAGCCCTTTACTTCACTTATACAACAAGATAGGATTATGCATCCTTGATTTTGACTTGCCAGTGTCTGTATGCACCCTGCTTGAAGCACAATTGTAATTTTCAAGGACCTCAATGTTATACAATTGTATAATTTATGGAAATGTTCATATCTAGGCCTAATATAGAACCCCCCCCCCTCAAAAGCATGCAAAAAGTGTCAGTAGACCATTACCATTTTAAGAATACATGTTTAGGGCTTGCCAATGCATTGATATTATAATTATTACATTGTAAAATATGTGAGAATGTGCACATTGCCTGGTTAAGTAGATTGGACGCAACATTGAATGTCATCCTCATAATAAGCACACATGGATTTACTGCAACAGAGTAGCGCAGCACCCTTTAGCGGGAAACAAACTGATGTGGACACATCTGTCACAAAAACTGATAAATGAAATCACAGATAATTATAAGGGAGTAGGGGTACATAAATTGACTACAATAATTACTATAACTTTTAAACCACCAAACTGAGGAAATGTCTGATTTTAGAAAGGTAGGCCTATTCCATTACTTGAATTTCTGAGCTACTTCAAATCCAATTTTATTTGTCACATGCGCCGACTAAAACAGGTGTCGACCCTTACAGTGAAATGCTTACTTACAAGCCCTTAACCAACAATGCAGTTTTAAGAAAAAATACCCCCAAAAAATAAGAAATAAAAGTAACAAATAAAAATAACAATAGCGAGGCTATATACAGGGGATACCGGTACAGAGTCGATGTGCGGGGGCACCGGTTAGTCGAGGTAATATGTACATGCAGGTAGAGTTGTTTAAGTGACTATGCATAGATAATAAACCCGAGTGGCAGGAGCGTAAAGGGGTGGGGGGGTGCAATGCAAATAGTCTGGGTAGCCATTTGAGTAGATGTTCAGTAGTCTTATGGCTTGGGGGGGTAGAAGCTGTTTAGAAGCCTCTTGGACCTAGACTTGGCCCTCCGGTACCAGTTGCCGTGCGGTAGCAGAGAGAACGGTATGACCAGGGTGGCTAGAGTCTTTGACAATTTTTAGGGCCTTCCTCTGACACCGCCTGGTATATTTGTCCTGGATGGCAGGAAGCTTGGCCCCAGTGATGTATTCGGCCGTATGCACTACCCTCTGTAGTGCCTTGCGGTCGGAGGCCGTGCAGTTGCCATACCAGGCAGTGATGCAACCCGTTAGGATGCTCTCAATGGTGCAGCTGTAGAACTGTTGTCATCTGCAAACTTAATTATGGTGTTGGAGTCGTGCCTGAGTGAACAGGAGAGGACTGAGCACGCACCCCTGGGGGGGCCCCCCGTGTTGAGGATCAGCGTGGCCGATGTGTTGTTACCTACCCTTACCACCTGGGGGTCCGTCAGGAAGTCCAAGATCCAGTTGCAGAGGGAGGCATTTAGTCCCAGGGTCCTTAGCTTAGTGATGAGCTTTTGAGGGCATTATGTTGTTGAATGCTGAGCTGAGGTGAATGAATAGCATTCTCACATAGATGTTCCTTTTGTCCAGGTGTGAAAGGGAAGTGTGGAGTGCAACAGAGATGGCATCATCTGGATCTGTTGGGGCGGTATGCAAATTGGAGTGGGTCTAGTGTTTCTGGGATAATGGTGTTGATGTGAGCCATGACCAGCCTTTCAAAGCACTTCATGGCTACAGACTTGAGTGCTACGAGTCCTGTGGCCTTGTGAATGACCTAAAATAAAGTTCTTACTCACATCGAATGCGGAGAGCGGTGTCGTCTGGAACAGCTCATGCTCTCATGCATGTTTCAGTGTTACTTGCCTCGAAGCGAGCATAGAAGTAATTTAGCTCATCTGATAGGATTGTGTCACTGGGAAGCTCTCGGCTGCGCTTCCCATTGTAGTTCATTAGTTTTCAAGTCCTGCTTCATCCGACCAGCGTCGGAGCCGGTGTCGTATGATTCGATCTTAGTCCTGTATTGACGTTATTGCCTGTTTGATGGTTTGTCGCAGGGCATTGCAGGATTTCTTATAAGCTTCCGGGTTACTCCCGCTCCTTGAAAATGGCTGCTCTACCCTTTAGCTCAGTGTGGATGTTGCCTGTAATCCATGGCTTCTGGTTGGGGTATGTACGTACTAGAGGTCAACCGACTATGATTTTTCAACGCCGATACTGAATATTGGGGACCAAAAAAGCCGATACCAATTAATCGGCTGTTTAAATAAAATAAAATTGTAATAATGACAATTACAACAATACTGAATGAACGCTTATTTTAACTTAACATAATACATCAATAAAATCAATTTAGCCTCAAGTAAATAATGAAACATGTTCAATTTGGTCTAAATGCAAAAACAAAGTGTTGGAGAAGAAAGTAAAAGTGCAATATGTGCTATGTAAGAAAGCTAACGTTTCAGTTCCTTGCTCAGAACATGAGAACATATGAAAGCTGGTGGTTCCTTTTAACATATGAGTCTTCAATATTCCCAAGTAAGAAGTTTTAGGTTGTAGTTATTATAGGAATTATAGGACTATTTCCCTATATACCATTTGTATTTCATTAACCTTTCACTATTGGATGTTCTTATAGGCACTTTAGTATTGCCAGTGTAACAGTATAGCTTCCGTCCCTCTCCTCGCTCCTCCCTGGGCTCGAACCAGCAACACAACTACAACAGCCACCATCGAAGCAGTGTTACCCATGCAGAGCAAGGGGAACAACTACTAGAAGGCTCAGAGCGAGTGACGTTTGAAACGCTATTAGCGCACGCTAACTAGCTAGCCATTTCACTTCGGTTACACCAGCCTCATCTCGGGAGTTGATAGGCTTGAAGTCATAAACAGCGCAATGCTTGACGCACAACGAAGAGCTGCTGGCAAAACGCACGGAAAGTGCAGTTTGAATGAATGTTTACGTGTCTGCTTCTGCCTACCACCGCTCAGTCAGATACTTAGGTACTTGTATGCTTGTATGCTCAGTCAGATTATATGCAACGCAGGACACGCTAGATAATATCTAGTAATATCATCAACCATGTGCAGTTAACTTCTTATGGTATAGGGGACGCTTGCGTCCCACTTGGCCAAAAGCCAGGGGAAATGCAGCGCGGCAAATTCAAATAAAATTATATGAAAATCAAACTTGAAATCACACATGTAAGATACTAAATTAAAGCTACACTCGTTGTGAATCCAGCCAACATGTCAGATTTTTAAAATGCTTTTCGGCGAAAGCATAAGAAGCTATTATCTGATGATAGCACAACAGTAAACAAAGAGTAGCATATTTCAACCCTGCAGACGCTACACAAAATGCAGAAATAAAATATAAATCATGCCTTACCTTTTGTTGGCACTCCAATATGTCCCATAAAAATCACAATTGGTACTTTTGTCCATTTATTTGGTGCGTTTGATCCAGAAAAAAAACAGCTTCCAAATTGCGCAACGTCACTACAAAATATCTCAAAAGTTGCCTGTAACCTTTGCCAAAACATTTCAAACTACTTTTCTAATACAATTTTAGGTATTTTTAAACGTTAATAATCGATCAAATTGAATACGGGTCTATCTGTTTTCAATAGAGGACGAGGAAACTAATGCTACTTTTCAAGTCTTGCGCATTCTCAACAGCGTTACCTTTTTCCAAGATGGCCGTACTTCATTGCACAAAGGAATAACCTCAACCAAATTCCAAAGACTGGTGACATCCAGTAGAAGCGTTAGGTACTGAAAACAAGTGCCTAAGAAATATCGTTTCCCAATGAGAACTCACTGAACAGACAGACTTCAACAAAAAAAAAAAGCATCTGAACGGTTAGTCCTCTGGGTTTTGCCTGCAACATAAGTTCTGTTATACTCAGACATGATTCAAACCGTTTTAGAAACTTCAGTGTTTTCTATCTAAATCTACTAATAATATGCATATCTTATATTCTTGGCATGAGTAGCAGGAAGTTGAAATTGTGCACACTATTTATCCAAAAGTGAAAATGCTGCCCCCAATATTTTAAGAAGTTAACTAGTGATTATGATTGTTTTTTATAAGATACGTTTAATGCTAGCTAGCAACTTACCTTGTCTTACTGAATTTGCGTAACAGTCTCCTTGTGGAGTGCAACGAGAGAGAGGCAGGTCGTTATTGCGTTGGACTAGTTAACTGTAAGGTTGCAAGATTGGATCCCCCGTTCCTTGGCCTTCATTGTAAATAAGAATGTGTTCTTAATTGACTTGCCTAGTTAAATAAAGGTATAAAAATAAATAGTCACATCGGCGCCCAAAAATACAGATTTCCGATTGTTATGAAAACTTGAAATCGGCCATTACAATTAATCGGTCAACCTCTAGTACGTACAGTCACTGTGGGGACAACGTCATCGATGCATTTATTGATGAAGCCAGTGACTGATGTGGTGTACTCCTCAATGCCATCGGAAGAATCCCGTAACATATTCCAGTCTGTGCTAGCAAAACAGTCCTGTAGCTTTGCAAGCCCCTTATATTTCTTTAAATTGCAGGTCTAACATGGGAAGCTAAATATATTTGGTATGTTATTTCATTACCTGATCATATTTTGAATAAGCCCACTAGGCTATGTTTTTTTATATCCAGAATAATTTGTTGGAATAGCATTGGGTGTTGTTCAGTGGTCTATTCTACACAATTGAGCACAGTAGACTGTGTCCAATCTGAGGCATGAACATGAACTCATTGCTTTTTCTGTTAAATCTGATGGTCAAGCAGACTACAACAGGTGATCAACATCGATTTGCTAGGGATGTTTTATCCAATGTGCATCCAGTCACAATTATCTTCACCGGCGTAACAAATGAGACTGAAATATTCTGGACATTCCTCACAAACAATTTTCTTTTTTTCCAGCACTTCAGCTGTTGCATTGCATGCATTATCACAACAGATGTTTGTCACTTGACTATCATTCAGAACATTCCTTCCTGGATCAGATTATCACGATGTAATTAATCTCCCGAGTGGCGCATCAGTTTAAGGCACTTTATTATTACAGACCCTGATTCATTCCCAGGCTGTGTCACAACCGTCCGTGATCGGGAGTCCCATAAGGCGGCGCACAATTAGCACAGCGTCACCCGGGTTCTGGTAGGCCACCATTGTAAATAAGAATTTGTTCTTAACTGACTTGCCTAGTTAAATGAAGGTTAAATAAAAAATCAACTGGACGCCAAATGCGCATCCAACAATGATCACATCTATTTAGGTTTTAAGTATCAAGGTAGACAGGGTTCAAGTTCGAGGTCTAATTTAACTTGATGCTTAATATATGGTATAGCAACTGCCATTAATCCACAGACACAAGTAATGTATTATGTCACATGTTTTATGATGGATAAATCCGTCAAGACGCCAACCATGATAAAGGGTTAATTATACATAGCTACGATCCCCCTTGTATCTTAATGTAATGGCATGGGGGGGAAATCTATGCGTTTTTATCAATGGTTTATCAACAGCTGTAACAAGTTGTCCAGTGAAAGAAATCCTCACTGGTGCCCTACTTTATAGAAATAAACAAATAGTTTATAGATATAAACAAAATGGTGAAACTCCATCTGATACACTAAAGGTAATTCGCTCCCATTCAGTTCATAAATGAGCAGAAAAATGTATTGGATGGGGCTTCACCAAAGTCCTCCACTGATGTAGAACAAAATATATTGGCTCATTCTGTATTAGTTACCACCCACAGTGGGTTCTCATTACGGTGAAATGTAGCTTGGTGAAGCACTTCATAACAATTAAAGAGTCACATCATTCATATATTGAACAGAACAATTCATTGGGTGGAGAGTGTTCCTCCCAGCTAAAGCTTCAACTATAGTTTTCACCTCTGCCATCTTGAATCTCTAACTTCATAATATGGAGCGTGACCGAAGTCCTTGCTCTACTGAGGCTTTGCTTACAATTATTTTCTCTAAGCAGGCCCTGATATCCTAATGCCAAATAAACATCTTATATTTAACTCAAACGCCAGATGTGCTCAGGAGGGAGAGGACTGGATACAAGCTATTTAGGTCAGTTGAAGGCTAAATGTCTGTTTTGTCCTTGTTCCAGATGAATATGCTTTCTAACCTTGGCCAGCCCTTCATCCCTCCCAGCACAGTGCCTTTCAACCAGCCTGGTAAGATCATGTTCACTTTTTTATTTCACCGAGATCTACTTTCGGTTCTCAATGTTGTTGTTTGATAAATGGTTCTTTATTTCATGTTACAGCATTTGGTATCATGATAGTCTTTCATCCTCTGCATTTTGAAGGGATTCATCTTGCTTAGTCGATAAGAAATCTGTGAGAGATCTGGATGACTTAAAAACAAAAACATGGACATTCTCAATGTAAAACGCATTTTAGTCCAGGAGTGCTTAATCTGGGTCTGTGAAACTGGCCTTCTGAGATCAGATGAATCGCATGTCCAGTATGAGTACCTATTGCTGTAAATCCGTCACTGGGTAAGGATCAAATCAAGTTTGTCATGTACAGCGTAGTGTACGCAGTACAATTAACTGCTTACTTGAAAACACTCCTCTCAAACAGTGCAACAGATCTAAAATATTCAATGAAAATAAAGTAGGGGGGGGGGGGGACACACACAATACAAGTGTTTGGTAATTGCTTTATGTCAGTTGATTTCTGGTTTGTCATTCTTCTCCAGCTCCCCAGTTCCCTCCTCCAGAGAGTCACTTTGGGCAGGTAGATGTAAACGACCTGCTATCCAAGCTCATTTCCACCGGCATCATCTCTACCGGAGGCATCAAACCAGCTCAGAGTACAGACACTGCTGCAGCACACAGCGGTACAGAGTCAGCCGCCACCCAACCGACCCCTCCCATGGTAGAAGAGGAGGAAGAGGAAGAGCAGGAGGAGGATGAGAATGTCCCAGACCTCACCGGCTTCGTCATCGAAGACATGAAACAGTACGTTTGCTGAAATGCACCATGCTGGTCTGATTATGAAGATGTCCATCTACCATTGACATCAATGAATGCTTCACTCTAGTTATTTATGCATGAGAATTCTCTAGTTATGCTTTGTCCAGTGATCCTCTGAGTAAGATAAATAAAATGTATGGTCCACATGTGTTCATAAAATGGTAATGTATTTGTCTTTATATGTCAAATGTATGACTATTAACCACTGGTTCTGTTTGTCCCTTTCCCCAGGCGCTATGACAGCGTGGTGACTAAGCTGTACACAGGGATCCAGTGTTACTCCTGCGGCATGCGTTTCACCGCCTCTCAGACAGACGTCTACGCTGACCACCTGGACTGGCACTACCGGCTGAACCGTTCCGAGAAAGACATCAGCAAGAAGGTCACCCACCGCCGCTGGTACTACAGCCTCACGGTAAGAGAGATGGACACGCGCACACACTCTCACCTTGTGTCTGAGCCACCACAGCTAGAACTACCTCATTGTAAAACCATTACCTTCTACCCCAATATGAACAATACCCACTCACACTCACTTTTTTACAATGAAAATGATTAGTTATTGCCTTGTAATAAAAGGCTGATCATGTCCTCAGGACTGGATAGAGTTTGAGGAGATAGCGGACCTGGAGGAGCGGGCCAAGAGCCTGTTCTTTGAGAAGGTGAATGAGGAGGTAGTGCAGAAGACCCAGGAGGCCGCCAAGGAGAAGGAGTTCCAGAGTGTTAAAGCAGCTGCAGATGTGGTGGATGAGGTGGGTAGCAACATACTTCTGGTCATGTAGTGTATGTGGACACCTGCTTGTCGAACATCTCATTCCAAAATCACGGGCGGTAATATGGAGTTGGTCCCCTCTTTGCTGCTATAACAGCCTCCACTCTTCTGGGAAGGCTTTCCACTAGATGTTGGAACATTGCTGCAGGTACTTCCTTCCATTCAGTGATGGAAGTGATTTAGGCCTGGCTCGCAGTCAGCGTTCCAATTCATCCCAAAGATGTTCGATGGGGTTGAAGTCAGGGCTCTGTGCAGACCAGTCAAGTTCTTCCACACCGATCTCGACAAACCATTTCTGTATGGAACTCGCTTTGTGCACGGGGGCACTGTCATGCTAAAACAGGAAAGGGCCTTCCCCAAACTGTTGCCATGAAGTTGGAAGCACAGAATCACCTAGAATGTCATTGTATGCTGTACCGTTAAGATTTCCCTTCACTGGAACTAATGGGCCTAGCCCGAACCATGAAAAAGAGCCCCAGACCGAACCCTGAAAAACAGACCCAGACCATTATTCCTCCTCCCTACGTGCTTCAGCACTCGGTGGTCCCATTCTGTGAGCTTGTGTGCCTACCACTTCGCGGCTGAGCCGTTGTTGCTCCTAGACGTTTCCACTTCACAATAACAGCACTTACAGTTGACCGGGGCGGCTCTAGCAGGGCAGAAATTTGATGAACTAACTTGTTGCAAAGGTTGCACCGTCATAGGATCCCATGTTAAGTCACTGAGCTCTTCAGTAAGGCCATTCTACTGCCAATTTTTGTCTATGGAGATTGCATGGCTGTATGGTCGATTTTATACACTTTTCAGCTAGTGATGCATTTTTGGCCAATACGATATCCAATATTTTCCTTGACAACAAAAAAACGATACCGATATTAAACATTTTAGGCACCTTTTAAGCATTCTAGTACAGTAAATAGTTAACACACACATGGACGCAGGGGTCTCAGGCACATCTCTGTGCAAGAGGCGCTACTACAGTCCCTGGTTGGAATCCAGGCTGTATCACATCCGGCTGTGATTTGGAGACCCATAGGGCGGCGCGCAATTGGCCCAGCGTCGTCTGGGGTAGGCGGTCATTGTAAATAAGAATTTGTTCTTAACTGACTTGCCTAGTTAAATAAAGGTTACACACCACACTGACCAAAAAGTTATTTTTTTGGCATTTACGTATAGTCCCATTACCAGTAAAACATAATCAAAACCTATTTCTTTCACTTACTTGCTGTGCTGTTTCAGTTGTTTCATTCTCAACCAGGTATTCTATGGAACGCCATTTGGGTCTTTGGTGTAAAAAAAGATACAAATAACACTATTTGATGTGACAAATAACACTCGAATATGACTGCACGTCACATAATAATTTAACACGTTTGTGAATTTTTTACGTAGTTATTACACATTGATTACACTATCACTCGTATTTCATGTCACAACGATTAATCGATGCGCATGCTATGATGCTGGTAAAGTTGTCTCGGCGCCTACAGTGCTGGTCATAAAAGAAAGCTAGCTAGCTCATTGATGCAAACAATGTTCTTCTCCAAAAACATAGCAAAACAACAATCTGTTTCAGTAGTTATAGTTACCTTGCTAACTATATAGCTAGGTGTCATCTAAAATAACCCTACTTTATAGTATTTGATTAATGGTGGTCGGACCCATCATCTATCTACCCATCTAAGCTAGCCACAATAAGAATTAGCCACTATAGTGGACTTTGCGGTTAGCCTTCAAAATAAAAGTATGTAATTGAGAGTGATGCAAATGAATACAAATACAATTATGCATTAATTGAATAGATCATGCTTATCTAGTTTGGATTCTTATATAAAATCAACTAAAGATCATTTGTTAACCTCTAACTCATCATCCCGGGTCCGGGAGCGTAATCAACTGACACTAATTAGCATAACGGACATAAATATTCCTATTCATGAAAATCACAAGTGAAATATATTGAGACACAGCTTAGCCTTTTGTTAATCACCCTGTCATCTCAGATTTTCAAAATATGGTTTACAGCCAAAGCTAGACAAGCATTTGTGTAAGTTTATCGATAGCATAGCATTTTGTCCAGCCAGCAGCAGGTAACTTGGTCACTCACGAGACTCCCAGTTGGATAGCAAATGTTCCTTTTTTCCAAAAATATTATTTTTGTAGGCGAAAAAGCTCCGTTTGTTCTTTACGTTTGGCTGAGAAATCGCCCGGAAATTGCAGTCACAAAAACGCAGAAAAATATTCCAAATTAGCTCCATAATATCGACAGAAACATGGCAAACGTTGTTTATAATCAATCCTCAGGGTGTTTTTCAAATATCTATTCGATAATATATCCACCGGGACAATTAGTTTTTCAGTAGGACCGATTGGAATAATGGCTACCTCCGTATTTTATGCGAGAATCACTCTGGGAGCATCAGGTGACCACTTGCGCAATGTAGCCGCTTACGGGTATTCTTCAACATAAATCTGTAAAACTACGTCAATGCTGTAGACACCTTGGGGAATACGGAGAAAAAGTAATCTGGTTGATAGCCCATTCACTGCTCAATAGGGACGCATTGGAACGCAGCGCTTTCAAAACATGAGGCACTTCCGGATGGGATTTTTCTCAGGCTTTCGCCTGCAACATCAGTTCTGTTATGCTCACAGACAATATTTTTACAGTTTTGGAAACTTTAGTGTTTTCTATCCTAAGCTGTCGATTGCTAAATGACTTAAATGTAAATGTAAATATGCATATTCAAACATCTTAAATATCCCATTTACTACGGGAACGTTATTTTTCCAAAAATGAAAATACTGCCCCCTAGTCACAAAAGGTTAATTTGACAAAAAGCTGTTGAAATCACACTGGATGTATTAGACTTTAGAATTGCATTGGGGGTATACTTACTTCACTGCACAGCCTTATCTATGGATTGTGGATCAATGACATGGGGTATCAGTCTATTCCGTGACACCCAGAGAAACATTAGCGTCATAGCTCTTATTGCGGGACTCTGAAACAACTGTGAATTGAACCACATTTATTGTCAATCCCTGTGTATTGAACACGATTCCAGAGGAAAACCAATACTGCGTGGATGTTTTGGAGTCTGATAACTCTGAGGAGGATGTTGGGAAAAAATATATTGGGTATTGAGTAGACTGATACCCCATTTCATTGATCCCCAATCCTTGGGTAAAGCTGTACAGTGCAATATGAATGTCAATACATACAATAGGCTGACTGGGGAGGTGATTTCACACAGTCACAGTCCCGCGATAAGAGCTACAACACTAATATTTGGGTAAACTCTCAGTTGTGTTCCGTGGGTGTCACCAAGTAGACTGATACCCCATTTCATTGCTTCACATTCCAACCATGTTTCACATTATCTAGTCTAAACATGGCATAATTCCACCAATTGTAACCTTCTGTGTCACTTTCTGAGGTACTTTTATTTTGAAGGCAAACCGCAAATTCCACTTGTGCCTAATCCTTCTTGTGGCTAGCTTCACAACACGTAACCCAGTTCGGTCGAGCCTCACTAGCCAGATGAAGCTAGCTGGCTGCTTATAATGTTATCTTTGGGCAACAGGGTTAAGTGGCTGGCTAGCTATTTATTTTCATGAACTGAAGTTCAATTTCAATAGGCAAACAACAAGTAGCTACCTAGCTAATACTTACAAGGATTGAAAATGACTGCTGTTTCTACTGGGTATTTGTTTTCAGGCTTGTTGTATTGTTGCTAGCTAGGTACCAAGCTAAAGCTAGCTAGCTACCTCATAAGTTGCAGTCGAACGAATAATGCTTTATTACCAACGCGGTATTGTCAACACATCGTTCTTGGCCGGTGTTTGCTTGTTTGCAGACATTTTTATACAGCTTTGACAGTGCTACTGATAGTTAGCTATCGCTTCGCTTGGCTTGCATGTGCAAATTCAGAACCCACAACATTCAGTAATAGAACTGTTATTTAACGTGTCAAATCATTTTATTTGACATGTATCTTTTTTTGACACGCAAAGACCCAAGCGGCGTTCCATAGTATGTTGTGACGCTAATAGCAGTGACGCTATTACTGTTTAACTCCGGTAGGGCAACATCTGAAAAATGGCTCACCTGGTAGTGTGTACCGGTGCTCGACCAGTCGCGAAAGCGAACATCACCCACGACAGAGAACGGTTGATTTGTCAAGGGCAATGAATTCCATTATCTTGGCGTTAATGGATTGTCTCGCTAGAATTTTCTTACTCTTTCAAGATGACTGCTCGATTTGTTCACTGCTCGATCCACACAGCGGACATTGTGGGCTAGGTTAGGAATGCTGTGTTGGACGTGTAGCGCAAAATTTTATGTGCCTATGTTATATAGGTATGCGTGTCCGCTTTGACATTGGTTTTGCGCATCGCCGTTAAACTAGACCATTGGGCTGATACCGATGTTGGTGTTTTTAGCAAATATCGACCGATTTCCAATTTGCACCGGTATATTGTGCATCCCTACTTTCAGCAACCGGTGTGGCTGAAATGGCCAAATCCACTAATTTGAAGGCGTGTCCACATACTTTTGTGTATGTAGAGTTCATGTAAATATGGCTCACACTCAGGGCTACAACCAGAGGTATATTCTTTACAACTGATTCTGTTGCACAACATTTATTAAATGGAAGCAAACGAAACCAGGAGGGACATACCTGAATTTGTCCAATATAAACTCTTGTTTTCTTCGCATAACGCAACTGTTTGGACTAATGGTTACATCCCAGATATCACACAGGGCCTCTTAGGGCTACAGCTGACTGTTTTCATTGGCTTGTACTAGTCTTGACCCATACTCCGCTCAAATTTCATTGGATCTTTGTTTTGTTGCTGTTTTTGCCATTCTAGAAGTTAAAACAACTAAAGTTTTAACTGTGAAGATGAACTTATAGTTAAAGTTGATTGATCCTCCATTCTTGGCATGCATGATGTTCCTTTGTACTCGTGTGTATGTGTTATGGAGGTAGAACAAGTCCAGTGCCATGGCTTCGGTGGCAGTGTTCCCTGTCTTCTGGTTCTATCCTCAGGCGCTGGGGCGTTCTCGTATCATGCTGCTGTAGCCTGTATATTGCCATATTATTTTAATGGTAGACACTGCACGTTGTCAGAATGTTGTAAGATTCCATTCTTTCCCCCACTGTCTGTGTGTAGACGTGTGAGATCTGCCAGGAGCAGTTTGAGATGTACTGGGAGGAGGAGGAAGAGGAGTGGCACCTGAGAGATGCCATCAGAGTCGACGAGAAGGTGGGTGTTCACTAAAAAGATCACTCGTAGCATGATCTCCGACTCCTCTGTTAATGTACCAACACAACCTGTGGATACATACACTGTACATACATTTGAAGAAAGACTGCCACTTAAGTACTGTGGTTAGCATGTATTACCTTAGAGGAATCACTCGTAGCAAAATGTTCTTCTTTGTGAAGGAAATACTAATCAAATATGTTTTTGTCTTTCTCTTTTTCCACAGACATATCATCCTTCATGTTTTGAAGATTACAACAATGTAAGTAACCACTTGGTCACTTGATCTGTTTATTTAGTTTGGTCTGTGAAATGTTCCAAATCTTTCTATGCTGCTTTAACTGGTCATTTCTCTTCCTCCTTGTCAATCGCCTTGCTTCTCCTGCCAGACATCTTCGTTCCTGGACGTCACCCCGTCCCCCATTAAGCTGATGGAGAACCCGCTTGGTGCGTTCATTAAACGTGAGAGCGATGAGGTCACTTCCTGCTGTGCTGCGGTGAAACAGGAAGTGGAGTCTTCGTTGTCTGAAACGGGCGGTGAGGCTCAAAATGTGAAGGATGAAGTTCAGGTGAAAATGGAGGGAGAAACGAGTGCAATTTCCTAAAAAAACAAAAACAAAGAAAAACCATGCTGCTTTTTCTTTTCCTCTTTTACGGGCTGCTCTCCCTCCATTCCTCCCTTTGTTTTGTAAGGAAGAGGTATTTTTTATATTTGACCACCTCTGAGGCAGGGCCCTCAGCCATAACTTTGAATACATTTTTGTATTTGGAATCTGCCTGTGAATGTCAGGTGTTTTTTTGCTGTGTAAATGAATGAATGATGAATGCCTGAACTTAAACATTTTACCTTTGCAAAAATATGTACTTTTGGGGAAAAGATGTATGTAAAAGATTTAATTTATAAATAAAGCTATTTTTGGTATTCTTTTGTTGTAATATTGATAAAAAGGGGGTGTGACTTAAGAATCCCAGAAGATTGCTTTAATGAGTTTGTTCTTTCCTCCCAAGTAAAAATAATTTGTGTATATATAAATAGATTTTGGTTGCCATTGAGGCAAGGAATTGATGGAGAGAATTAATGAATTACTAATTTGGCTTCTGAATTAGCCTTAATAGTAAATTAATTTCAAAAGTAGCAGTTAGCATTTAGTTTACAAAAGGTAAGGAGGAATAATTTTCCGACCATCTCGCTACACTGCTGTGTACATACGGCACATGGCTAGCAACTAACATTTCTACACAATTCTGTGATCCTGCTTTCTAATTGCTTTCAGTTGGATATCTTTTTTTTACTTTTTTTTGCAGGGTTTCTTTTTTTGCAGAGGTTTGAGGGGGGGGAAATGCAATTTTGCTTGGTAATGCGGAATATCCAATAAAAACAAATCTGAACATGTGTTTGTGTGAACAGTGATTGGTGTGGTTTTTCTGTATTGCTTCTCCCTGGTTTCCCCTACCCCTTATAGAAAGTTAGCTTTTTAATTTGTCACTTTGGCTTGAATTCTAAATAAAGTTCTCTAGAATTAAAGTAGTTTGTCTTTTCTCTTATTTCATGTGATTTATAGATCATTGTATTTCAAATCTAGTTTTATTAGTCGCTTACACATTTTGCAGCTGCTTATGTACCTAGCTCCAAAAGTGCATTAATACCTAACAATATGCTCAACAAAATAAATATTAGTCTGGAATATAAATATGTATATGATATGTATGGACAGTACATGAATGGAAAGTGTGTACAGTAGTAGTTATATGCAAATGGGAGGAGCCGAGATGTGGGATATGTAGGAAAGAGCATTATGAAGGAGAGAGTGGAAGAATGGAAAACGAGAAATGGTGCAGATCATGAAGCGAAGTCTGTTGAATGCCCTTAGAGGGTGATGGTGGATAGACCTGCACTACAACCTGCGGAGAGTTCCTATCACCAGCAGGACCCAGAAATTCTTATTGTGAAGAAGGTGGACTTTGTTACTTTTAGAGCAATGGTGATAAATGGCACTGCTCAAGTAGAGAAGAAAAAAAAGTATAGAAATTGAGATTGTTTCTGAAGCTGAACGATTTTGAGGAGTTAAAGATTGCACATACACGGAGCTACATAAAGTTGTGCTCTCCCACCTTCCCCAGAGCCTGTGTAGGGAAGAGTTTTGAATGATTGAAGGAGTGGAATTTTTTTGCATTTTAAAATGTGAAGATAGCGCCTCTATTTTTCCTTTCTCCGTAATAGAATTGAACTTTTTATATTTTTATGTTTCCATCCCTGTCCAGTTATCAGTCCATTGTCCTTGGTATTATAGATAAGAAAATAAATTGTAGGGAAAAGCAGTTAAATTATGTACGGAGAAAACTTCAAAAAATCTGTTTGAGCCACATTAAGTGTTTCAGGAACTGTGTTACAAAGGTTGTATTAAAACAATTCATAAGGAAAATGCCAATAACCCATTCTGGATCAAAACATTGCATATCCATAAAGTATTTTGTTAAAATATTACCATCATTTTGGTGTCTTGTATTGGAAGTAATGATATAATTAACCGATGCCAATGAGATAGATGGACACTGAAAATACAATATAAAAGAGGGAATATAGCATATAAGTCAATACTTGTACTATGGGTGTGTGTGTGTGTGTGCTGTGGGTATGTGTCTGTTCATATGAATGGCAGAGTGAAGGAGGATGAATGTGTAGGAGGGCGGGAGAGACTGGATGTGTGGAGGCATAGGATATATGTTGTGTTTGAATGGATGAGTAAGTGGATATATAGAGGGGTGTAAATGTCTGAGAAGAAGGGAGGGGTGGGTGGGTAAGAAGAGGCAAGGATGGAAGGTGGTGATAAGCTTGGCTTGCGGGTGCATGTTGGGTAAGGATGGGAGGGTGGGACAAGCTTGGTTTGGGTGTGGTTAAAAAAAAGAGGTTGGAGAACTGGGAAGGGGTGGTGGAGAGGGATGGATTTGGTTTGAGGGAGAGGGAAGGAAGGAAACACAATTATACTACAATGTAATTGTATTTCTTATTTTATGATGTAAACCTGTTGTAAAATTAATAAGAGTTCTGGACAGATAAGGATAGGATGTCAAATTATTATTCCTTGTTTGTCATTACAACTAAGATTTAATGGTGGTTATTGGTGAGAATGGAGGGGCTATATCTGGGGGATTGGGATGGGGTGACTGGGAGGTCATCAGACACTACTTTGTGGTGTGAGTGGGGCCTCCACTCATCCCACTTCAGTCTCTCGGAGGACCCACTCACCCCAAGTAGACCCTCACCAGCCACTATACTTTAATTTCTAAGGTAATACAAGCTAACCACAGTACTTAAGTGGCAGTCTTTCTTCAAATGTATGTACAATGTATGTATCCACAGGTTGTGTTGGTACATTAAGAGAGGAGTCGGAGATAAAATTTAAAAAATGTAAAAGGGCATAGCGCCTCAAATACAAAGACATACTTTGCTCCGTTTTTTAGTTTTTTTATTAAATGTCTGCTCAAATGTTTTATTTGGTTCTTCAATGATAAATGGAACAGATGAGGTTAACTTTGATTCAATACAAGACCAACAAAATCCAATTTATCACATGGAATGTGCACAGGCTCCATGATGTGGGAAAAAAAGGCATTCGGTTCTCGAACACTTAAACATATTGTCAGCGGATGTGGTATCCTTGCAAGAGTTACATTTTTTTTTGAATGAGAAATTGAACCTTTAAAGAGGAGCTGGGTTGGAGAGGCCTATGCAGAGGTGTAAGTATCCTGATAAATAAGAAGACACCATTTTCCCTTATATCGCAGCACATGGATCAAGAAGGCAGTTTTCTGATGTTGAATTGTACCTTACATGGTGAAAAATACACATTGATTTCATTGTACAGTATATCCCAGCAGGGGCAAATCCGACCCCCGATATCATTTGGAATGCCTTTATGGCGTACATTAGGGGAATGATAATCTCATACTCTGCAAAAGGTCAAATCGGATTTAGAAATTCAAATGAATGAAAAACAAGATATAGAAGAAAATAAAATGTCTGAACTTAAGCAGGAATACAATCTTTTACTTTTGAAGAGAGCCAATGGCAAATAAACCTGGTAAATATCTCGAAGCTCTCACAAAACGAATACACGCTAAACCAGTTATAATTTCAAAAGGTAAAGATACAAAAGCAGTAATTAGAAACAACAACGTGATTAATGAGGATAGGGTGAGAGAGAGAGCTGCATGTGGGCGTTCACATTTTTCAACATGTTTTTTACAAAAAAATAGATTCGGTGTTAGATAAACTTGGATTTTCTTGGCAGGGACATACACGGGCTGCTACCCTCCACAGCATAACATTCACTGCAGATCAAAACTCCAAACCCTACAACCTAATTTTGGACAAAATTACATGGAAGGATTAATACTATCAAGGACACCATCCAACCTGGAACTGAGACATCTGAAATCTGCCTCCAGAAATCAAAGCTTCTCCCAAGTGGGTGTGACGTGACACCTACTCTCATTGCCTGCTGCACTGCTGCTTGGATTCCACCTGGCAATCTGTTCACCTTCTCCCCGGTCTGGTACCCCCACCACACTCCTCCCTCTCTCCCGAGCTTTCGCTCACCTCCAGCACACAGGCACTGTTGGGGCGAGTGACTCTGAACTTAAAATTATAAGCCCCAAGTCGTTTTATTTTGTTCTTGTGCATTTTGCTATGACTACTGCATGCTTTGCTGACTATTTACCCAACTGTGGGACAGACTGTTTGTTCCCACACTCGGGACTCTGACTCTATTGGTTACACAGACTTTTGGCCTCCCATCCTATTCTGACCACCTCTCGCCAGCTTCGTATTCATGTTACCTGATGAAATTGCTGTATAATATGATCTTGTTGCCGTCTAATGCACATTCAAATGTCATAAATCAACACTGCAAAAGCTCTCCCTGTCCTCTGCCGTGCCTTGATTGTATTACTGTTGATGATATCTGGAAATGTGCATGTACACCCTGGCCCATCTACTGTTCCTAGCCCAAATTCTGACTTGTGCTCTGATGTCTGTTTCAGCTCTCGTAAAAGCCTGGGTTTTCTGCACATTAACACTAGAAACTTATTACCTAAAATGAATCAACTGAAAGTGTGGGTTCACAACTCCAATCCAGATGTTGGTCATTACTGAGATGTGGTTAAGGAAGAGTGTTTTGAATACTGATGTTAACCTTTCTGGTTATAACCTTTTTCGGCAATCAGATCTTCCAAAGGTGGGGGAGTAGCAATCTTTACCAAGGATCACCTTCCGTGGTCGGTTGACTCCACCAAGTCTGTCCCCAAACAATTTGATTTTCTGGTTTTATGCATTAAACTTCCAAATAGCTCTTCATTGACTGTTGCTGGGTGTTATCGTCCTCCATCAGCACCGGCCTGTACCCTACCTGCTCTAAGCTCTCACCTGGCCCCTTACACTAAGTGAATTTGTCCTGCTAGGTGACCTAAACTGGGACATGCTTAAACCACCTGACCAAGTCCTAAAGCAATGAGACTCCCTAAATCTCTCAGATTATTACCAATCACACAAGGTATGACTCCAAACACCCAGAAAAGGCTACTCACCTCGATGTTATCCTCACAAATAATCATGATAGGTATCAGTGTCAGGATTTTCCTGTAGTGAAGTAGAGGCGGACCAAAATGCAGCATGGTGGTTATTCATGTTCTTTAATTTATAAAGAAACTACACATGAGATAACTAACAAAAACAACAAACGTGAGAAAACCAAACAGTCCCATCTGGTGCAAACACAAAGACAGGAACAATCACCCACAAACACACAGTGAAACCCAGGCTACCTAAGTATGATTCTCAATCAGAGACAACTAATGACACCTGCCTCTGATTGAGAACCATACTAGGCCGAAACATAGAAATTCCCAAAACCTAGAAAAACAAACATAGACTGCCCACCCAACTCACGCCCTGACCATACTAAATAAATACAAAACAAAGGAAATAAAGGTCAGAACGTGACAGTACCCCCAAAGGTGCGGACTCCGGCCGCAAAACCTTGACCTATAGGGGAGGGTCTGGGTGGGCGTCTGTCCGCGGTGGCGGCTCTGGCGCGGGACGCGGACCCCACTTCACCATTGTCTTAGTCCGCTTTATTGTCCGCCTCCGTGGCTTTCTAACCATGGCCACCCCTCTCAATGACCACACTGGACAGAGGGGCAGCTCGGGACAGAGGGGCGGAAGCTCTGGACAGAGGGGCAAAAGCTCTGGACAGAGGGGCAAAAGCTCTGGACAGAGGGGCAGAAGCTCTGGACAGAGGGGCAGAAGCTCGGGACAGAGGGGCAGAAGCTCGGGACAGAGGGGCAGAAGCTCGGGACAGAGGGGCAGAAGCTCTGGGCCGAGGGGCAGCTCGGGGCCGAAGCTCTGGGCCGAGGGGCAGCTCGGCCCGGTAGCGCTGGAGGTGAGGAAGGCTCTGGTAACGCCGGACTGAGTAGCTCTGGTAGCGCTGGAGAGGACGAAGGCTCCGGCAGCGCTGGACAGGCGGGAGCCCCTGTAAGGATGAGCCTGAGAGACAGCCTGGTGCGGGGGGCTGCCACCGGAGGGCTGGTGCGTGGAGGTGGTGACGGATAGACCGGGCCGTGCAGGCGCACTGGAGCTCTTGAGCACCGAGCCTGCCCAACCTTACCCGGCTGAATGGTCCCGGTCGCCCTGCCAGTGCGGCGAGGTGGAATAGCCCGCACTGGGCTATGCAGGCGAACCGGGGACACCGTGCGCAAGGCTGGTGCCATGTAAGCCGGCCCAAGGAGACGCACTGGAGACCAGATGCGTAGAGCCGGCTTCATGGCACTTGGCTCGATGCCCACTCTAGCCCGGCCGATACGCGGAGCTGGAATGTACCGCACCGGGCTGTGCACCCGCACTGGGGACACCGTTGCGCTCCACAGCATAACACGGTGCCTGCCCGGTCTCTCTAGCCCCCCGGTAACCACAGGAAGTTGGCCTAGGTCTCCTACCTGATGTAGCCATACTCCCTGTGATCCCCCTCCCCCAAGAAATGTTTGGGGCTGACTCTCAGGCTTCCATCCGCTCTGCCGTGCTAGTTCCTCATAACGCCGCCTCTCTGCTTTTGCTGCCTCCAGCTCGGCCTTGGGGTGGCAATATTCTCCTGGCTCTGCCCAGGGTCCTTTCCCGTCTAGAATCTCCTCCCAAGTCCATTTCTCCAAGTAGTGTAGCCTCTCCCACTGCTGCTGCTGCTGCTCCTGTTGCTGCTGCCTCTGTTCCTTCTCCTGCTGTTGCTTTTGCCGTTGCCCGTTACCACGCCGCTTGGTCCTGTTGCGGTGGGTGATTCTGTCACGGTCGTCCTCCTCTTCATCTGAAGAGGAGAGGCGAGAAGGATCGGAGGACCAATATGCAGCGTGATATGTGTTCATGTTGAATGTTTAATAAAGAAAGAACTGAACACTGAAACACTATACAAAAATAGTAAACAAAATAACAACCGTGACGCTAATGTGAGCTGCGCTGAAACAAGCCATCAACATAGACAATCACCCACAAACAAACAGTGCAACCCAGGCTACCTAAGTATGATTCTCAATCAGAGACAACTAATGACACCTGCCTCTGATTGAGAACCATACTAGGCCGAAACATAGAAATACCCAAATCATAGAAAAACAAACATAGACTGCCCACCCAACTCACGCCCTGACCATACTAACTAAATACAAAACACAGGAAAATAAAGGTCAGAACGTGACAATCAGTCTGGTGTTTTCTGTAATGACCTTAGGGATCACTGTTTTACAGCCTGTTTTTGTAATGGCTGCTCAGTGAAACGACCTGTCCTAATTTGTCATAGACACTTGCTAAAAAACTTCCTTCATGACCTGGCCTCTGTAAATTGGTACAGAATCAGCTTGATCCCCTCTGTCTTTTTTCAAAAATGTCAGTGATATTGTTAACAAACACGCCCCCATAAAGAAAATGAGAATTAAAAAGAGGTTCAGCCCCTGGTTCGACCGTGATCTTGCAGAGTTACTCCACCTTAAGAATTGTATTTGTCGAAAGGCTCGGCACACGCACACTCAGGCTGACTGGCTCTCGTTCAGGCAAATGAGAAATAAGTGCACTCAGGCTATCCGGAATGCCAAAGTTAGTTACTTTAAGGAGCAGTTCTCTCTCTATGGGTCTAACCCCAAGAAGTTCTGGAAAACGGTTAAAGACCTGGAGAATAAACCCTCCTCCTTACAGCTGACCATGTCCCTTAATGTTGATGATGTGGTTGTTACTGACAAAAGCACATGGATGAGCTTCTTAATCACCACTTCATTAAGACAGGATTCCTATTTGACTCAGCCATGCCTCCTTGCCCGTCCAACATTTCCTCACCTCCCACTCCTTCTAATGCAACTAGCACCGATGACCCCCCCCTCTTTTTCTCCTGCCCCACTACAAAGTTTCTCCCTGCAGGCGGTCACTGAGTCCAAGGTGCTAAACTTGACACTTGACCCCAAAAAAACATCTGGGTCAGATGGTTAAGACCCTTTCTTCTTTAAGGTTGCTGCCCCTTTAATCACCAAGCCTATCTCTGACCTTTTTAACTTTTCTCTCCTCTCTGGGGAGGTTCCCATTACTTGAAAGCCAGCCACGGTTCATCCTTTATTTAAAGGGGAGATCAAGCTGATCCTAACTGTTATAGGCCTATTTCTATGTTGCCCTTTATATCAAAAGTGTTGGAAAAACGTGTCAATAATCAACTGACTGGCTTTCTTGAGGTCTATAGTATTCTCTCATGTATTGCAATCTTTCTAGGCAGGTTATGGATGTGTCACTGCAACCTTAAAGGTCCTCAATGATGTAATTTATCATTGCCCTTGATTCTAAACAATGTTGTGCTGCTATTTTTATTGACCTGGTAAAAGCTTTGATACGGTAGACCATTCTATTCTTGTGGGCCGGCTAAGGAGTATTGGTGTCTCTGAGGGGTCTTTGGTCTGGTTTGCTAACTACCTCTCTCAAAGAGTGCAGTGTATGACGTCAGAACAGCTGCTGTCTCAGCCACTGCCTGTCACGAAGGATACACCCCAAGGTTCGATCCTAGGCCCCTGCGCTCTTCTAAATTGAAATCAACAACATAGCTTAGGCAGTAGGAAGCGCTCATCCATTTATATGCAGATAATACAGTCTTATACTCATCTGGCCCCTCCCCGGATTTTGTGTTAAACGTTCTACAATACAGCTTTCTTCGTGTCCAACAAGCTTTCTCTGCCCTTAACCTTGTTCTGAACACCTCCAAAACAAAGGTCATGTGGTTTGGTAAGAAGAATGCCCCTCTCCCCACGGGTGTGATTACTACCTCTGAGGGTTTAGAGCTTGACCTAGTCACCTCATACAAGTACTTCAGAGTATGGCTAGACGGTACACTGTCCTTCTCTCAGCACATATCAAAGCTGCAGGCTAAAGTTAAATCTAGACTTGGTTAATCGTAATCGATCCTCTTTCACCCCAGCTGCCAAACTAACCCTGATTCAGATGACCATCATACCCATGCTAGATTACGGAGACTTAATTTATAGATCGGCAGGTAAGGGTGCTCTCGAGCGGCTAGATGTTCTTTACCTTTCGGCCATCAGATTTGCCACCAATGCTCCTTATAGGACACATCACTGCACTCTATATTCTTCTGTAAACTGGTCATCTCTGTATACCCGTCGCAAGACCCACTGGTTGATGCTGATTTATAAAACCCTCTTAGGCCTCACTTCCCATTATCTGAAATATCTAATGCAGCCCTCATCCTCCACATACAACACCCTTTCTGCCAGTCACATTCTGTTAAAGGTCCCCAAAGCACACACATCCCTGGGTCGCTCGTCTTTTCATTTATCTGCAGCTAGCGACTGGAACGAGCTGCAACAAATACACAAACTGGACAGTTTTATCTCAATCTCCTCATTTAATTAAAGACTCACTCATGGACACTCTTACTGACAGTTATGGCCAAGACCTCAGAAAAGACATTGTAGACCTCCACAAGTCTGCTTCATCCTTGGGAGCAATTTCCAAATGCCTGAAGGTACCACGTTCATCTGTACAAACAATAGTACTCAAGTATAAACACCATGGGACCAGTTAACCGTCATACCACTCAGGAAGGAAACGTGATCTGTCTCCTAGAGATGAACACACTTTGGTGCGAAAAGTGCAAATCAATCCCAGAACAACAGCAAAGGACCTTGTGAAGATGCTGGAGGGAAATGGGTACAAAATTATCTATATCCACAGTAAAACGAGTCCTATATCGACATAACCTGAAAGGCAGCTCAGCAAGCAAGAAGCAACTGCTAAAAATCTGCCATAACAAAGCCAGACTACAGTTTGCAACTGCACATGGGGACAAAGATTGTACGTTTTGGAGAAATGGCCTCTGGTCTGATGAAATAAAAATATAACTATTTGGCCATAATGACCATCGTTATGTTTGGAGGAAAAAGGGGGAGGCTTGCAAGCCGAAGAACACCATCCCATCCGTGAAGCCCAGGGGTGGCAGCATCATGTTGTGGGGGTGCTTTGCTGCAGGAGGGACTGGTGCACTTCACAAAATAGATGACATCATGAGGTAGGAAAATGATGTGGATATATTGAAGCAACATCTCAAGACATCAGTCAGGAAGTTAAAGCTTGGTCCCAAATGGGTCTTTCAAATGGATAATAACCCCAAGCATACTATCAAAGTTGTGGCAAAATGGCTTAATGACAAAAAAAGTAAAGGTATTGGAGTGGCCATCACAAAGCCCTGATCTCAATCCTATAGAAAATTTGTGGGCAGAACTGAAAAAGCGTGTGTGATCAAGGAGGCCTACAAACCTGACTCAGTTACACCAGCTCTGTCAGGAGGAATGGGCCAAAATTCACCCAACTTATTATGGGACGCTTCTGGAAGGTTACCTGAAACGTTTGACCCAAGTTAAACCATTTAAAGGCAATGCTACCAAATACTAATTGAGTGTATGTAAACTTCTGACTCACTGGGAATGTGATGAAAGAAATCAAATCTGAAAGAAATAATTCTCTCTATTATTATTCAGATATTTCACATACTTAAAATAAAGTGGTGATCCTAACTGACCTAAGACAGGGAATTCTTATATGGAATAAATGTCAAGAATTGTGAAAAACCGAGTTTAAATGTATTTGGCTTAGGTGTATGTAAACTTCCGACTTCAACTGTATATACTGTACATCTGAATTAAACAGTCGGACAGATCTTGGTATTTTAATTTATCTCTCTTTTAATTTGCATATTCAACAACTTACAGAAAATTGAAGCTGAAATTGGGATTTTATTTTAGGAATAATGCCTGTTTTTCTTTTGAAGCCAGAAGGAGGCTAGTATCAGCTACATTTATGCCTTTACTAGACTATGGGGATATTTTATATATGAATGCTTCCACTCAGTGTTTGAGATCAATTGACACCCTTTACCATGGCACTTTGAGATTTATTTTAAACTGCAAAACCCTGCTCTTTGTATACCAGGGTTGGCTGGCCTTCTCTAGTCACTTGTAGGCTCAGTCACTGGTATACTTTTATTTACAAAGCCATTTTGGGGTTACATTTAACATTTTAACATTTAAGTCATTTAGCAGACGCTCTTATCCAGAGCGACTTACTACCTTTTTATTTGTGCATTTTTATTGTTCAGAAATGTGGTGGGCACTCTCTTCGTTCGCTGGACTTTGTCCTGCTAACTGTTCCAAATGTCCGAACTGAATTTGGTAAAAGGGCTTTTATGTACTCTGCGCCATCGTCTTGGAACACCTTACAAAATATTTTTAAACTGGAAGAACTTATCCCGATTGGTGTTTTTAAATCAATGATGAAGGATTTTGAGGCTGATTCCCTGACCTGTCAATGTTTTTAATTTGCTGTTTTATACTCTTGTGAATTCAATGGTTTTTACTAGATTACTTGTAGTTTTTCATGTTGTCTGTCTGTAATGTTTTTGTAATGACTTGGTGCTGCCTATCTTGGCTCTTGAAAAATATATTTCAATCTCAATGAGCCCTTCTTGGTTAAATAAAGGTTAAATAAAATAAATAAATAGCCTTCTTGGACTCAATAACTGAAGCAATTATCATCAGACAAAAAGGAATCATTTAAAAACTGAGATCTCACAAAAATACATTTTAGATACTGTTAAAACATTTGCACAGAGAAAAGGCATCAGCAATGGAAGGCTTTCCCATATAATATGTTTTATTTGTATGATTTTATTTGTACTTTTATAAACATCATATCAACATCAACTTCATCAGACCTGCCCAGACCCACTAGCAGACACCCCCCATCTCCAGCACCCTCATCACTTTCCAACACATGGCCTGAAACTTGCATCATTTTGTTTCTCTCCATAGCCCACCCACTTTCAATTCTATTCAACATTTTGGGACAACATTAAATATTGTTACTTTGACAGTCTGCATCTGGGTCTTACTTTGATTGTTGATATTGGTGTGCTTTCCAATTGTTGACTGGCGTATAGCCTCCTGCTGCTCCACCGACAGCGCCATGCCAGCCAGGATCCCTGAATGCCCCAGGTGCTCTTGTTTTTAACAATGTCCGGTACAGACAGAGATGACAGGGAGGGTAGCAGTTATTCTGGCTCAGTTTCAAGGAGACATGCCATTCCACTGAACCTGTAGTCTTTGGCCGGGTACAGGTCCTCCACTGACTGCACCTGGTCAACGCATGACTTTGAACACCTTGAAATACATTTGTTGTAATGTGCTATATAAATAACGTTTTGATTTGATTGATGACATTACAGCTGTAGAATATTTAACATACTGTCGTTTACATGAGGAAGTGAAAATGCAGTGAAGGAAGTGCAGTTTTTCAGTTATCAATTAAACGTGTGTCACTTGACATCAATCATATAGTGGGAAGAATTGTTTAAATCAAGACTGTGTGAATGCATGTACCACTCCAAATAAATAAATGTTGTGCCTTTGAAGATTTGTCTCTTGTCATGAAACTACAATATAGGCTAGGTGTCTAAACAAACTCAATTCTGAGGGTCAATAGATTTTTTAAATTCATTCTCATCAATGACAACATTCCAGAAATGAGGTATCACTCATCGAAGTCTGGTATCCGAGGTAATAGGGTTAATGATTATATCATTTATTAAGTGGCCTTTTCCTTGTAGAATGTTGACAGCTGTATAGAACACATTATATTGCTAAGATGTTCAAACTTAATTTAATAGCTGTACTCGCCGACACAGGAAAAACGTCATCCCTCATGCTGGCCCTGACCAAACCAGTAAGTTGCCCAGCACATTCAGAAAGTATTCAAACCCCTTGACTTTTTCCACACTTTGTTACATTACAGCTTTATTCTAAAATTGATCAAATAATTTTCCCCCTATTCAATCTACAGACAATACCCCATAATGACAAAAAGAAAACAGGTTTACAGGTTTGCTTGTTTGTAGGTGACCAAATACTTATTTTCCACCATAATTTGCAAATAAATTCATTAAAAATCCTACAATGTGATTTTCTGGGGGTTTTTCTTCTCATTTTGTCTGTCATAGTTGAAGTGTACCTATGATGAAAATTACAGGCCTCTCTCATCTTTTTAAGTGGGAGAACTTGCACAATTGGTGACTGACTAAATACTTTTTTGCCCCACTGTATATATTGAATTACATATATATTAACGACCCCACCCACTCTGTCATCACAACAGTTAGCTAAGTGACGTGTACAGAGTTGTTTATTGAACGTTGTCTCCAGCATTGAGAACGTGTCCCCATTCTTTGCTTTGTCTGCCTCTCTAACCATTATTATATTTAATTTTCATTCTAATCTAGATGTTGGCTTTGGATTTGTGGCTACACAATAAGAAGACGTCAATTGTTCCAGAAAATGATATAGGAAATCCAAATATGTTGACTAACCCAAATCTTGTTGGGAAAGCCAAATAGGTCACAGCATGGAAAACCTCACTACATGATGCCAGGGTGTTGGCTATGTTAGGTTCTAAATAAACAGAGTAAAAACTAACAGACAACTAGGAAAAGCTCAAACCAAGTTTATTAACCCAATGGGTCAAACAGCTGAAAAGACAAAGACATGTTTCCACCAGCACAAGTATTTATACCCCCCTTTAGGCGGAGTCTCCTCCTCGCACCGCTAAACACTACATCTTTGTCGCTAGGCAGGAGGTTAAGTGAAGTGGGTCATAAACTGTTCCTTCTCCCTTCATGTGATCTGACCTGACCTCAGCCCACATTCCTCACTAATCCACAGCTATCCACCCTTATCAGTGACCGCAACCATGTGATTGCCTTTTCCCTTACTTAGTAACTCTCCACACCCATGGCTCATATACACCCTTAATTGATCCCACCATATACATTCCTCCTACAGATAACCATTAACTTCTGGTGTAGCAAGTCTTTTAAATTACAATCCAACACTCCCTCCTATTTGAATAGTAATTCCATATTGTTCAACATCACATTAACTTTGAAATTACTTATAAATGAACAAAGAATAAAACAATTCACAGTTGATAATTAGGTTTACACCATCACACTATGCACACTCTTATTTCCATCTCTCGTCGGACAACTGATAATGACCTTTCAGCTGGAGCTTTTGACTTCCTCCATTTGGTTCCTAAGAGATTGAAAGCACAAAACTTGAAAACCAAAAAGAAATACAAAACATAACGAGTATTAATAATGTGTTAAGTTATGCACAATTATATATGCAACGAAAAAAGTTTGATAACATGACGATTCTCACTCTCTCTTCGCCTGACTATGCCTTCGGGATACTTTTCTGCTGGGTTCCACAAACACGAAGGCCCTAAAAAACCTCCTCATTCTTTCACCCAGTATTCCCCGTCAGGCCACAGGTTCCAAGAGGTGTTTCCAAGCAATGTCATTTTCACTTTGTTCCCCCATCTCCTTCTTCCTCTATAGCCACTCAATATACACGTGCGGTGGCTTTAATCAACTTTACATCATCTTGAGGTAACTCAACACTGTATATACGTTTCACATCAATGCCCTCAGAAGATGATATCTCAACAGTGCTACCAAGGTAACCCCTGCTACTACTAACACTGCCCTCAGAAGATGATATCCCAACAGTGCTACCAAGGTAACCCCTGCTACTACTAACACTGCCCTCAGAAGATGATATCCCAACAGTGCTACCAAGGTAACCCCTGCTACTACTAACACTGCCCTCAGAAGATGATATCCCAACAGTGCTACCTGTAACGCCTGTCGGAAGGAAGGAGTGGACCAAAGCGCAGCGTGAAAAGTGTTCATGATTTTTTTATTATCAAAAAACACTTGAACAAAGTAACAAAACGAAAGTGAACAGTTCTGTCAGGTAACAGAGACTAAACAGAAAATAACTACCCACAAACACAGGTGGGAAAAAGGCTGCCTACGTATGATTCCCAATCAGAGACAACGATAGACAGCTGCCTCTGACTGGGAACCATACTCGGTCAAAACAAAGAAATAGACAACATAGAATGCCCACCCCAAATCACACCCTGACCTAACCAAATAGAGAATAAAACAGCTCTCTAAGGTCAGGGAATGACACTACCAAGATAACCCCTGCTACTACTAACACTGCCCGTGATGCATACTTCACAATACCCCTCATTTGCAACGTAGTCCAGTTCCATGCTGTTACTATAGCATCCTTCACCACTACTACCTCTCCTTCAGTTACTGTCAGACATGGATGTCGATTATGGCAGCCCCCCACAACTCTCTGATTCAGAGGGGTTGGCTTAAATGAGGAAGATACATTTCAGTTGAATGCATTCAGTTGTACAACTGACTAGGTATCCCCCTTTCCTTACAGCGACTTCAGTGAGAATAGCTATTGCATGGAATCTGTCTCCTGGTCTCCTATTGTCTTCGTGGTTCACTGATAGATCTAGGACTGAACCTTTCAGATACTCCCTACCTGTCTCCCAACTCATACCCGCCCGCCCGACTAGCAATCACTACTCTGGACAGTTCTGACTTAGAATATGTGGACAACTACAAATACCTAGGTGTCTGGCTAGACTGTAAACGCTCCTTCCAGACTCATATTAAACATCTCCAATCCAAAGTTAAATCTAGAATAGGCTTCCTATTTCGCAACAAAGCCTTCTTTACTCAAGCTGCCAAACATACCCTCGTAAAACTGACTATCCTACCGATCCTCAACTTCGGCGATGTCATTTACAAAATAGCCACCAACACTCCACTCAGCAAACTGGATGCAGTCTATCACAGTGCCATCCGTTTTGTCACCAAAGCCCCATATATCACCCACCACTGTGACCTGTATGCTCTCGTTGGCTGGCCCTTGCTACATATTCGTCGCCAGACCCACTGGCTCCAGGTCATCTATAAGTCTTTGCTAGGTAAAGCTCTGCCTTTTCTCAGCTCACTGGTCGCCATAACAACACCCACCCGTAGCACGCGCTCCAGCAGATATATCTCACTGGTCATCCCCAAAGCCAACACCTACTTTGGCCGCCTTTCTTTCCAGTTCTCTGCTGCCAATGGCTGGAACAAATTGCAAAAATGTCTGAAGTTAGAGACTTATATTTCCCTCACTAACTGTAAACATCAGCTATCTGAGCAGCTTACTGATCGCTGCAACTGTACACAGCCCATCTGTAAATAGCCCATCCAACTACCTACCTCATCCCCATATTGTTTTTATTAATTTTTTTGCTCTTTTTCTACTTGCACATCATCATCTGCACAACTATCACTACAGTGTTAATTTTTAAAATTGTAATTACTCCGCTACTATGGCCTATTTATTACCTTACCTCCTTTCGCCATTTGCACACACTGTATATAGACTTTTTCTATTGTCTTATTGACTGTACGTTTGTTTATTCCATGTGTAACTCTGTGTTGTTGTTTGTGTCGCACTGCTTTGCTTGATCTTGGCCAGGTCGCAGTTGTAAATGAGAACTTGTTCTCAACTGGCCTACCTGGTTAAATCAAATCAAATTGATTTATATAGCCCTTCTTACATCAGCTGATATATCAAAGTGCTGTACAGAAACCCCGCCTAAAACCCCAAACAGCAAGCAATGCAGGTGTAGAAGCACGGTGGCTAGGAAAAACTCCCTAGAAAGACCAAAACCTGGAAAGAAACCTAGAGAGGAACCAGGCTATGAGGGGTGGCCAGTCCTCTTCTGGCTGTGCCAGAAAAAGGCCAAAATGTTCAAATGTTCATAAATGACCAGCATGGTCAAATAATAATAATCACAGTAGTTGTGGGAGGGTGCAACAAGTCAGCACCTCAGGAGTAAATATCAGTTGGCTTTTCATAGCCGATCATTAAGAGTATCTCTACCACTCCTGCTGTCTCTAGAGAGTTGAAAACAGCAGGTCTGGGACAGGTAACACGTCCGGTGAACAGGTCAGGGTTCCATCGCCGCAGGCAGAACAGTTGAAACTGGAGCAGCAGCACGGCCAGGTGGACTGGGGACAGCAAGGAGTCATAATGCCAGGTAGTCCTGAGGCATGGTCCTAGGGCTCAGGTCCTCCGAGAGAGAGAAAGAAAGAGAGAATTAGAGAGAGCGTACTTAAATTCACACAGGACACCGGATAAGACAGGAGAAGTACTCCAGGTATAACAAACTGACCCTAGCCCCCCGACACATAAACTACTGCAGCATAAATACTGGAGGCTGAGAGAGGAGGGGTCAGGAGACACTGTGGCCCCATCTGATGATATCTTTCCCCCGGACAGGGCCAAATAAAGGTGAAAAAAATAAATAAATAAAATATCCGGTCCCCTAGCTACCAACATCCCCAATGACCTCCTGTGCTCTGCTGCAGTCGGTACCTGTGGATAATACTTCCCTGTTCTCATGTTATGTAAACATCTCTCATCCCAAGGCCGATCTACACCCCACTCCATTGTGAACAGCCTCATTACAGTGTAACCTTTGGGTCTGATGGTTGATAAGCAGCCACCTTCAGACACTTTCCGTTTACCATCACTCGGTCCCAATCTTCTGGGAGATGTGTCAAGTGTTAGTTGGCTGTTAGGAATGGGGGAGAGATTAGCGGCGTTGGAAGAGTATCTAACCTTTCAAAACTCTGAGTCACATGTTTCTGGTGATGTGGCCTCCTGTATACAGGGATCTGTGGCTATCCTTTCAAGCATTGCACCTTCTTTAACAAAATCCTCGCTGAAAGTTGACAATAGTGTCTGAAATGACTACACTATCTCTGCTACATTCAATTTAACTTCATAGTAGACTCTATATTGTGCACAGTTAGCTGTCCTTCCTCTCCTATGAGCTATCTCCTGTAATAATATACATAGAAGAGTGGTATCATCCCCAGGGACTCTATTACCCACTTCCTTACTTTATTAGCTACACAAATATCTGCCCCAGTCATATTCAATTCTGCTTTCCCAATTCCCTGTAATGTTAATGCCTTGGTTTTTGGGACTTCATAGAATGCACTGATATCAGTCCTGCCAGAATCTGCAACTAACACTCCGTAGGACTGACCATTGACCCCCCCCCCCCCCCCCATCATACCACCTACACTGATGGATTTCTGTCTGTCACTAGTTCAGGCCCTAAATGAGTCTGTACGTATGCCTTCATCTGCTCATATGCATCTTCTTCCCCCTGACGCTTGACCATAAGAATAGTTTGCTTCCCACATTCCCCCCTTAGGATGTTGTCAAGATTATAATGACCCCAACAAGCTATCTTTCCCCAGGTTCGTGGTCTGCTGGTGTCTAAAACTTTCCTTGACCACTTCACTCCTCTAGTTGCTGTACTAACATCACTGGTGAATAAATCTCCTTTTATGATAAAGCACTTCCCCCACACTATCCTTTGCTGCTCCATCATCAGCAATGATTGTGTCAATGCTGTCAGCCTCCTGAAATGATTTTAGTTCTGGTAGCATTCATCTGAAAGTTATTGACTGACCTTCAGCTGATTGAAAAAGTGAAAATCTAGTTACGTTCCTTCCACACTCCTGTCTGTAATAAAACTACACCTTTTTCTGAACAACCTACGTCCAATGTGCTAGTCTTGTTATCAAGTAGCTCCACCCAGATTACCATACCTTTGTGATTAGTGATCTGTCTGGTATGTGTAGCATTAGTACTGGCTCTACCCTAATGCATTCTTCTGTCTTCATATTTGGCAACCCATTCTATGCTAATAGTCAATCTATCCTGTTTCATGGTTCAGTAAACATTAAAGCAACTCACACAAAGACTATGGCTGTTAAAGTAGCTCCCAGAACCCACCCAACTGCTTGTTTACAGTGGAATCTAGTCTTCCTCGCTCTCTTTAGCTCCTCTTCCTCTGTCATGGCGGCTTCCAGCTCACCCATTTGCAGCTGGATCTCGTTTCACATGAGAAGTGTGAACCCACCGTGGTCTTTGCTGCTGCAGGTGCTGTAAGGAGTATTGTGTGTTGTCCAGACCAACGCCGTCCCAACACCCCTGCCTGGTGATCTTGATGTACACTCGGTTACAACCGGTCGTAAATAGATGGTGTACTGTAAGTTCCATAAGGATACAGTGCCTTGCGAAAGTATTCGGCCCCCTTGAACTTTGCGACCTTTTGCCACATTTCAGGCTTCAAACGTAAAGATATAAAACTGTATTTTTTGTGAAGAATCAACAACAAGTGGGACACAATCATGAAGTGGAACGACATTTATTGGATATTTTAATACTTTTTTAACAAATCAAAAACTGAAAAATTGGGCGTGCAAAATTATTCAGCCCCCTTAAGTTAATACTTTGTAGCGCCACCTTTTGCTACGATTACAGCTGTAAGTCGCTTGGGGTATGTCTCTATCAGTTTTGCACATCGAGAGACTGACATTTTTTCCCATTCCTCCTTGCAAAACAGCTCGAGCTCAGTGAGGTTGGATAGTGAACAGCAGTTTTCAGTTCTTTCCACAGATTCTCGATTGGATTCAGGTCTGGACTTTGACTTGGCCATTCTAACACCTGGATATGTTTATTTCTGAACCATTCCATTGTAGATTTTGCTTTATGTTTTGGATCATTGTCTTGTTGGAAGACAAATCTCCGTCCCAGTCTCAGTTCTTTTGCAGACTCCATCAGGTTTTCTTCCAGAATGGTCCTGTATTTGGCTCCATCCATCTTCCCATCAATTTTAACCATCTTCCCTGTCCCTGCTGAAGAAAAGCAGGCCCAAACCATGATGCTGCCACCACCATGTTTGACAGTGGGGATGGTGTGTTCAGGGTGATGAGCTGTGTTGCTTTTACACCAAACATAACGTTTTGCATTGTTGCCAAAAAGTTCAATTTTGGTTTCATCTGACCAGAGCACCTTCTTCCACATGTTTGGTGTGTCTCCCAGGAGGCTTGTGGCAAACTTTAAACGACACTTTTTATGGATATCTTTAAGAAATGGCTTTCTTCTTGCCACTCTTCCATAAAGGCCAGATTTGTGCAATATACGACTGATTGTTGTCCTATGGACAGAGTCTCCCACCTCAGCTGTAGATCTCTGCAGTTCATCCAGAGTGATCATGGGCCTCTTGGCTGCATCTCTGATCAGTCTTCTCCTTGTATGAGCTGAAAGTTTAGAGGGACGGCCAGGTCTTGGTAGATTTGCAGTGGTCTGATACTCCTTCCATTTCAATATTATCGCTTGCACAGTGCTCCTTGGGATGTTTAAAGCTTGGGAAATCTTTTTGTATCCAAATCCGGCTTTAAACTTCTTCACAACAGTATCTCGGACCTGCCTGGTGTGTTTCTTGTTCTTCATGATGCTCTCTGCGCTTTTAACGGACCTCTGAGACTATCACAGTGCAGGTGCATTTATACGGAGACTTGATTACACACAGGTGGATTGTATTTATCATCATTAGTCATTTAGGTCAACATTGGATCATTCAGAGATCCTCACTGAACTTCTGGAGAGTTTGCTGCACTGAAAGTAAAGGGGCTGAATAATTTTGCACGCCCAATTTTTCAGTTTGAAATATCCAATAAATGTCGTTCCACTTGTTGTTGATTCTTCACAAAAAAATACAGTTTTATATCTTTATGTTTGAAGCCTGAAATGTGGCAAAAGGTCGCAAAGTTCAAGGGGGCCGAATACTTTCGCAAGGCACTGTATCACACATCTTTTAACCCAGTCCCGAAATGTTCCCAACACCCCCTTTCTCCACCATGTCGTCCTGAACTGAGAATACATGTTCTGTCGTAGCTGAATCAGAATTAGTTAGGTAACATTGATAAATAAGATGTTTTATTTACTTTCATAATATGTTTATGTGAGATACTTGTCATTAGGATGTCTTTTTTTGGACTATACTGTCGGCAGTTACATTTTCCTTTCTTCTCTAGGGAAAAGTAATTTGGGGCCCAGAGAGGGGGGAGGTCAGGCTTGTCTTTTACATGTCTGGTAATATGCAGAATATCAGAAAGGGAGAAGTCAGAATTGAACATTGTCTTCATATGTGAATGTATCTGTTAAACCATGTGATGGGGAGATGTTGTGGAAAATTGCAAGATTATGTTATAGTGCTTGTAAGATTATTTTATAATCTTTGTATTGCATTAGAATTGTTGTTTTATTCAACAGAATAGAATCTGTCGACTATTGTGTGTTCAGTGTTCCACTGAGGATGGGCCTCTATGAGATAGCACTGACAGAGGAGATTTAGAATGTCTTTGGCCAGTAAAGCCTAAAGAGCATTCCAGATAGTGAGGTAATGTTTTTGTACTATGAAGTACCAGGATCTTAGAGACCAAACTGAACAATCATTTATAGCGAATGCTATCTGGCTATGGGATACTCCTCTCTCAAGTAAAAGTCTTTCTTTCTATTATCTGTGGTTTGTCATGTCGACTAGAGGGTGGATCTTTGCTATAAAAGATCTCAGTTGCCATTATGTTGACCACTCTCAACTTTTCATTAGAGATACTGAAATGTTGAAAGTCAAATGCTATTGCAAAAGCTTAATATAATTAAAGATTAAGTTTAAGTATAACTCTGACTTGTGTGTGGTTTATAACTCTCCTCATTTAGTAATACAGGAAATGACCACGACAGTTCACAGCCAATTGATGTGTTGCTCCATGACACATTTCAGAAAGAGTAACATGTATCCCACTTGGTGCTACAGGTCTTCCAGTGGTAGTTTTATACCACAACCCTTCAGTCTACTTGGCACCCATGTTCTAACCACTCCCACATTTCTTTCTTGTTAGTTTGCTGCTGTAACTCTTTTAGACCTGAATCCCAGCCCTTATATTCACAATATTTACATGCGGTTCCTTAACGCCTTCCCATCAAATCAAATCAAATGTCATTGGTCACATGCAGATGTTAATGCGAATGTAGCGAAATTCTTATGCTTCTAGTTCCGACAGTGCAGTAATATCTAACAAGTAATCTAACAAATTCACAAGTACCTTATACACACATGTAAAGGGATGAATAAAAATATGTACAAATAAATATATGGAGTGATGGCCGTTCGGCATAGGCAAGATACAGTAGATGGTATAGAAAACAGTATATACATATGAGATGAGTAATGTAGGATATGTAAACATTATTAAAGTGGTATTATTTAAAGTGACTAGTGATACCTTTATTAAATCAATTTATTAAAGTGGCCAGAGATTCGAGTCTGTATGTTGGCAGCAGCCTCTATGTTAGTTATGGCTGTTTAACAGTCTGATGGCCTTGAGAAGAAGCTGTTTTTCAGTCTCTCGGTCCCAGCTTTGATGCACCTGTACTGACCTCGTCTTCTGGATGATAGCGGGGTGAACTGGCAGTGGCTCGGGTGGTTGTTGTTCTTGATGATATTTTTGGCCTTCCTGTGACATCGGGTGCTGTAGGTGTCCTAGAGGGCAGGTAGTTTACTCCCAGTGATGCGTTGTGCAGACCGCACTACCTTCTGGTGAGCCTTACGCTAGAGGGCGGTGCAGTTGCTGTACCAGGCGGTGATACAGCCCGACAGGATGCTCTCGATTGTGCCTCTGTAAAAGTTTGTGAGTGTTTTAGGTGACAAGCCACATTTCTTCATGTTGCCACACTTCTTCACCACGCTGTCTGTGTGGGTGGACCATTTCAGTTTGTCCGTGATGTGTACGCCGAGGAACTTAAGAAACTTTGCACCTTCTCCACTACTGTCCGGTCGATGTGGATGGGGGGGTGCTCCCTCTGCTGTTTCCTGAAGTCCACGATCATCTCCTTTGTTTTGTTGACGTTGAGTGAGAGGTTATTTTCCTGACAACACACTCCGAGGGCCCACACCTCCTCCCTGTAGGCCGTCTCGTCGCTGTTGGTAATTAAGCCCTACCACTGTAGTCGTCTGCAAACTTGATGATTGAGTTGGAGGCTTGCATGGCCACACAGTCATGGGTGAACAGAGAGTACAGGAGAGGGCTGAGAACGCACCCTTGTGGAGCCTCTGTGTTGAGGATCAGCGGGGTGGAGATGTTGTTTCCTACCTTCACCACCTGGGGTCGGCCCGTCAGAAAGTCCAGGACGCAGTTGCCCTTTCCTCACTGTTTCTTTGTCTTACTCGGGCCATTGAAACCACTGTTAGTGACTCACTGTAGCGGCATTAACCACTCGTACGGCTGCGGAGTGAGCGGAATTAGATTCCACTCTCAATGCCGCCTGTACTATTTCATCCCAGTGAGAATGTTGGTCCACTACCCCTGCAATAGCCGTTTTGATAACAGGTTTCAATCCTACCATCAAAGCAGACTTACAAATTCCTACATTTTGATCGTACCTATCCCCCATTGTCAGATTAGTACATAACGCATCATCCATCCGATCCACATAATCGCACATTCCTTCTTTCGGACCCTGAGTACAGTTACAAATTTTACTCACATCTGATTGAACTAATACATTCCCAACTGTAGTTAAGAATCCCTCAATTTTGTAATTTTCTGTCGCATGACCAGACTCTTTGCATCCCGATGACCAAGCAGATGTTTGATATCCCTGTGCGAGTGTTGGCAACATGGCCCTTGGCAAAAGCAAGCGTACAATATGATCGGAATCACCAGCACGGAACCCAAAATATCTACCCTGTTTCCTCAGGAAACGGATAAATTCCCGTCCCTCTTACTGGTTCTGGCACCTCTTTCATAATATTGCGCATTTCACTCATGCTCAGTGGCTGATGATGGTGATGCTGAGTTTGGATCCGTACTTGGGGATGCTCGTCATTACCAGATAATATGTAACCGGGGTCGCGTGTGTTCGTACTGGGTGCACATTTCTATGATTACCTGGATCATGCTGATCCACTATCCAGACTCATAATGTGCCAGTCCTCTGCCTCTCACAAACCATTTTCCTCTTTAAAAAGGGGTATAATAGTGGCCCACCAGATGTTACCTGTTTCACCTTATAGCATGGGGCAAATTGCGGAGGAGTGGCAATTGCATACTCCTCCACATGTTTTGATACTGTTGAAGCGCAACCCTGAGTTGTTTCATATGTTTTTGTCTATCCTCAAAGGGCTCTCTCTAATTCCTGGTTTAGGTTTTTACTATTTTTTAGCGCAATAGCCAATTCCTGCTTCTGTTTATCTAATCTATGTGCATGCCCTTTGGATATGCCTAGATTTTTATTCATCGCCTCATTCTTGTCTACTGCCTGCTCCATTTTACCACGCAGGTCTCTATTTTTCCATATTTATCCACTGCTGATAAAATGCCTTGGTTAGGATGCCTGCGTATTGTGGTCTGCACCATTCTCTGATTTCAGTATTCCAAACTACGATTGCATCCAAACACTCTTGGCTGGTTTTAAACTTTACATCCGCGGTATAATGTGTACCAGTTTTGTCCAATTTGGCTAATTTACCCCACAATTTATTTGGTTCTTGGTGCTGGTCATATGCCTTTTTTAGTGCCTCTAAGGCTTTAATAACATTTTCCCTTTCTACACCTTCCTCTCCGGGGATATCCTGGCCTCTAGAAGTCATCTCAGTTATCACTGACTCTGCGTCACCTCCAACGGCATTAAGTAGTAACAGTTTAGGCTATCGATAATTTGGTCACTACTCCATATACCTTTTGGTGCTGAACGATACTGTTGTGCTGGTCTGTCAATTTACCTAATCTGTCAGGTTTCCTCACCCCAATAGGGCATTACCCCAAGTTCTTATTGTTACAAGACAAATCTGGTTCAAACATTTATACACACATACACACCCTTTGGCTTCACGGACACTGTGGCTGAGACTTTTGTCCCTCTTACAGATCTCGTAGAAGAACACCCCCAACTGGGACATACAGTGCCTTGCGAAAGTATTCGGCCCCCTTGAACTTTGCGACCTTTTGCCACATTTCAGGCTTCAAGCATAAAGATATAAAACTGTATTTTTTTGTGAAGAATCAACAACAAGTGGGACACAATCATGAAGTGGAACGACATTTATTGGATAATTCAAACTTTTTTAACAAATCAAAAACTGAAAAATTGGGCGTGCAAAATTATTCAGCCCCTTTACTTTCAGTGCAGCAAACTCTCTCCAGAAGTTCAGTGAGGATCTCTGAATGATCCAATGTTGACCTAAATGACTAATGATGATAAATACAATCCACCTGTGTGTAATCAAGTCTCCGTATAAATGCACCTGCACTGTGATAGTCTCAGAGGTCCGTTAAAAGCGCAGAGAGCATCATGAAGAACAAGGAACACACCAGGCAGGTCCGAGATACTGTTGTGAAGAAGTTTAAAGCCGGATTTGGATACAAAAAGATTTCCCAAGCTTTAAACATCCCAAGGAGCACTGTGCAAGCGATAATATTGAAATGGAAGGAGTATCAGACCACTGCAAATCTACCAAGACCTGGCCGTCCCTCTAAACTTTCAGCTCATACAAGGAGAAGACTGATCAGAGATGCAGCCAAGAGGCCCATGATCACTCTGGATGAACTGCAGAGATCTACAGCTGAGGTGGGAGACTCTGCCCATAGGACAACAATCAGTCATATATTGCACAAATCTGGCCTTTATGGAAGAGTGGCAAGAAAAAAGCAATTTCTTAAAGATATCCATAAAAAGTGTTGTTTAAAGTTTGCCACAAGCCACCTGGGAGACACACCAAACATGTGGAAGAAGGTGCTCTGGTCAGACGAAACCAAAATTGAACTTTTTGGCAACAATGCAAAACGTTATGTTTGGCGTAAAAGCAACACAGCTCATCACCCTGAACACACCATCCCCACTGTCAAACATGGTGGTGGCGGCATCATGGTTTGGGCCTGCTTTTCTTCAGCAGGGACAGGGAAGATGGTTAAAATTGATGGGAAGATGGATGGAGCCAAATACAGGACCATTCTGGAAGAAAACCTGATGGAGTCTGCAAAAGACCTGAGACTGGGATGGAGATTTGTCTTCCAACAAGACAATGATCCAAAACATAAAGCAAAATCTACAATGGAATGGTTCAAAAATAAACATATCCAGGTGTTAGAATGGCCAAGTCAAAGTCCAGACCTGAATCCAATCGAGAATCTGTGGAAAGAACTGAAAACTGCTGTTCACAAATGCTCTCCATCCAACCTCACTGAGCTCGAGCTGTTTTGCAAGGAGGAATGGGAAAAAATGTCAGTCTCTCGATGTGCAAAACTGATAGAGACATACCCCAAGCGACTTACAGCTGTAATCGCAGCAAAAGGTGGCGCTACAAAGTATTAACTTAAGGGGGCAGAATAATTTTGCACGCCCAATTTTTCAGTTTTTGATTTGTTAAAAAAGTATTAAAATATCCAATAAATGTCGTTCCACTTCATGATTGTGTCCCACTTGTTGTTGATTCTTCACAAAAAAATACAGTTTTATATCTTTATGTTTGAAGCCTGAAATGTGGCAAAAGGTCGCAAAGTTCAAGGGGGCCGAATACTTTCGCAAGGCACTGTACACCATCTATTTACGACCGGTTGTAACACAATGGGACTTCTGAATAAGATCAGCCTTTCTTTTCATATTCTATTACTGTTCAGCCTACGATTCTCATCTCCCCAAGATGTCAAAATGAGTGGTAACAGGTGTAGGAACTGTGCCTACCTTGTTTTTTGTGCCGGCTCCTGCCCCACTGATTCGGACTCTCCGGTTCAACTAAAAATCGTGGTGGATCCTGTCGACATTGACAACTGTTAGGTTCTTAATAAACAGAGTAAAATTTACAGAAAAGCTCAAACCAAGTTTATTCACCCAATGGGTCAAACAGCTGAAAATACACTACATCTTTGTTGCTAGGCAAGGAGTCAAATGATGTGGGTCATAAACTGTTCCTTCTCCCTTCATGTGATCTGACCTGACCTCGGCCCACATTCCTCACTAATCCACAGCTATCCACCCTTATCAGTGACCGCAACCATGCAATTGCCTTTTCTCTTACTTAGTAACTCTCCAAGCCCATGGCTCATATACACCCTTAATTGACCCCACCATATACAGTGGCAAGAAAAATATATGCACCCTTCGGAATTACCTGGATTTCTGCATAAATTGGTCATCAAATTTAATCTGATCTTCATCTAAGTCACAATATCAAATCAAATGTATTTTATATAGCCCTTCGTACATCAGCTGATATCTCAAAGTGCTATACAGAAACCCAGCCTAAAACCCCAAACAGCAAGCAATGCAGGTGTAGAAGCACGCGCTGCTGTAACTGGCAAGCTGCCTTTCCAGAGGACGCACTGATGCTGTAACTAGTGTCTTCAGGTGCTTCATTCTGTTGTTATGTAAACGATGGGCTGAGCCTTGGATACAGGCAGAATGGCTCCAAACGCGCATCACTCGTTCGCTTACAGCCAGTAGTGATAGTAATGGTAACAAGACAAGCAGTAACAAGACAAATATCTTTATTTCTGCTGACACCTTAAATCAATTTGTTTTCCATCTGGGAATGTAGGTGTACATATCAAATGGCACCCTATTCCCTACATAGTGCACTACTTTTAAGGCCCTGGTCAAAAGTAGTGTACTACATATGGAATATGGTTCCATTTGGCACGCACCCTCTTCCGCCTTGAATAACATAATATGGTCAACATTGGCCATTTGCACATAATACCAACAGTCAAAGTACAAAACCTTTCAGTTGAGAATCAATTCATCTGGTGGTCTTCTCTATGGCCTCAGCCTTTGGAAGGAAAAAAAATGCCACAAACCATATATTTGTTGTTCATAGTCACTCACACAGATACCACATATGATACAGTGTCTGGTTCCACACACAGAGAAACAGAGGGAGCAAGCTAAGTATCTGCCTCTTACTCTGTCACAGTTCTTCTGTAGTCGACTTCACAGGAGGTTATAGAGACATTTATATTGCTCATTAATGATTGGACATGACATGTAGGTAGGCTATCAGAGGGTGAAATGTCATGGGAACAGGTTTGATCAGAACAACAGTCCCATGTGCTGCAGAGATAATGTAATACAAAAACAAAATGGCCTCCTGTCCTGAAACAGAACGTCTCTGTCTTTCAAAAAAATTCTGTCCAGTTTATTTTCCTCATTTCTCTTTATAAAGAGTCTTTTCTTTTATGTTTGTACGATGGATCAGGCCACAGCGACAGGGGCCCAAGGATCAAGAGTCCTCCAGACATTGAGAAAGAAAGGTAACTCAAGAGGAGGGCGAGGGTGGATGATCACCTTTCAGCTCTAGATAAAGGCATGACCAAATCCACACATCTCCCGCTCTTTCTTTCTCCCCCTCGGTCTCAGGAGTCTGAGTCAGATCCGTTACTGCTCTCCCGGCTGATCTCAATCTGTAGCGAGGGCAGGTTGTCAAGCCGACTCTTCTTCATCTTGTGGGTCTGCTGTTCTTTCTGTTTGATCAAGGCCCCCCACACCTTCTGCAGTGCAGAGTCGTCCTCCTCATTTTCCTCTTCTCCTTCCCGCCCCCCCAACCTGGAGCTGGCTGATCCCGACCCCGCACGGCGACTGGAAGGCTTCCGCTCGGGAACACCACCCTTATGGGAGGAGGGGCCGAGCCTGCTCCACAGACGACCTGGGGGAGGGAGCAAGGGTTACATTTTAAAGCACTTTCGGTGTCTTTTCAACTAATGTACTGCATTATTGACTAATAGCAGTAGATGTGTTTTTCTTCCTTACTTGATTTTCTGTCTTTGGACGAATCAGAGTAGAGGCCGCGGGAGTCTAGTTTGGCCATGCCCAGTCGGCTGTGCACATCTGTGATTGGCTCTCGGGGAGGGGGTGAGTCTCGGGAGGCGACAGGGGAGGCGGAGTGTCGTCTCTCAGGAGAGTAGGGTCTCTTCCCTAACCTCTGCCTCACATCTACACACAACACAAGGTTAAATACACTATACACACACAAACCAGAAAAAAAAACTTACACCACATCACTGATATTAACCTGGTCCCCAGGATATTGCACACATAAGTCTGGGACATCAACGATTCAAAGTTGGCCTAAGTGGGAGTGACCATAGATATCTTTAGACGGGTGGGTTGTTTAGCAACCGTGGAACAAAACAGGTGAGTTGGCTTAGTATCAAAGTAATCAAAGATGGCAACATGGAAACTATTTTTCTTCTCCAAATCTTTATTGAAAACAAATACATTGTTACTAGGTATGTGCATCTTTCCCTTTCAAGACGATTCAATGCATATCTATCTAGACACATGGGCTCCGATACGATATACGATACGTTTTAGTTTGATTTGAGGAATGAATCGATGCGGTTCAGTGCACTAACATTTGTTGCATAAACACATTACATTTCCATTCCAAATTAAAATCTGTTGCTGATGGAGCTCAAGAGCTGTGTCTCTCTGAGCTGGATCAGTCTGAGCCAACTTTTGTGTGTGTGTAATGTAAGTACAGTATATGTCTATGTTGTATGTAGGCACCTGAGCTACGCCATAAGGGAAACTGGACATCTACCACCCCACTATCAGTTAGGGGGGACAATGTTTGCGTTCTGTCCCCCCCCCTCTTTTGAGAGGGGGGGGACACTAACTAATTTGTCATTTTGCAGATTAAAAGTGTTAATAGCTGGTAATGTATCAATATTTATCTATTTTTTTTGTTGTTGCTATGACATAGTAAATTAATATATAGCACAACTTTGGATTTCACCCATCTCATAAATCACATGGTTTGGACTGTTTTGACAGACAGTGAGCTTCTCCTGTCCTCGTTATGAAATTATCCATTTTACCCTGTATATCGAAAAATGACAATATATACTGATTGTTCCAGGCAAAAATACCAAAACTATTGATGAACCTGAACAATCAGATGTAATGTAAGCTTCGATTAGCATGTAGCCTACCTATAGCCAGATGAGTGTCGGCTACTTTTAAATCTGGCAAAACACAATTTTCAGCGCATTTTCTTAAAAATAATCTAGCAAATTACATTGGTTGTCATTCAACTAATAAAGCATAATCTTGCGCAAGCCATTTTACAAAATGCTTAAAGTGATACGCAGATGTGCCAGATCTGGACTAGGCCTACCTCTCAGTAAGGTTTGTTTGGCATTCAAAATTACTTGTAGATTAATGTCAACTGTCAACATAATTACATACAGTTCGACACTGAAGGAGAGGACAAAGTTGTCAAAAGATGAGGTATTTAGAAAATAATTTGAGAAAATGTTTAGTGAACTGGCAATTAGCAAGGTTTGAATGGATTTTCTGACCGATGCATGCTACATTTGGATCAGTTTGGGGTTCCGAAAACCAGTACACTCATATCTTAAACATTTGAATCGGGGATTGATATGTACCGGTGAATCGTTACATCCCTAATCCTTATAGTTGATGGTGAGCTAGCTAGTGAAATTTTGCCATATTAGCATAGATGTGACAAGAGTCAAAACACCTCGAAACAAGACATTAGTTGTGGGAGATGATTGGTTGGTAGATTAAGCCAATGCATGGAGAGTTTTCCCGATCTTTCTGTATTGGCTAACAAAGACCAAGTTTGATGTGTTGGTCAAATAGAGTTTGAAATGTCTTGGAACTAGATTACATTGTTGTGTAGAGTAGCAGATAACTGACCTGTCTTTCCACTACTGGCCACAGGGGTGCGCTGTCTATGCTGGGTGAGGCTCTGTCTTTTTTCCTCCAATAGTTGCCTCACATCCATCACTTTCTCCACTGCACTGCTTTTGGTCCCGCCTACTGATCCTCCACTTCCTCCTCCTCCACCAATCCTGTTCCGGACGCCACTACCCCCCAAGCCGCTGTCACTGCGAACAGAAGAGTGTCTGAAGAACAGACAGGGAGAACATCAACTATTAATTTACTATGTTACCTACGTTAAAAGGTCCGCATTCTGCACACATAAGCATACATGGTCATGTCACCCACCTCCACACAAACTTTTGTCCACCACACACACTGACCGTATAGTCTTGAGGTTGGTCTCCACCTCGTCTGCATACATGGTCATCTTCATGCTCTTCTTGGGAGAGGGGGTTGAGATCATCTTGAGCTCCAAGTCATAGTCCATTTCGTCTGAGTCTGACGAGACAGAGGGGGAAGAGGAGGGCCTGCCCAAACGACTCCGCAGGGCCACCCCTGGACCTCCCCCCCTCTCCTTCTTCTCCTTCTCCTTGTACTCCACCACCCTGTCGTCTGAGTCCATGTCCTCCTCTTCCTCATCCTCCTCCTCTTCCTCTATTGGTTCTTCTGGTAGGTTGACCAGGTCAGCTGGAGAGACGGAAAGGAGGGCGAGAGAGGAGAGACGGAAAGGAGGGCGAGAGAGGAGAGACGGAAAGGAGGGCGAGAGAGGAGAGACGGAAAGGAGGGCGAGAGAGGAGAGAAGGGCGAGAGAGGAGAGACGGAAAGGAGGGCGAGAGAAGAGACGGAAAGGAGGGCGAGAGAAGAAACGGGAAAGAGGAGAGACGGAAAGGAGGCCCGAGAGAGGAGAGACGGGAAAGAGGAGAGACGGAAAGGAATGAGAGAGAAGGACAGAGGGATGAGAAGGAAGAAAGAGATACGGAAAGGAGGGGCAGAAAGACGGAGGGATGAGACGGAAAGGAGGGGGAGAAAGACGGAGGGATGAGACAGAAAGGAGGGGGAGAGAGGAGAGACGGGAAGGAGACGGGAAGGAGAGATGGAGGGATGAGACGGAAAGGAAGGGAGAGGAGAGAAACGGAGGGATGAGAAGGAAAGGAGGGGGAGAGAGGAGAGGATGGAGGGATGAGAAGGAAAGGAGGGGGAGGAGAGAGGAGAGCAAGAGGAAGTCACAGATTACCACAGGAGATAAATATATAAATGTTAGAGCATAACAATTAGGCCTGGTCTGTAAACGTTTGTGTGAGTCTTCCCACCTAAGTGTCTGTAGGATAGTATGAGTGTGTGTTCGTACCGGAGTGCGTAGGGCAGGGCGTGTGTTCTTACCAGGGATGGTGTGTGTAGGGCAGGGCGTGTGTTCTTACCAGGGATAGTGTGTGTAGGGCAGGGCGTGTGTTCTTACCAGGGATAGTGTATGTAGGGCAGGGTGTGTGTTCTTACCAGGGATGGTGTGTGCAGGGCAGGGTGTGCGTTCTTACCAGGGATGGTGTGTGTTCTTACCAGGGATGGTGTGTGTAGGGCAGGGCGTGCGTTCTTACCAGGGATGGTGTGTGTAGGGCAGGGCGTGCATTCTTACCAGGGATAGTGTGTGTAGGGCAGGGTGTGTTTTCTTACCAGGGATGGTGTGTGTAGGGCAGGGTGTGCGTTCTTACCAGGGATGGTGTGTGTAGGGCAGGGCGTGCGTTCTTACCAGGGATAGTGTGTGTAGGGCAGGGTGTGTTTTCTTACCAGGGATGGTGTGTGTTCTTACCAGGGATGGTGTGTGTGTTCTTACCAGAGTGTCTATGTGTGTAGGGTGATGTGTCCCCCATGCTGTCCCCTATCAGGGGTTTCTTGCTCTTGCTCACGATTCTGCGCGTGTGATACCGTCTCTTCCTGCAGAAGGTGACAGAGATATTAGCAACAACATACCCACCTATATACTTCACCTAATACCAACATTATACCTTCAACGTCTAACTTAACCATATCCCCTCAACCTTCTAGACCAGGGGTATTCAAATCTTACCCGATTTGATCCGGCGTATTGCTGGTTTTCTGTTCTACCTGATCATTTACTTAACACACCTGGTGTCCCAGGTCTAAATCAGTCCTGATTAGAGGGGAAGAATTAAAAACGAACAGTGGAACTGGCTTCCCGGTCCAGATTTTAATTTGAGGGTTCTCGACTAACCAGTATGTCTTTTTTCCTGATAGCAGGAAGAGTGTCAAAAGGGACAAAAACCAAATAGAAAATCAGGGAAAACAGATGAGAAAAGTAGAGAGAGATAAATGAGAAAATGAGAGATAAAAGTTAAAGATAGAAGGTGGGGGGGCAGAATGACATGTTCAAGCAGAGGACGATAAACATAGATACAGGAAGGTGCAAACAAAGAAAAAGTGAAAGGAAAGAAAGAGAAAATGTTAGGAAAAGGTGAGTGAAAGAAACAAAAGCAGTACAATGTACAACAGTGTGGCAGAATATCAGTTCCAGTCAGCTATGGTGGTGCTGAGGATCTGGATGTACCATGATGGTTTAGAACAAAGAAAAACAAGAAACTAATTCAAGGAACTCAGTCCAGCTTTCAACAAACTCTTGAAGGTTGTAATAGTGGAATGCACAAATTGGGAAGTGCATCAGTTTTCCTCGTCATGTCAGTTATTGCATACCTTAGAGATCTATTTATAACTTGTCAGAAATGTCCAGATCAACTAGCCCATGTCAAATGTTTTTTAGCCCATAGATTTTGTTGTAATGGTTGTCACTCAAATATCACATGATTACATATTTGAGGTGGCAAAACGTATCAAATTGCAAGACAATTAGCATTACAACAGCAACATTTTCTCTGCACCCCATGACAAAATGTGTACAATTGCAGGAAATAACCTTTAAATATTTTCTCTCCCCCAACAAGAGGGGCGTGAACAGTTTGTTTCATGAACAGTGCTTGTGCCCATAGAAATAAACGGGGCACAAGATATTCGTACATGCTGGAAGGGGGCCTGAGTGAAATAGTTTGGGAACCCCTGGTTTAGCACACTGTCCCCCTGAATAACCATTGAGAGACACCACAGGGTGCCTATCCAGCATGTATTAATAAAATCAGTGTTGGCCAAGGAAGCATCTGTGTGTGTGGTTACCAGGAGTTGCTGAGGATGCCCCTCATGCCTCCGTAGTTCGGGTTGCCGTACTTCATGTAATATCTGCTCTTCCTCGCAGCACCCAGCTCCTTCTTATCACCTGAAAACACAGAAAGAAAACAGTCACAATCCTAATACAGTGCCTTCAGAAAGTATTCATATCCCTTGAGCTATTTTTTGTGTTACAGCCTGATATCAAAATGGATTAAAATATATATTTTTCCCTTACACACAATCAGGTTGGGAAATGACAACCCACGGGTAGATTTTGGCATTGGCGTTTAAGAATGACTATGTCACCAGCCACATTGGCAGGTGGGGTCCCACTGAGCATTTGGGAACACACAAAAAAAAATATCTATCCAAAGTCCAAATGTAGAAGTAGATCGAATTAACCCGAAAGGCTACTAAATTGTGACTTTTCCCTTGTGTTTCTTTGCTAGTTACATCGTTTTTAATCATATGCTAGCATGTTTTTCGATATTAGTTAGAGTTTTCTGCAATTGTCTGCTGCTAGCTAAGAGACAAGGAGATTCTCACGAGGGCCCCCATTACCACAGTAAACTCCTCATTTAAAAGGGCAGCTGATAATTTTGGTCTCACCTAATGACTCAAATATTTGGGGTACATTGTGTTTGATTGAGTATGGAACACTCCAAAAACCTATATTACACTTTTTGTAATTTCTTATTAAAACACACATATACTTTCATTGTGCTCCTAAATTTGTGCCAATAAATTTCAACTCACAGTGCATTACTCAGATTAGAGGTCGACCGATTAATTAGGGCCGATTTCAAGTTTTCATAACAATCGGAAATCGGTATTTTTGGGCGCCGATTTTTAAATATATATATATATATTTTATACCATTATTTAACTAGGCAAGTCAGGTAAGAATACATTCTTATTTTCAATGACGGCCTAGACGGTGGGTTAACTGCCTTTTTCAGAACGACAGACTTTCACCTTGTCAGCTCAGGGATCCAAACTTGCAACCTTACAGTTAACTAGTCCAATGCAATAACGACCTGCCTCGCTCTCGTTGCACTCCACAAGGAGACTGCCTGTTACACGAATGCAGTAAGCCAAGGTAAGTTGCTAGCTAGCATTAAACTTATCTTATAAAAAAAAACAATCAATCATAATCACTAGTTAACTACACATGGTTGATGATATTACTAGATATTATCTAGCGTATCCTGCGTTGCATATAATCTGACTGAGCATACAAGCATACAAGTATCTGACTGAGCGGTGGTAGGCAGAAGCAGGTGCGTAAACATTCATTCAAACAGCACTTTCGTGCGTTTTGCCAGCAGTTCTTCGTTGTGCGTCAAGCATTGCGCTGTTTATGACTTCAAGCCTAGCAACTCCCGAGATGAGGCTGGTGTAACCGAAGTGAAATGGCTAGCTAGTTAGCGCATGCTAACTAGAGGGACGGAAGCTATGCTGTTTCACTGGCAATATTAAAGTGCATATAAGAACATCCAATAGTCAAAGGTTAATGAAATACAAATGGTATAGAAGGAAATAGTCCTATAATTCCTATAATAACTACAACCTAAAACTTCTTACCTGGGAATATTGAAGACTCATGTTAAAAGGAACCACCAGCTTTCATATGTTCTCATATTCTGAGCAAGGAACTGAAACGTTAGCTTTCTTACATAGCACATATTGCACTTTTACTTTCTTCTCCAACACTTTGTTTTTGCATTATTTAAACCAAATTGAACATGTTGTTTCATTATTTATTTGAGTCTAAATTGATTTTATTGATGTATTATATTAAGTTAAAATAAGTGTTCATTCAGTATTGTTGTAATTGTCATTATTACAATTTTTTAATTATTTTTTTTATTTATAAATCGGCTGATTAATTGGTATCGGCTTTTTTGTCCTCCAATAATCGGTATCGGCGTTGAAAAATCATAATCGGTCGACCTCTAACTCAGATCCCTTCATTTCCCCCACATTTTGTTATATTACAAATGATGTCAATTAGCCTATCAGAAGCTTCTAAAGCCATGACATTTTCTGGAATTTTCCAAGCTGTTTCAAGGCACAGTCAACTTAGTGTATGTCAACTTCTGACCCACTGGAATTGTGATACAGTGAATTGATCTATCTGTAAACAATTTTGGAAAAATTACTTGTCATGCACAAAATAGATGTCCTAACAGACTTGCCAAAACTATAGTTTGTTAACAAGAAATTTGTGGAGTGGTTGAAAAACGAGTTTTAATGACTCCAACCTAAGTGTATGTAAACTTCCAACTACAACTGTATATACACTACCGTTCAAAAGTTTGCGGTCACTTAGAAATGTCCATGTTTTTGAAAGAAAAGCACTTTTTTGTCTATTGATCAGAAATACAGTGTAGACATTGTTAATGTTGTAAATTAATATTGTAGCTGGAAACTGCAGATTTTTGGAAGAATGTATGGAATCTCTACATAGTCGTACAGAAGACCATTATCAGCAACCATCACTCCTGTCTTCCAATGGCATGTTGTTAGCTAATCCAAGTTTATAATTTTGAAAGGCAAATTGATCATTAGAAAAGCCTTTTGCAATTATATAAGCACAGCTGAAAACTGTTGTCCTGATTTAAAGAAGCAATAAAACGGGCCTTCTTTAGACTAGTTGAGTATCTGGAGCATCAGCATTTGTGGGTTTGTTTGGCCATAATAACCATCGTTATGTTTGGAGGGAAAAGGGGGAGGCTTGCAAGCCGAAGAACACCATCCCAACCGTGAAGCAAGGGGGTGGCAGCATCATGTTGTGGGGGTGCTTTGCTGCAGGAGGGACTGGTGCACTTCAAAAAATAGATGGCATCATCAGGTGGGAAATTATGTGGATATATTGAAGCAACATCTCAAGATATCAGTCAGGAAGTTAACTTCTTCGGGCTAGGGGGCAGTATTCAGAAGTTTGGATGAATGAGGTGCCCAAAGTAAACTGCCTGTTACTCAGGACGAGGAATGGCTGAGGATATGTATATAATTGGTAGTATTTGATAGAAAACACTCTAAAGTTTCCAAAAATGTTCAAATAATGTCTGTGAGTATAACAGAACTGATATGGCAGGCGAAAACCCAAGGACACTTTTTGGGAATATAAACTTTTTGCCAATGGGAATATAAAAGGAATATCTCCCAGGTTTGCAGTTCTTAGGGCTTCCACTAGATGTCAACAGTCTTTAGAAAGAGTTTCAGGCTTGTTTTTTGAAAAAGCGTGTGCAAGCAAGGAGGCCTACAAACCTGACTCAGTTACACCAGCTCTTTCAGGTGGAATGGGCCAAAATTCACCCAATTTACTGTGGGAAGCTTGTGGAAGGCTACCTGAAACATTTTACCCAAGTTAAACAATTTAAAGGCAATGCTACCAAATACTAATTGAGTGTATGTACATTTCTGACCCACTGGGAATGTGATGAAAGAAATGAGTTGAAAAAAAAACAACGGAGTTTAAATGTATTTGGCTAAATATTTTATTAAAGTAAAGTTTTTTTTTTAAACGTCTATTTTTCTATATACACATCCTGTGCATTTTAATGAAATCAACTATATGCACTGAGTGTGTCTGAAGCTTTAAACTAACTGTTTGATTAAATAATTAAGACAAATGACTAGAGGGAGTCTGACCGCAATTGATTTTATTGTGCCGCCTGGCTCAGACTTGCTGTGTTAAAAAAGACTGAGTGACAGAGTGACAACAGGTGCTAGTCACAGTCACTCAATGACACAGAGACAACAGGTGCTTGTCACACTCTCCCTGATGCAGCAACCACCACACATCAACAGTGTGTGCTGTCCGTGTTGCTGAAGCTGCAACATTCATTTCTGAATTAAATTGTGTTACCGAAATCCCTAATTTGTTTAGGAAAAACATTCCCTGTTCCCTCAACCCTTGCTCTCTTTACGTGACACATGTATGCTTTGAATGCACGTGACTAATAGGGCCTGACCTACAGCATACCATAATCACATAAATAAATTGGTTATAAACTCGGAACACTAACACGTGACAGCAAAATGATTGCAGAGGACATGACAAACTCGAAAAGGAGGAGGAATAGTAGGAGGAATATTTACTGTTTGCGCAGGAGGTAAAGGGGAAGTCAGATGTGTGGAATAAGTTTGACTGGTTGTGGAAAATACTGGAGATCAAGAATAATGAGTAAGCGCTGTGTGCATATTGTATGTGCCATACAGGTGCTGTTAGATTACAATTTCATTTTTTTGACAGTTCGGAAGAATGCAAATACTAAATAAATCATAAGTTTACCAGAGAGAATGTAGTAACGTTATTTTTTAAAGCCTTCATTACAGCAAAGACTAAAAACAGTCGCATTCATTTGTGAATGCAATTTCCGGCCTATTTATTATTTACACGAATTATTCAATGGTCACTTTGTTATTTCAAAATTAAAATGCTTGATTGCATTTCACATCATCAATGACTGGGATGTATACATTAGTCTAAATAAATACGGAAATATAGGCCTAATTATTATTTACATAAGTATTCAGACCCTTCGCTATGAGCCTCAAAATTGAGCTCAGGTGCCTCCTGTTTCCGTTGATCATCCTTGAGATGGTTCTACAACTGTGTTAAATTCAATTGATTGGACATGATTTGGAAAGTCACACACCTGTCTATATAAGATCTCACAGTTGACAGTGCATGTCTGAGCAAAAACCAAGACATGAGGTCTAAGAAATTGTCCATAGAGCTCTGAGACAGGATTGTGTCGAGGCACAGATCTGGGGAATGGTACCAAAACATTTCTGCAGCATTGAAAGTCCCCAAGAACACAGTGGCCTCCGTCATTCTTAAATGGAAGAAGTTTGGAACCACCAAGACTCTTCCTAGAGCTGGCCGCCCGGCCAAACTGAGCAATCAGGGGAGAAGGGCCTTGATCAGGAAGGTGACCAAGAACCCGATGGTCTCATCGCGCACCAGCGACTTCTGTGGCGGGCCGGGCGCAGTGTGCGCTGACCAAGGTTGCCAGGTGCACGGTGTTTCCTCCGACACATTGGTGAGGCTGGCTTCCGGGTTGGATGGCGCTGTGTTAAGAAGCAGTACGGCTTGGTTGGGTTGTGTATCGGAGGACGCATGACTTTCAACCTTTGTCTTTCCCGGGCCCATACGGGGGTTGTAGCGATGAGACAAGATAGTAGCTATTAAACAATTGGATACCACGAAATTGGGGAGAAAAAGGGGCAAAATTAAAAATTAAATTAAAAAAATAACCCGATGGCCACTCTGACAGAGCTCCTCTGTGGAGATGGCAGAACCTTCCAGAAGGACAACCATCTCTGCAGCACTCCACCAATCAGGCCATTATGGTAGAGTGGCCTGACGGAATCCACTCCCCAGTAAAAGTCACATAACAGCCCGCCTGTAGTTTGCCAAAAGGCACCTAAAGACTCTCAGACCATGAGAAACAAGATTCTCTGATCTGATGAAACCAAGAATGAACTTTTTGGCCTGAATGCCAAGCACCACATCTGGAGGAAACCTGGCACCAAACAGTGACTGAGTTATATTAGCATAAATTATGACTATCCAATCTTACTCATCACAAATAGTAGGCTAACTTACACAAGTCTGCAAATGTGGTGATACTGTACATAGAATTTTTATGGTTAAAATTTGCTTCCCCAAACATAACTCACTCGCCGCATAGGCTAGTGAATTTGCTGTTCGTTACTTGTCTTGTTGGCTGAGGAAACGTAAATGTGGACAGTTATTCTAACATATTCAAAGTGTGTGGTAAGGACACATGTCATTGCATCCTAGACTTGCATGTTCTGTTAAGATTAATTACCATAATCTAAATGCGATTTCTGTCATTCTGAGTACTGTGGGAGAACTAACTAATCAGGGTACGCAAGCCAATGCATATGGGTCCGGTATATTTCTCAAATGTCCGGTAAATTTAAATGCTGTCGGTCAAATGTCCGGTGCCACATATTCATTAGGGAGACCCTGGTGGGTGTGTGTTTGTGTCTCTCACCGTGAGTGGCCAACCTCAGGAAGAGTTTGTTGCCCTTGAAGGGTTTGATGGCCGGTCGTAGGTCATTCCGGAGCAGAGACTCACTCTCTGCCTGAGACAGCAAGTCCACCTCAAATGCACACACACAAACACACAGGTAACTAATATGCAACATTTCCCCACACACCCACAGTCTTGAACACAGTTTTACCTGGGTGGTCTCGGGTTCTGTTTTCTTCTCTGTGTCTCCCTCGCAGGCTTTCCCCTCATTCTCCTTCACCATCTCTTTCTCCTCCTCATCCACCTCTCCATCATCGTCATCCGAGCCTTGTTCTCTGCGAGCTGAGACAGAACAGCAAGCAACACTCAGTGACAAAGCACATTATGTACATGCCTCATATGACTGACAAACCACACTGACCACAAACACAACATCGCAGTCCTGACCAACACAGAATTACCCACTACACTAATCATAAAACATACTAAGACAGTGAACATTGGAACATGGACACACAGCACACTCACCCTTGCTCTCCTGGGTGGGATCACCAGGTTCTTTGGTGCGGTCTGTCTCCGTGGTAACCCCCTCTGGGTCAGGCATGCGGCTGATGTTGATCAGAGCCCGGGTGGAAGTGACATCATCCAGCCACACCACATTACCTAGGAAACCATATTTAACGGCATGTTAAAAATAGCCCACTTGTTGTCAGTCGCTTCTGTGTGTGTGTTACTCACAGGAGGTGTCGTCAATCCACTCGATGTGTGCTGGAGGGTACTCCTTAAAGTAGCCAAACACATCCTGGGTGCTCATATCATCAACACCCGCCACGTGCAACGCCTCCAGGCGCAAGTTAGGGATGGCTGAGAAATGGAAGGAGAATCAGTATGTGCGCAATATTGCGATATTCGTTAGTATCGTGGCAAGGAAACAAATCACAAAGCAGATTTAACTTCTTTAAGAAAACAGCACTAATGTTGGAAACAAAACATGTAATCCAGTCACATGTAAACGTCCCTTTTTCAGGATCCTGCCTTTCCCATGCTTGTTCAATGAACCATAAACAATGAACATGCACCTGTGGAACGGTCGTTAAGACACTAACAGCTTACAGACGGTAGGCAATTAAGGTCACAGTTAAGAAAACTTAGGACACTAAAAGAGGCCTTTCTACTGACGCTGAAAAACACCAAAAGAAAGATGCCCAGGGTCCCTGCTCATCTGCTTCAACATGCATTAGGCATGCTGCAAGGAGGCATGAGGACTGCAGATGTGGCCAGGGCAATAAAATTGCAATGTCCGTACTGTGAGACGTCTAAGACAGCTCGACAGGGAGACAGGACAGACAGCTGATCGTCCTCGCAGTGGTAGACCACGTATAACAACACCTGCACAGGATCGGTACATCCGAACATTACACCTGCGGGACAGGTACAGGATGGCAACAACAATTGCCCAAGTTACACCAGGAACGCACAATCCCTCCATCAGTGCTGACTGTCCGCAATAGGCTGAGAGAGGCTGGACTGAGGGTTTGTAGGCCTGCTGTAAGGCAGGTCCTCACCAGACATCACCGGCAACAACGTCGCCTATGGGCACAAACCCACCGTCGCTGGACCAGATAGGACTGGCAAAAAGTCCTCTTCACTGACGAGTCGCGGTTTTGTCTCACCAGGGGTGATGGTCGGGTTCGCGTTTATCGTCAAAGGAATGAGCATTACACCAAGGCCTGTACTCTGGAGCGGGATTGATTTGGAGGTGGAGGGTCCGTCATGGTCTGGGGAGGTGTGTCACAGCATTTTCAGCCGGAGCTTGTTGTCATTTTGCAGGCAATCTCAACGCTGTGCGTTAAAGGGAAGACAACCTCCTCCCTCATGTGGTACCCTTCCTGCAGGCGCATCCTGACATGACCCTCCAGCATGACAATGCCACCATACTGCCCGTTCTGTGCGTGATTTCAGTGTTCTGCCATGGCCAGTGAAGAGCCCAGATCTCAATCCCATTGAGCACGTCTGGGACCTGTTGGATTGGAGGGTGAGGGCTAGGGCCATTCCCCCCAGAAATGCCCAGGAACTTGCAGGTGCCTTGTTGGAAGAGTGGGATAACATCTCACAGCAAGAACTGGCAAATCTGGTGTAGTCCATTAGAAGATGCACTGCAGTACTTAATGCAGCTGGTGGCCACACCAGATACTGACGGTTACTTTTGACCCCCCCTTTGTTCAGGGACACATTATTCCATTTCTGTTAGTCCATTTGTTTCTCAGTTGTTGAATCTTGTTATGTTCATACAAATACTTACACAAACTTAAGTTTGCTGAAAATTAACAGTTAACAGTGAGAGGACGTTTCTTTTTTTTGCTGAGTTTATTTATTTTCCAAGCTATAATACACAATATTTTACATACAGTTGGTTTTTAAAGGACAAAAGTGTAGTCTGCTTTGTGTTTTCTTTTTTGCCATGGAACAAATATAGCGATACTAGTCACAGCCCTAGTGTTTAAGTGATAAAAAGCCAGGTACGTGTGTACCTTTCATCTTTATACAGCACTTTGTGTGGGTGTGTGTGTGTATATACAGTACCTTCAGAAAGTATCCATACTCCTTGACTTTACACATTTTGTTGTGTTACAGCCTGAATTCAAAATGGATTAAAAACCTACACACAATACCCCATTACAAAGTAAAAACCTTTATTGAAAATTAAATACAGAAATATCTCACTTACATGAGCATTCACACCTATTTGCTCTGACAGTCCAAATTGAGCTCAGGTGTATCCAATTTCCTTTGAATCCACCTGTGGCCAATTCAATTGTTTGGACATGATATAGAAAATAAACACCTGTCTATATAAGGTCCCACCGTTGATAGTGCATGTCAGAGCAGAAACTATGGCTGTGTTCAAATACCCATACTAACATACCACACAAAACATAATTAATGAGTATATACTACATTCTATTAGTTCATTTTAGTATACTGTAAACAATTGGTACCGGAAGTTGATGCTGTTGCTATGCAACCTCTTGCTAGCATAACAAATGACTAGCTAAACATTTTACGATTTTTGGTGTGTTCGTAAATTCAATCTGCAGTGCCAGAGTGCGCTCTGGGGGTTTGTAAATCCAGAGCGTTGTCAGATTGTACATTCAGAGCGTTTCGCTCTCGGAGCGTTCAGAGCGCACACTAGGGTAGATGCGAGTGTTCAACGGCAGTCAAGCACCCAAGCTAACTGGCTAACGGTGGCTAGCTACTTCCAGACACAATTGAGAGAACACCTCACTGACCATTATACTCGCCATAGCAGAGCTGGTTAGGCTGTTTTCATGTTATCCAGAGCGTTGGTGACCAACTGTGCTGCTGGCAACAATTTATTACTGGTTTTTTTTGCTGACATTTACTGACACCGGCCATATTCAACAGTGCGCGAGAGCGCTCTGAAATCAGAGTAGATAGCCAGAATTAACAATGTCCATTGAAACGCACAACGATACCACTTAGCTAAGAATTATGTGAATAATCAAGTCAATAAAAGTTGGTTAGTTAGTTAATATACTGCCTGCCAAGTTCGATGTATTAGTATCCAACTAACGTTAGGCAACTAGCTAATAAACCAGTACATACTGCTATGCGGTTCGTAAGGATAGCGTAGCTAACAAATTGTCAGCCAACATAACGTGTAATTTAACTTATTACATTGCTCAACATTTTCTTAACATTTGCCATTAGTTCAATTAATTTGTATTCGCTCTCATCGGACTTCGGCTGCATATTTTCCGCTATTTTCTTCAAATCTGAAAACGTGAAGAATTTCCTGCATTATGGGCCCTAAAAGTAGGTAAATAGTGTCCTCTGCATGTATACTTCGCATTTTGGCAAATTTAGTATGACATCTGGGAACTTTTGGCATACTAACTATATCCATACTACGATCAATAAGCGACCAATACTCAATACGACCAATACTCAATTCAAATCACAAATGTTACGGTTAGTGCGGTCAGTATGTGTATTCGAACACAGCTAACTCCACGAAGTCCAAAGGAAATGTCCGTAGATCTCCGATAGAATTGTGATGAGGTATATATCTCGGGAAGGGTATAAAACCATTTCTAGAGTGTTGAAAGTTTCCAAGAGCACAGCTGTCTCGGTCATTGGGAAATGTAAAAATGATGGAACTACAGACTCTGCCTAGAGCTGGCCATCCAACCAAACTGAGCAACCGGGCAAGAAGGACCTTGTCAGTGAGGTTGCCAAGAAGCCAATGACCACTGACAGAATTAGGCTGAGATTGTTGTCCTTTTGGCAGGTTTTCCCGTCTTGACAGCTCGTCTCGAGAGAGTGGCCAGACGGAAGCCACTTCTTAGAAAAAAGGCACGGCAGCACACCTGGAGTTTGCAAAAAGGCATGCGAAAGACAGATCATAAGGCAAATGATTCTGCGGTCTGATGAGACAAAAATATTTATCCATTGAATATCTGGAAAGACTTGAAGATTGCTGTTCACGACCGCTAACTTAACAGAGCATGAGAAAATCTGCAAGGAAGAAAGGGAGGAAATCCCCATATCTAGATGTGCAAAGGTGAGACAAACATACCCAAGAACTCAGAGCTGTAACAGCCACCAAAAGTGTTTCTACTTAGTATTGTCTAGGGGTGTGAATTCTTATGTAAATGTTATTTCTGTATTTCATGTTCAATAAATTTCCAAAAACATGTTTTCACTTTGTAATTATGGGTTATTGTGTGTAGATGGATGAGAAAAATATATATTTAATCTATTTTGAATTCAGGCTGTAACACAAAATGTGGAATACATCATGGGGTATGAATACTTTCTGAAGGCACTGTACGTGTGTATCTACCTTTCTTCATGGTGTCTCTGTCCAACACCACATTCTTCTGGGCCAGGTTGGCCTCTGCACGGAAGTGGAACCTTTCTGCTCTCTTCTCCTTCCTCTCAATCGCCTCCTAGAAACACAGTTATGGCAAAAATAGTTATGGCAGTTAAGTTTAACTGTTGTTTTACCCTCTCACTTTTAAGTAATGGAACTAGTATTAGTGTGAGTGTTTGCCAGATAACTTTCCGGTGTGGTTACAATACCGTACCTTTGATGTGACATCGATTCCAGTGATGAATGTGCCAGCTTTGTTCTCATATCGCCGACTTGTGTCCTGGTTAAATGTCAACAAATATGTATACATTAGAGACGCACTTTCTTAATGTGGGGTAGCCTAGATAACAATGCACTGATCTGACAGCTTATGTTTGTTCTGAACAATGAATGACTGTCGACAAAACAAGAAAGTGTGCATTCAGTCTATCATACAACACCCCCCCCCCCCCCCCAAAAAAAGCTGGCAAATTGAAAGTGGCAAGATCTAGCACCAAACCTCTGTCCTTGGGGATGTTAAAACGAGTTAGCTAACTAGTGTAACTGACTAGTACGTTGTATTATTAACTATGTAGCGAGGGGGTTTCTGTCATGAAACTTAACGTCTGGTGAATTAGCTAGCCACCGGTAGTTAAGCAGAGTTAAATGCTAAGATAGCCGTTGTTTGTCATATAATATGTAACGTTAGTTTGCTTACGCTAGAATCAACAATATACTGTTACAACACAGACAGGTATGATGTTAATATCAACTAACTACACTGGGTAACACTAGCTAGTCACTAGCTACCGAGCTATCTTGTTAGCTCAAGGCACGCTGAGCTCCTCCAATACCAAGGCAATATTCACAGGCCCCCGAAGGTACGCGAGCCCGCGATCTGGTGAGGCCTACTTCCCTCACCGGCAACAATTCCTTCAAAGACCGGTTAACAGGGATGTTTTCCACCTCGAGTTCACCCTCCTCCACCTCCATCGGTTCAGGTTCACGGGCACCTCGGTCCGAGTCTGAATCCGAGTCCGATTCTGAGTGGTCTGGCCCACTGTCTGGCTTTACCGACACCCGTAGACTGCGCACTGCCGCCATGGTCCTAGCACTCCGTCCGCAAACGCTTTCGAAGCAGGAAGACGTGAGTGTGCAGGGAAAGGCTATACGGACACGCCTGGTGCCTAATTTTAGTGAGAGTGCTGTGTGAGAGTCGAGTCAAAGACAGTACAAAAATAAATAATAATAGCCATTCAAAAAAGTACAGTTGCATATCTGGGAGTTTTTGTCACAAAGGACAGTGAGCCGTGTGAAATCAAATCATGAAAGCCAAAGCTATTCTTAACAGTTGACTTCAAAGAGATGTATATACACGGAACAAAAAAATATAAACGCAACATAAAGTGACTGAGGTAAAAACAGTTTAAATTGGATATTCGACAGATATTTGCGCTTTCAGGATGTCATGATGTTGGAAAAATTGCGCACAACATTGCACAGGTCTTATTTTCACGATTTTGACATGAATTTGCTTTCCAAAGCTAATAAACATGTGGAAATGTGAGCAGCATTTTGTATTCTTAGTTGAATTAGTTAGGGAGCGTAAACAAAGTCCAAACTTTTTTTACATACACATTTCAATAGCTCCTTGGTCATGTGACCTACTGACTTCAAACAAGGTTCAGAATGTCCACTGGCTATATAAGGGTAGTCAGTGGACATTCTGAACCTTGTTTGAAGTCAGTAGGTCACATGACCAAGGAGCTATTGATATTTTAAACTTTGAAAAATTAATAGGCACTACCATTATGTAGTCAGTGGACTATCTTTATTCCATTGTACTGGATCTAATACACTTTTTTAAAGACTTTTATTTTACCTTTATTTAGTCAGTTAAGAACAAATTCTTATTTTCAATGACGGCCTAGGAACAGTGGGTTAACTGCCTGTTCAGGGGCAGAACAACAGATTTGTACGGGGGTTTGAACTTGCAACCTTCCGGTTACTAGTCCAACACTCTAACCAATAGGCTACCCTGCCACCCCATTTTGCATATATTCATAAGTGTAATCATTTTTTATGACATACTGTGAAAACTCTGTCTCTGCTGACTCTGTCACTTTCAGACATGCACAGAGCAGACTGAAAGGGAAGGGTAGCACTTGACTTGAACCACAGGGGTTCTCTGTAAAGAGAGTAATCCAAAAGGCACAGACACACCACTTGACTTTCAATTTGCACCCTTGACCTGTATGTATTATCTCCTGATTGGTCTCTGTGGTGCTTAGTCAATGGGAGCTCCGTTGCCGGCCCCAACATACATCTTTTACACTGTAAAAAGAGAGACATCCTACTTTGTATTTATGGGAACAAATATTTCCTAACACTTTGGATCCTATTCTTGGACAGTTAGCATTGTGTAATGCTTCAATGCACAAACAAAAATGTTACTAATTACTGTACACGAGTAACCTCAACTTTGTGGGTCTGTGGGTGTTTAGGCCAATAAAGTGCCATCTCAATTCTACCACTGACTAATCTCTCATGCCCCTATGAACAGGGACACAGGGCAATAGTTTTTAATCTAAACCAGCCCTTTTTTACTGGAGTACACTTACCCCTAATCGGGGCTCTTTTCTTGACACACAGTAGCAGTTTACCAGATAAGAAGTCAAAGAAGATCAAAAACTAGATTGATGTAAGGGTGTATTACATCCTGTGCTGCCCCATTGTCATATCCATTCTGGATTCTGAGTGGTCAAATCATAGCTGAAAAATGCCTCTATGTATGTGTATACTGTATGTGGGAATGTCTTATGTCCATCCTACATGTAATAGTGTTGATACATGGAATATTCCTCAACTGCATATATAATATATTGCTATTGCAAATAGAAGTACTTTTTTCAACAACTGACATTTTCAGATATTATTTTGACAAACACACTTTAACACACTTTGGTGCTTACAATTCATTCTCTATTGTCATAGACTTGATGGGCACTGTCATCTGTGATCTTTGTGATATGACTTTCTATAAGCACGTACTGATGTCACTTAATATTTTTTTTCTTAAAGTCTACAAACGCTCTACATTTATTCACTGTGTGATAGGGTTGGATCCTATATGCTACTTTTATTATTGTCCTGTAAATGGTTCAGTGCCTATAATTTAGGCTGTGTGTAGAATGGGATATAAAGGAAATTACTACTAGATTATAGTGATAAGGAAATCAGCATACAGTTTTGGCCTGTGTATTCATTTGCCTATTTATTTATTTCACCTTTATTTAACCAGGTAAGCAAGTTGAGAACAAGTTCTCATTTACAATTGCCAAGATAAAGCAAAGCAGTTCGACACATACAACGACACAGAGTTACACATGGAGTAAAACAAACATACAGTCAATAATACAGTAAAAAAAAAACAAGTCTATATACAATGTGAGCAAATTAGGTGAGAAGGGAGGTAAAGGCAAAAAAGGCCATGGTGGCAAAGTAAATACAATATAGCAAGTAAAACACTGGAATGGTAGTTTGGCAATGGAAGAATGTGCAAAGTAGAAATAAAAATAATGGGGTGCAAAGGAGCAAAATAAATAAATAAATTAAATACATTTGGGAAAGAGGTAGTTGTTTGGGCTAAATTATAGGTGGGCTATGTATAGGTGCAGTAATCTGTAAAATGCTCTGACAGTTGGTGCTTAAAGCTAGTGAGGGAGATAAGTGTTTCCAATTTAAGAGATTTTTGTAGTTCGTTCCAGTCATTGGCAGCAGAGAACTGGAAGGAGAGGCGGCCAAAGAAAGAATTGGTTTTGGGGGTGACTAGAGAGATATACCTGCTGGAGCGTGTGCTACAGGTGGGAGATGCTATGGTGACCAGTGAGCTGAGATAAGGGGGGACTTTACCTAGCAGGGTCTTGTAGATGACATGGAGCCAGTGGGTTTGGCGACGAGTATGAAGCGAGGGCCAGCCAACGAGAGCGTACAGGTCGCAATGGTGGGTAGTATATGGGGCTTTGGTGACAAAACGGATTGCACTGTGATAGACTGCATCCAATTTGTTGAGTAGGGTATTGGAGGCTATTTTGTAAATGACATCGCCAAAGTCGAGGATTGGTAGGATGGTCAATTTTACAAGGGTATGTTTGGCAGCATGAGTGAAGGATGCTTTGTTGCGAAATAGGAAGCCAATTCTAGATTTAACTTTGGATTGGAGATGTTTGATATGGGTCTGGAAGGAGAGTTTACAGTCTAACCAGACACCTAAGTATTTGTAGTTGTCCACGTATTCTAAGTCAGAGCCGTCCAGAGTAGTGATGTTGGACAGGCGGGTAGGTGCAGGTAGCGATCGGTTGAAGAGCATGCATTTAGTTTTACTTGTATTTAAGAGCAATTGGAGGCCACGGAAGGAGAGTTGTATGGCATTGAAGCTTGCCTGGAGGGTTGTTAACACAGTGTCCAAAGAAGGGCCGGAAGTATACAGAATGGTGTCGTCTGCGTAGAGGTGGATCAGAGACTCACTAGCAGCAAGAGCGACCTCATTGATGTATACAGAGAAGAGAGTCGGTCCAAGAATTGAACCCTGTGGCACCCCCATAGAGACTGCCAGAGGTCCGGACAGCAGACCCTCCGATTTGACACACTGAACTCTATCAGAGAAGTAGTTGGTGAACCAGGCGAGGCAATCATTTGAGAAACCATATAAAGCCTATAAATAATCAGAATTCCATTATGTTTACATAAAAAAGAGAACACTTCAAAATGAGAAGATCCTGCCATGGAAAAGACGACTGAGCAGACATAAAGTGGAAAGGAGAGGAAATAACTCACATAATTTATATTTTCAATAATAAATGGTTAGCTGTTATGTGACAATTAGGTCAAAAAATCTAATTTTATTTGTTGGTGTAGATGGCCAAGGAAGTTGCACAGAACTTCCCCAACATCCCCTCCCAAATTGATATAGAACCTTCACAAGAACACATGGAGCAACTGTGAAAATAAATGGCTGAAGATATACAAAAATGTCTGGTATGTAATGACATTTAATTCAAAATAAATGTAAATTCTTCATTTTTATGTAGTTGTGTGGGACAGCCATATGTTCAGTTCAAGCCTATGATTTCAGTGTTCAACAAAGCCAACAACTGCTTCATGTGTGCCACTGATAAAGAACCTGGATGTGGCCCAAAGACTGACTGGGTTAGTAACTTTATTTAACATGTTTATAATATTTTGACAACATTGACGGCATGTAAAACAATTTATGATATAACACAATGGATGGCTAATTCTTCATTCGTCATACTGCATTGATGTTTGATATTATTTATAATGTGTTACGCTTTGTTTTGTTTTGATTGAATGTTTTGCATGCACATGGTGGTTCCATGTGCTGTGCCTAGGAATGAAGACAAAAGAGTTCAGAGTGAAGAACACAAACTGGAAGTGCTGTCTTTGTTGTTGAAAATGTATGCTATACCCTATCCACACTGAAGAGGCTCTGAAATGTTTATCAACCAGGAATAAAGAGAAAGTTAACACTGTGAAATGTTTTGTACTTATTTGAAGTAAAGTATCTGTTGACATGTTGGAAAAGATGAAAGGTCTACAATTTCTGTTTAATTTGTCAATATTACATTTTTATTCATTGATATACTGGCCACCATTGTTGTGGTTACATGTTCAGTATATGTATTGATCAGCAAACCCACTGCAGCCTACCTTACTGGCTCACTCTCCATCCCTGCTATGGACAATTAATAACACGACTCTCGTACTTTGCCCTTTTCCTTTATGGTTGATATTAACGATGAAAGGAGATACTATCTGTCTCTCTCCTATTGTGTACCGCTATTAGAATACTGTGGCAAAATAAATAAAAAACAGGGAAAATAAGTACTTAGAATTATTATTATTATAGATAAATATTAAAGAAAAGGGTAAACACAACACCGGACTGAAACCCCTAATTGTCAAACTAATATTAATGTACAACAATATAGAAAATATATAACTAGAGGTAATGCAATATGGGTGTATATCCACTGCACGCGTCTTAGGTGTGTAATTGACATGACCAAGGAGCTATTGAAATGTAAAACTCTGAGAAATGTACGTTACACTGCGTGATTTTACAGAACACAAACAAGAGTGTGCAATATAGAAGGCTAGTCCGTGGACAATGAAGTTTGTAGGTCACATGACCAAGGAGCTTTTTAAGTTTTAAATTCAAAAAAATTCATGTAAAATCAAGTAAGATGAAAATGGACAAACTAAAGGGTGTGCAATATATAAGAGTAGTCAGTTTACATTCTGCACCTTGTTTGAAGACATTAGGTCACATGACCAAGGAGCTATTGAAATTTGAAAGCTTGAAAATGTAATGTAAAATCATGCGTGAGATGAAAATGGACAAATGGTGTGCAATGTGTAGGCCCACTGAGTGTAAATTCTGCACCTTGTTTGAAGTCATTAGGTCACATGACCAAGAAGCTATTGAAATTTGAAGGTTTGAAAATTAATGTAAAATCGAGTGAGATGAAAATGGACAAACTAAAGGGTGTGCAGTGTGTAGGACCACTGAGTGGACATTCTGAACCTTGTTTGAAGTCAGTAGGTCATATGACCAAGGAGCTATTGACATTTTTAAGTTTGAAAAAGTAATATAAAAACGTGTGAGATGAAAATGGACAAACTAAAGGGTGTGCAATGTCTAGGCCCACCGAGTGGACATTCTGAACCTTGTTTGAGGTCAGTAGGTCACATGACCAAGGATCTATTCAAATTAGAATGTTTGAAAAATGTATGTAAAAACGTGTGAAATTAAAATTGACAAACCAAAGGGTGTGCAATGTCTAGGCCCACTGAGTGGACATTCTGAACCTTGTTTGAGGTCAGTAGGTCACATGACCAAGGAGCTATTGAAATTTGAATGTAAAAAAAGTTTGTACTTTGTTTACGCTCCCTAACTAATTCAACTAAGAATACAAAATGCTGCTCACATTTCCACTTATTTATTAGCTTTGGAAAGCGAATTCATGTCCGAATCGTGAAAATAAGACCTGTGCAATGTTGTGCGCAATTTTTCCAACATCATGACACTTATTTGGAGTCTGTGGCTCAAGTGGTTTGAAAGCGCGAATATTCGTCGAATATCCAACCTAAAACGCTTTACCTCGGTTTATTGCCTGTCTGATTTTACGACTACAGACAATTGTAAATTGGGTTATTTGCCGAGTTTCGTCGTTATTTCAATACCATTTGGTCTATGGTATTTACTCAAATCTGTGTTTCTGATTGTAATTCAACTATTGGTATGTTTTGCTTGGACAGATACGGCCGCCAGTGTTTGCTTAATGTATAAACGGAACGTTTTAACAGCTTGCTTAGTTAAAATTGAAATACTAATTTATTCTAAATAAAAAGCGGGGTGATTTCGATGTAATACGTTGTCTGTTGCATAAATGGTCTGCTGAAATAACATATTGAGAATGGAGTTGTATTTAAATAACTGAATCAAAGAAGAGACAGTTACCTAAATCTAATGAATTCTAATAATAGCGGATAGGTAATTGCGAAAGAGCTGTGCCCACCAAAATGTGTTTTAAAAAAAAACGAAATGTTTTTTTTTTTACAAAGGTAAAAAGGTTGGATATTCGACGGTTATTCGCCTGTAGTTTTCCTTACGTGCACCAACAGCAGTTAGGGACCGTCAACAGTGACAAATGAAATGTTTCAAATTTCAATAGCTCTTTAACCATTACTCCCAACACTTTCAAAACTGGTTGTAGCTAACCCGATGGCATAGACACACATTGCACAACCTTTAGTTTGCCCATTTTCATCTCACATGATTTTACATTAATTTTTCAAAATGTAAAACTTCAATAGCTCCTGGGTCATGTGACCTAATGACTTCAAACAAGGTTCAGAATGTCCACTTAGTGGCCCTACACATTGCACACCCTTTAGTTAGTACATTTTCATCTCACAATATTTTTTTTATTTTTTTCAAAATGTAGAATTTCAATAGCTCCGTGGTCATGTGACCTGGTGATTGTTTTTTTTACATTGAGATGCAAACATGAGTCCCTGAGCCACTTTGTCACCTGGACCATTACAGTAGTGAGTTCTTCTGTAGATTGTTGTTTGCTCTTTGCATGCACATATATCATTGTATTATTTGCATACATTTGAACTTCAGATCCAGTACAGACAGAAGGCAGATCCTTAATGGACATGCTGAACAGTATTGACCCTTGGGGCACGCCCACATCGTAGCTAAGAGTGGGCAACAGTTAGTTTTGACTATTACACTGATGAGACAGCACCAACATTTACATTTACATTTAAGTCATTTAGCAGACGCTCTTATCCAGAGCGACCAACCTTTTAAAGGTTCTAGATTTGTTAAACAACAGGTTTATATTTTTACTAAATTAATGCAACAGGTTGAAATGTTTAGATTACTGGAAAGGGGTTACGTATTTGTTTATTGTTTATTTTAGGTGTTGATTTCACTTAATGAAACACTGTATTATCTGATGTGTTTTTAGTAGGAATCTTCCTTCCGGGACTGATGGAAGTCCCCTACAGTATGTATGTTATGGGAGACATAGGAGAACACGTCACAAACAACTTTTTACTAACTGCCTGGGATCAAATATAGCTGATTCCTTACGCTGAGAAATGTACTACATTTGCGACAGAAAAAAGTATTACATTTAGAGGGGTAACAGGAACTATCTAAGGCGAAACAGCTATCACATATCTGTTGGACATTGGTCCAGTAACGATGCCAGGATAATTTTATATGGTTATGGAACAAAGAGATCAGTCATATAATATAATATGGAAGTGAATTGTTAGACTCGGTGGCGAGATACATGTTGCTGTGTCTAAGGGTAGCACATGCTAAATTAAGCGCATATAAACATTGAGGTAGATTAAAACAAATGATTAATGATTTGAGGGAGTACAGTGGACTTATCATGATTATCAGGTTTTGTTTGTAGTTAAAACTTGTGGGTTGCTGAATCAGTGTAGTATAATGAATGCTAACGACGTGTTTTGTGTTTTTTCCTGGAGAATGGGGGTTTCATTGTCTCTCTTTGAAATATTTCCCAGGGCTGTGATCTTGGGAAGAGCAGTGAGTGAGAGTAAGGCCGTAAACTACCAAATTAAATAAGGCCTGGACATTTTTGTTAGTTTTTACCTTAAGGTTTGCAAATACCCACACACAACACACTTGTTATGACTATTTGTTGGTGTTTTTAAAATACTATCTTTGATTTGTGTGTTCTATTTCCTATGGGTTTAGTGAGTTTTTAATTTGTCTTAGTGCCGAAGTATCTTAAAGGGGCACACATGGAATTTTGAGTTTCTGAGTTTTAATTAAACACCTGAATTATTTTGATAAAGAAATGTACTGGAAACCTAGGATATGAAATGTTTGACTGTTTTTCATTAATTTGTCTAATATAGTAAGAAACACTTATTTGAAGGGTTTGTATGACCTCTGACCTCTGTCCTGACTTTCCAGTGTGGTTTGATCACCCTCATTGGAAAGCCATTTTGATAATGAATTTAAGGTAATTTGTAATATAGATAATTATGATTAAGTTTTTAGTTCTTAACCATATTTGTGTTTTGGACCAATATGAAGAGGGAGAGGGCGTTGCCTTTGACTAAGGGTAGACTGCCGTAAGTTTATTTTCCTATGACCGTATGGGTACACTTGTTTTTCTTATGGAGTTCTTAAGAGTAGTGATTTTAATTTGATTTAATTATTTGAAATGATTTTGTTTTATTTTTTGACAAGCAGTGTTTTTTTTTTTTTTTTACACATTACTCACATGGGGAGTTATGTGTCAACATGGGGGAGGTAACAGTACTCTGAGGTATTGGATTGAAGTTTACACACCTTGAGTGATGTGTAGGAGTGTATGGAGTGATATGTGCAGGAGGGTATTGTTGTGTTGTTTGTTCTGTTCTGTTCCCGATGGGTTATAGGTCTAACTCCCTGATCCTGTGGTTCTGCAATGAAGTTGACAGTGGAATGGGGAGAATAAGCCAATTTGAAAGAATAGTTTCAATAGAATGTGTTGTTATTCTCTTTGACATATGTTTAGACATTGGTATTAAGAATAATTGGTAAAAGTATTAATTTATCACATAGTTAATGAACTGAACTAAATTGTTGTTCTGATCTGTCCTCTCGAGGTTATCATGAAAAGTGACATCAGACGGTATCTTAATGCATGGAAGAGATAATTGGACCAAACAGTGTATGTGCCTCAAATCCCCCTCTAACTGGCTGAAGAAAAGCGACAAAGGCGTTCAATACAGCCCTGTCCGCACCACTTCTACCGAGAGACATGAGTCCGAGCCATTAACCGGTGTACAGCATCCAATCTAAGCTATAAACTGCTTTTCCCTCATAGATTTTCTCAGGAGTGAGTCCACGTGGAGTGAGCATGGGGAGAGATCTGTTCCAAACTACTCTTATGTTGCTGGTATACTGGTTGACGAATGGACAAGACATAATGGGTGGTAAAGGTGGTGACGGCACAGGTAGGACATAGAAATTGGGACATTATCATGGGCTATCCACTTTGAACTGTAAAGCTATCTGAAGAAGACAATGAAGACGCCAGAAGATTGAATGCCTGAAGGGGGGATTGGTCAACTGTGCCCAAAATTGATTTAGACTTTTGGGGTATCAGGTTGATTGTAGAGGTCTACACACTACATAAAATTATAATAATTTAGATTCAGAATGCATTAAGATACTGATCTGTATTATAATCGTGATAAATAAGTTAATAGTTGAATTATAGAATAATTATACTGGATGTTAAAATAAATGTACATTCTGTAAGGTTCTGTATTTATTTTCTTAGTCAACCTGGTGTTCTGTTTCGTTGTGTTCTTGAACGTAGCCCTGTCTTTCATTTTTGTTCATTGATTTCACCTGTTAGTTACTCACCTGGTCTCATCAGCTCCTTATTTAGTTCAGTTCATTCTGGTTGTGCCTTTGTGAGGTATTGTTCGTTTTGACTCTATTAAGCCAGCTAGTTTGTGAGAACCAGTTATAGCCTTCCTAGTTTTGTTTCATCTGCCTGTTTGCCTACCTGTGTGTGAGCATTGCCATTCTGACTTTTGTGACCACGATTCCTGCCTTCTGCGAAGGCGAAATAAGCACCTGCCACGCTCTGCGCATGAATCTACCCCCTTTTCTCCCTGAGTATTCATTACACATTCTGCCAAAGTTGATGTGTGTTAAATTGAGGGGTTTTGACTTTGAGTGATAGGACCAATTTGATTCACTGAGCAATGTCATTCTAAATTTTGGTTGGATAATTAATTGGGTTTTGATAATGATTTGGAAACCGAAGGATTGATTTGACTTTAGTATGTTAAAAACTATATGAGTGAAGCAATTCATGTATTATGGATTGATTGTTTGATTGCTGTTATGAACCAAAGATGTTTGACACTATTCTCAGCATGCCCTGGTGAATGGAGAGGGTGAACTTTGATCCAGAGAGTGAAACTGATCTAATCTATTTGATCTATAGGCATTGCCTTATAAATAGTGGAATCATGATGCTTGTCTTGGGTCATGTTCATTAGGCACCAACGGAATACATTTTACTTTAACCAGGAATCACTACCTGGATTTGTCCAACAAGATATGCTCATTTTAGTTTCTGGGATGGAAATAGTTACCATAATGATCCATTGGAGTGTGATAGATAACTAAAGTTGATTTTATTAAACACCATTGTTGCATGCACTGCATTATGCGTTACATATGTGCTTTTCACTGTCAATGAAGATATAGCTTTGAATCTAATAAACTGTATGCATCTTCTGTTTTTCTTCATGGGTTTGTGCAGGTGACTGTGTATCATGACCTCCCCAGAGAAATTGCTAGAATGCTTAGAATATGTGTTGGAGGTTGAAATGGGAGACAGTGCTAAGTTTCTTGGGAGAAGGCTAAGCCAGTGTTATAGCAACCGGGCACGTGCAGGAACCCATGTAATGAGTTATTGCTATTATGCTTCTTGTTTTATGAAGAACGTATACATTTTCTACATGAACTCAAACGTCCCTTTTTCTGGACCCTGTCTTTCAAAGATAATTCGTAAAAATCAAAGTAACTTCACAGATCTTCATTGTAAATGGTTTAAACACTGTTACCTATGCTTGTTCAATGAACCATAAACAATTAACGAGCATGCACCTGTGGAACAGTCGTTAAGACACTAACAGCAATAAATGGCAATGTCCGTACTGTGAGACACCTAAGACAGCGCTACAGGGAGGCAGGACGGATAGCTAATTGTCCTCACTGTGGCAGACCACGTGTAACAACACCTGCACAGGATCGGTACATCCGAACATCACACCTACGGGACAGGTACAGGATGGCAACAACAACTGCCTGAGTTACACCGCAATAGGCTGAGAGAGGCTGGACTGAGGGCTTGTAGGCCTGTTGTAAAGCAGGTCCTCACCAGACATCACCTGCAACAACGTCGCTTATGGGCACAAACCCACCGTCGCTGGACCAGACAGGACTGGCAAAAACTGCTCTTCACTGACGAGTCACGTTTTTTTCTCACAAGGAGTGATGGTCGGATTCGCATTTATCGTCGACGGAATGAGCTTTACACCGAGGCCTGTACTCTGGAGCGGGATCAATTTGGAGGTGGATGGTCTCGCAGCAAGAACTGGTTAACCTGTTGCAGTCCATGAGGAGGAGATGAACTGCAGTACTTAATGCAGCTGGTGGCCACACCCGATACTGACTGTTGCTTTTGATTTTGACACCCCCTTTGTTCAGGGACATATTTTTCCATTTCTGTTAGTCACATGTCTGTGGAACTTGTTCAGTTTATATCTCAGTTGTTGAATCTTGTTATGCTCCTACAAATATTTACACATGTTAAGTTTGCTGAAAATAAATGCAATTGACAGTGAGAGGATGTAACATTTTGAGAGTTTATGAGTTAATGTTCTTAAATCTTGTCATTTTCTTTTAAATTGAGAGGATTCTCAAAACGGGGGATTATGGTGGAAAATTGCAGATTATGTTATAATACTTTGATTGCATCAAATGGTTGTTTTATGCAACAGAATAGAGGATTCTTATAACTATTGTGTGTGTTCTACTGAGGATGGGCCTCTGAGAGATAATACTAACAGGAGATTTACAATGTCTTCTGGGTGATAAAACCTAAAGAGCATTCCAGAGTATGAGTTAATGTTTCTGTTCTATACGGTACCAGTGAGACATGGCTCTAGTATGGAGTTGGGGGCCCTGACACTGGTCTCTACACAATGAAAACTGTTGACACAGCAGGTACAGTCTGCGGTGAATTATAGGTATCTTTCATACAAATCTTAACATTGTGACCCATTCTATACATCTGTTGTTCGTCATGTAGGTTGAAAGGGGTGTATCTTGGCTATAAAAATACCTTTTGTCTCGGGGATGCCAACGAATCATCTGAGTGTGAATTGTCGACCAGCCATCATTATCGTAGAGCAGTCAATCAATTCACTTTATATGTGTGCGTTGTATTGAGTTGCTCCCTTATTAATGAGTGATTAAAGATTTAGTTTAAGTATAACTCTGACTTGTGTGATAAGTTTGTCTCTCCTCATTTGATAATCAATAAATTAACCACCACATACTGTACCTTATTCTGGAATTATGATTCACATAATATGACATGATGGTATGAGTATGATATTAGACAATTAGCCTACGCTTTTGTGTTCATATTGACAGATTATAAAAATGCACATTGTCCTCAATTTCAGATATGCCGGGATCAACAAGAAAAATGTGTCCAAGCTGTGCCCAAAACCTTGGGGTGAGGGTTTAAAAAATGTAAGTTCTGTGGGGGCACAAAGAAAGAAAAAAACAGAGGCTGGAACAAATCAAACAAGAGGGATCAGGACTGATGCTGAATTTGTCAAGGACTGTGGATAATGCATATGTCCATTTGAGTAAAAATATTGTCATCACAAGCATATCTATTGATATTTTGTTTGTTGAGCCAGACTGGAAAACTTTTTTTAAGACAATAACTTTTGAACCCTTAAAATGTAAAACCACAAGCAAGAAGACTTGTGTGACTTTCATTTGACATTGTACAGAAATAATGACCATAACATACTTTTGTGGTTTTAGTTTCTTAGTCTAAAGGCAGTAACGTATGTCCCCATACTGTTTCTGGGGAAAAAGAAGAAGACAGGAGGATTTAAAGCCCAGGTCCTCACCACCTCTAGGGACCTGTCAGAGAAGGAGACGGTGGCTCACACGGCCTTTAGATTTGTGTTTGAAAAGTTACTCTACTGTAAGTATACATGATTGATATACACAGTGTACAAAACATTATGAACACCTGCTCGTTCCATGACATAGACTGACCAGGTGAATCAAATAAAATAAAATAACATTTTATTGGTCACATGCACGTGGTTAGCAGATGTTATTGCGAGTGTAGCAAAATGCTTGTGCTTCTAGTTCCAACAGAGCATCAATATCTAACATGTTATCTAACAATTACACAACAATTTCCTCATACACAGAAATCTAAAGGAAAGAATGGGATAATATATACATACAAATATACAGATGAGCATTGACAGAGCGGCATAGGCAAGATCAAATCAAACCTTATTTGCCATATGCGCCGAATACAACAAGTGTAGACTTTATCGTGAAATGCTTACTTACAAACCCTTAACAGTGCAGTTCAAGAAGAAGAAAATATTTACCAAGTAGGCTAACATAAAAAGTAATAATAAAAAGTAACACAATAAGAATAACAATAACGAGGCGATATACAGAGGGCACCAGTACTGAGTCAGTGTGCAGGGGTACAGGCTAGTTGAGGTAATCTGTACATGTAGGTGGGGGCGAAGTGACTATGCATAGGTAACAAACAAACAGCTAGTAGCAGCAGTGTACAAGGGAGATCAATGTAAATTGTCTGGTGGTGATTTTTATGAATTGTTCTGGAGTCTAATGGCTTGGGGGTAGAAGCCGTTGAGGAGCCATTTTGGTCCTAGACTTGGCGCTCCGGTACCGCTTGCCGTGCGGTAGCAGAGTCTATAACTTGGGTGACTGGAGTCTCTGACAAATTTCTGGGCTTTCCTCTGACACAGGTCCTGGATGGCAGGAAACTTGGCCCCAGTGATGTACTGGGCCGTTCGCACTACCCTCTGTAGCGCATTATGGTCAGATGCCGAGCAGTTGCCATACCAGGCGGTGATGCAACCGGTCAGGATGCTCTCGATGGTGTAGCTGTATAACTTTTTGAGGATCTGGGGACCCATGCCAAATCTTTTCAGTCTCCTGAAGGGGAAATGGTTTTGTCGTGCCCTCTTTACGACTGTCTTGGTATGGTTGGCCTGGCCAAGGCTTTCAACTTTGTCAATCACCGCATTTTTATCGGCAGATTCAACATCCTTGGTTTCTCAAATGACTGCCTCGCCTGGTTCACCAACTACTTCTCAGATAGAGTTCAGTGTGTCAAATCGGAGAGCCTGTTGTCCGGACCTCTAGCAGTCTCTATGGGGGTGACACAGGGTTCAATTCTCGAGCCGACTCTTTTCTCTGTATACATCAATGATATTGCTCTTGCTGCTGGTGATTCTCTGATCCACCTCTACGCAGACGACACCATTCTGTATACTTCTGGCCCTTCTTTGGACATGGTGTTAACAAACCTCCAGACGAGCTTCAATGCCATAGAACACTCCTTCCATGGCCTCCAACTGCTCTTAAATGTAAGTAATGTGTGGACAACAACAAATACCTAGGTGTCTGGTTAAACTGTAAAGTCTCCTTCCAGACACACATTAAACATCTCCAATTCAAAATTAAATCTAGAATTGGCTTCCTATTTTGCAAACAAAGCATCCTTCACTCATGCTGCCAAACATACCCTCGTAAAACTGACTATCCTACCGATCCTTGACTTCGGCGATGCCATTTACAAAATAGCCTCAGACACTACTCAGCAAATTGGATGTAGTCTATCACAGTGCCATCCGCTTTGTCACCAAAGCCCCATATACGACCCACCACTGCGACCTGTATGCTCTCGTTGGCTGGCACTCGCTTCATATTCATTGCCACACCCACTGGCTCCAGGTCATCTATAAGTCTTTGCTAGGTAAAGCCACGCCTTATCTCAGCTCACTGGTCACTATAGCAGCACCCACCCGTAGCACGCGCTCCAGCAGGTATATTTCACTGGTCATCCCCAAAGCCAACTCCTCCTTTGGCCGCCTCTCCTGCCAGTTCTCTGCTGCCAATGACTGGAAAAAATTGCAAAAATCACTGAAGCTGGAGTCTTATATCTCCTTCACTAACTGTAAACATCAGCTGTCAAAGCAGCTTACTGATCATTGCACCTGTACACAGCCCATCTGTAAATCGCCCACCCAACTACCTCATCCCCATATTGTTATTTTTCTTTTGCTCCTTTGCTCCCCAGTATCTCTACTTGCACGTTCATGCAATCCTCTATTCTGCACATCTATCACTCCAGTGTTTATTTGCGAAATTGTAATTTTTTCGCCACTATGGCCTATTTATTTCCTTACCTCCCTAATCTCGCTACATTTGCACACACTGTATATAGATTTTCTATTGTGTTATTGACTGTACGTTTGTTTATCCCGTGTGTAACTCTGTTGTTTGTGTCGCACTGCTTTGCTTTATCTTGGCCAGGTCGCAGTTGTAAATGAGAACATGTTCTCAACTGGCCTACCTGGTTTTTATTCAAATAAAATTACCAGAGGTAGCGTCTCTGTTCTGCCGGTGCATGGAAAATCCAGCCAGCTCTATATTGTCCGTTACATAAGAATGGAAGGTAGTGGGAGTTTACTCGCTCGCCTCCAGATTCTCAGAAGGATCCCCGATCTACGTCCCCTTTTCCGGCGTCTTTTCTTCACGCAAAAGGCATGGATCTGGGCCAGTGAAAGCAGGATATCCTTCTCGTCGGACTCGTCAGAAATGATTTTTGGTCATAAGAGACGATAGCAGCAACATTATATACACAATAAGTAAAAAAATAAGTGTCACGGCCCCTCCTCTGCAGTGCAGGGGCGGTTCCTCCTGCAGGCAGAGGAGGGTCGTTAGTGATTGGAGTCACCTGGGCTCAGGGTATTTAAATGGCTTCACTAATCACTCTTCTCTCTCTCTCTCTGCTCCTCCAGGTATGATCCTGTTTGTTTGTTCCTTTGTAGTTTTACTTAGTTTTCACTCAGTCATATTCACACACACAGATTCATGCATCCCTGCACTTTATATACACCTTACATTATGATACTTTCACACCTCATTCCTTTTCTTTGTTTAAAGTTAATAGTTTGGTTTACAATGAAGAATCTTTTTGATTGGCCTATACCTGTTGTTTGTGTCCCCTCATTTTTTGCCACAGGCTATGAGCCGGCCTGTGACATAAGTTACACAAAACTTTATTTTTTTATTTTTATAATTGCACAATTGATTGGGAGAATGTAAAAAGTCAGCCATGGTCTTCGGCGACATCTTAGTGCAATAATGCAATAGATGGTATAAAATACAGTGTATATATACAGTATATGTATATGAGGTGAGTAATGCAGGATATGTCAACTTTATTAAAGTGGCATTATGAAAGTGACTAGTGATCCATTTATTAAAGTGGCCAATGATTTCAAGTCTGTATGTAGGCAGCAGCCTCTCTGTGATGAGCTTGGAGGGAACTATGGTGTTGAATGCTGAACTATAGTCAATGAACAGCATTCTTACATATGTATTCCTCTTGTCCAGATGGGATAGGACAGTGTGCAGTGTGATGGCGATTGCATCGTCTGTGGACCTATTGGGTCTTGGGTGACAGGTAAGATGGAGGTGATATGATCCTTGACTAGTCTCTCAAAGCACTTCATGATGACAGAAGTGAGTGCTACGGGCGATAGTCATTAAGTTCAGTTACCTTTGCCTTCTGGGTACAGGAAATATGTCGGCCATCCCGATTGGTCAGACGAGCGTTGAATAGTCCTTATCATGGGTACATCCTGTTTTAGGTTCTGCCTATAGGAAGGGAGGAACAAAATGGAGTCGTGGTGAGATTTGCCGAAAGGAGGGTGGGGGATGGCCTTGTAAGCATAGCGGAAGTTAGAATAGCACTGATCCAGTGTTTTTCCAGCGCGAGTGCTACAGTCATTATGCTGATAGAATTTAGGTAGCCTAGTTCTCAAATTTGTCCAGTGAAGTTCCTTGAGGTATCGGCTTGAGGGGGGATATACACGGCTGTGACAATAACAGAGGATAATTATCTTAGGAGATAACACAGTCGGCATTTGATTGTGAAGAATTCTAGGTCAGGTGAACAAAAGGACTTGAGTTCCTGTATGTTACATCATGAGTCTCTAATCATGAAACATACACCCCCGCCCTTCTTCTCCCCGGAGAGATGTTTATTCCTGTCGCTGCGAAGCACAACAAATCCAGGTGGCTGTACTGACTCCAATAGCATATCCTGAGAGAGCCATGTTTCTGTGAAACAGAGTTACAATGTCTCTCTGGATAGCAACACTTGCCCTAATTTCATCTACCTGGTTATGTAGAGACTAGACATTAGCGAGAAATATACTCGGAAGCGGTGGGTGGTGTGTGCGTGCCTCTGAAATCTGTCCAGAAGACCGCTCCATCTACCTCTTCTCCGGCGGCGTTGTTTTGGGTCATTAACTGGGATCAGCTCAAATGCCCTGGGTGGTTCGGACAAAGGATCCGCTTCGGGAAAGTCGTATTCCTGGTCATAGTGTTGGTAAATTGACGTCGCTCTGATATCCAATAGTTCTTCCTGGCTGTATGTAATAACACTTAAGATCTTCTAGGCTAACAATGTAAGAAATAATACATTAAAAATACAAAATACAAAATAAGTGAGGCAGCCCTCTCTGTCGGCGTCATCTTGCTGGTGAAAGCTATGATACCTTACTGATGTCGCTTGTTAAATCCACTTTAATTAGTGGAGATGAAGGGGAGGAGATGGGTTAAAGAAGGATTTTTAAGCCTGGAAGGAATTGAGACATGGATTGTGTATGTATGTCATTCAGTGGGTGAATGGGCAAGACAAAATATTTATGTGCCTTTGAACAGGGTATGGTAGTGGTTACCAGGCTTCACACAACTGTGTGAAGGATTTTTACCTTTTATTTAACTAGGCAAGTCAGTTAAGAACAAATTCTTATTTTCAATGAAGGCCTAGGAACAGTGGGTTAACTACCTGTTCAGGGGCAGAACGACAGATTTGTACCTTGTGAACTCGGGGATTTGAACTTGCAACCTCTAACCACTAGGCTACCCTGCCGCCCCAAGCATTGGAGTCAACATGGGCCAGCATCCCTGTGGAATGCTTTCGACACCTTGTTGAGTCCATGACCTGATGAATTGAGGCTGTTCTGAGGGCAAAATGGGGTGGGGTGCAAGTGCAACTCAATATTATAATATTATAATATTTTGTACATGCAACATATTCACCTATAACAAAGACACTTAAAAGATATCAAATCTATAGTGAGCAAATATTGGCTGAAATTGTATCTATTTTTAGGTGTGAACCACCCTTAAGTGGACCACCCTTACAACAAAGACACCATTTGATTCTCAAATGACGTCTTTGTTGTAATACCGTAAGCACCAGGACAGTGCCAGAATCTCCGTCTACAGTTATGGACCTGTTTGTCATTTTAGCCTTTATTATTTTTCCCAGAATCACATAGTGGTATCAATAGTACTTTGAATTCCTATGATGTATGTAGATTTGATGTAGGTATATAGCCAGTCTCCTTTCAACCACATTATTTTACTGTACCTGGTCGTACACAGACGTTTGTGGTCATACATGGCTATTGAAAATTAGTAGCCTAACAAGTTTATACATGGTCACATTGCAACCAAATTATTTGAACCATTGCAAATACTGTTGTATATATAATTTGTAATGGTGTCATTTTTTTGTACATATGTAATTGTATGTCAATGAAATATGACATTTGTTTCCACCACAAAAGTGGTTTTCAAGTATCGGCTTGTGAGCCAGCCAACCAGGAGGAGGCAGCTGAGGAAGGGCCCATGGTGATGGAGGGTGGTGATGGAGGAGGCAGAGAAGGTGATCTTGGTCACTATAGAGGAGGCAGCTGAGGAAGGGCCCATGGTGATGGAGGGTGGTGATAGAGGAGGTGGAAAAGGTGACCTTGGTCACCATAGAGGATGCAGCTGAGGAGGGGCCTGTGGTGATGGAGAAGGCGGAGAAGGTAGCTGTGGTCACCATGAAGGAGGCAGTTGAGGAGGGGCCCATGGTGACTGATGCAGAGCAGGTGACCGTGGTCACCATGGAGGAGGGAACTGATCACGATCAGTGCAGGTAAGCTAAAACGTAAGCAGAAATAACACTTGGGACTCCGTCAACCACGTGTGACAGCAGTAAGCAGTAATTCACATAGACATAGCGTAGCCATTTTGAAATCAAAGTTACCTCATTCCTCAAGTTTTCCAGACGTAGCTTAGGCTACATGCCCATGATCAAAATAAATACATTTTTTCAAATAGGTAGCCAGCCTATTTGTCAGATAAACCATAGCCTACAGCTCAAAATATATTTTTAAACCATACAACTTTACTTTACTTTACAATTCCTTGAATTCTCTTTCTACAAACGACTCACTTGTCACGCCTACTCCCACTCCGACGCTCAACGTTTCCGGGCTACTAACAACTGGTCCTGGCAATCATCGTTATGCACACCTGCTCCCCATCATTACGGACAACTGGACCTCATCATCACCTTGCTTACTCTCCCTTTCTTTATCCCTCAGTAGCTTCAGTCATCTGGCAGAACTGGTTTTGTTCAAGTTCAGTATGCTACCTCCTGTTTTGTTTATCTGCCTTTTGTTATTGTCACGCCCTGATCAGTTTCTCCTGTCCTTGTGCTTGTCTCCACCCCCCTCCAGGTGTTGCCCATCTTCCCCATTATCCCCTGTGTACTTATACCTGTGTTTTCTGTTTGTCTGTTGCCAGTTTCAATTTGTTTGTTCAAGCCTACAAACGTTTTGTCTCAGCTCCTGTTTTTCTCTAGTCTCTCTTTTCTCGTCTTCCTGGTTTTTGACCTTTGCCTGACCCTTCACATGCCCGCCTGACCACTGCCCGTCTCTGACCTTGAGCCTGCCTGCCGTCCTGTACCTTGGCCTCTACTCTGGATTATCGACCCCTGCCTGCCTTGACCTGTCATTGCCTGCACCATTGGTTACAATAAACATTGTTACTTCACAGTCTGCACTTGGGTCTTACCTTGATTCCGGATACTTATCATCAAACTTACCTTCTGCACCTGCTTCCTGACTCCCAGCGTATACGTTACACCACTCAAACTCTAAACCAGATTTGATTAATTTGAACCACTTGATTCCTGATACATATCATTAAACGTACCTTCTGCGCCTGCTCCCTGACTCCCAGGGTATATGTTACACCACTCAATCTCTACACCAGATTTGATTCATTTGAACCACTTCATTTGAACTGTACAATCAAATCAGCTGTAAGCAACAATGGTGATAAGGTCAAGAAAATGAAATTGACAATGTGATTTATCATTCCGAAACACAATCCAGTTTATAAATGTAGAATAATGTTGCATTCATACATTGCTTCATAAGCTCTAGTCTGTACATAATGTTGGCTTGCAATTAAACGTATTTACATTAAACAGACACTATTTAACTGAACTTAACAAGCCTGTTGAAATGTATTGTCACCAGTCTTGTTCTGGAGGCAGAACTGAGCGATTTGCCCTTAGATAGGCCAGCTGGCTATATTGTAAAAATTAATGACAACAAAAATGTATTTAAGGTTAGTGGTTAGGCATTAGGGTTAGCAGTGTGGTTAAGGTTAGGTTTAAAATCTGATTTTATGACTTTGTGGCTGTGCCAGTTAGTGACCACTCTGCAGAGCTGCCTCCAGAACAAGATTCATGACGAAAAACTCTAACCTGCACTTCACAGTTCCAGACTTGGTAACAATGCACAAATGTATCAGCTTATTTTACCAGCATTGGGCCGCAAGAAAAATGTGGCTTTCTAATTTGGCTTTCTATATATTTATGATGCCGTTGACGCTCATAGCCTGTCTGTTTTCTCTCATTGACTCCCATGCATTCTATTTCCAGCGTAAGCATGCTTGCTCACACACGTATAAAAAAGGCTCCAGTATGATTTGGGCTTTACCCATAGTGAATCAGCCGGTCCCAGTTCACTCCCTAACTCTTTCCCTTGGCCCTAACCCTTAGATGTTTGTATATGTGTAAGGTGAAAGCAATAAAACTCTAACTTAGCAATTAAAGAAAAGCACATTTTTTGTCCATTGAAATAACATCACATTGATCAGAAATACAGTGTAGACATTGTTAATGTTGTAAATGACTATTGTAGCTGGAAATGGCAGATTTTTTTATGGAATATCTACATAGGTCGTACAAAGGCCCATTATCAGCAACCATCACTCCTGTGTTCCAATTGCACGTTGTGTTAGCTAATCCAAGTTTAGCATTTTAAAAGGCTAATTGATCATTAGAAAACCCTTTTGCAATTATGTTAGCACAGCTGAAAACTGTTGTTCTGATTAAAGAAGCAATAAAACTGTCCTATCTATCTGGAGCATCAGCATTTGTGGATTCAATTACAAGCTCAAAATGACCAGAAACAAAGAACTTTCTTCTGAAACTCGTCAGTCTAGTCTTGTTCTGAGAAATGAAGGCTATTTCATGCGAGAAATTGCCAAGAAACTGAAGAGCTTGTACAACACTGTGTACTACTCCCTTCACAGAACAGCACAAACTCACACTTACCAGAATAAAAAGAGGAGTGGGAGGCCCAACTGAGCACAACTGAGCAAGAGGACAAGTACATTAGAGTGTCTAGTTTGAGAAACAGATGCCTCACAAGTCCTCAACTGGCAGCTTCATTAAATAGTAACTGTTAAACACCAGGTTCAACGTCAACAGTGAAGAGGCGACTCTCTCATGTGTAGGCCTAATATCAAAGTTAGTCTGCAATCAGGGTTAGGCCAAGTAGAATTTATTTATATTTTTTACTAACCTTTATTTAAACACGGAGTCACATTGACATAAAACTATTTTACAAGCAAGCCCTGTATATGTTTACAATTAAAACCCAGGAAATACATAAAACATAACAGCTCTACAGTACCAGTCAAAAGTTTGATGACAGCTTTCCACACTCTTGGCATTCTCTCAACCAGATTCATGAGGAATGCTTTTCTAACAGTCTTGAGGGAGTTCCCACATATGCTGAGCACTTGTTGGCTACTTTTTCTTCACGTTGCGGTCCAACTCATCCCAAACCATCTCAATTGGTTTGATGTCTGGTGATTTTGGAGGCCAGGTCATCTGATGCAGCACTCCATCACTCTCCTTGGTCAAATAGCCCTCACACAGCCTGGAGGTGTGTTTTGGGTCATTGTCCTGTTGAAAAACAAATGATAGTCCCACTAAGCGCAAACCAGCCATGCTGGTTAAGTGTGCCTTGAATTCTAAATAAATCACAGACAGTGTCACCAGCAAAGCACCCCCCCCCCCCCACCATCACACCTCCCCCTCCATGCTTCACGGTGGGAAGCACACATGCGGTGATCATCCATTCATCTACTCTGCGTCTCACAAAGACACAGCAGTTGGAACCTAACATCTGAAATTCAGACCAAACGACAGATTTCCATCGGTCTAATGTCCATTGCTCTTGTTTCTTGGCCCAAGCAAGTCTCTTCTTATTATTGGTGTCTTTAGTAGTGTTTTCTTTGCAGCAATTTGACCATGAAGGCCTGATTCACGCAGTCTCCTCTGAACAGATGATGTTGAGATGTGTCTGTTACTTGAACTCTGTGAAGCATTTATTTGGGCTGCAATCTGAGGTACAGTTAACTCTAATAAACTTATCCTCTGCAGCAAAGGTAACTCTGGATCTTATGAGAGCTAGTTTTATCATATTGATGGTTTTTGCGACTGCACTTGAAGAAACGTTCTAAGTTCTTGACATTTTCCGGATTGACTGACCTTCATGTCTTAAAGTAATGATGGACTGTCATTTCTCTTTGCTTATTTGAGCTGTTCTTGCCATAGTATGGACTTGGTCTTTTACCAAATAGGGCTATCTTCTGTTTACCACCCCTACCTTGTCACAACACAATTGATTGGCTCAAATGTATTAAAAAGGAAAGAAATTCTACAAATGAACTTTTAACAAGGCACACCTGTTAATTAAAAATGCATTCCAGGTGAATACCTCATGAAGCTGGTTGAGAGAACGCCAAGAGTGTGCAAAGCTGTCATCAAGGCAAAGGAAGGCTACATTGAATAATCTGAAATGTAACATATCATTTGATTTGTTTAACACTTTTTTGGTTACTACATGGCTCCATATGTGTTACTTCATAGTTTCGATTTGGTCACTATTATTCTACAATGTAGAAAATAGTCAAAAGAAAGAAAAACCCTTGAATGAGTAGGTGTGTCCAAACTTTTGACTGGTTTGGTACATTACAAATAAAACACACTATAATAAAACCCATAATACACAAACATATTTAAGAAAAGCAATCTCAGTCTGTAACATAAAAGTCTCTAATCATTAATTTAAGGATCCAGAATATCTAATTGCAAGGAATTCTGTGTATTTTACCACACATGGGGCAAAAAAACTAAAAGCAGATTTCCCTAATTCTGTGGCGAACAAACGGAGTTAAATTAAAATATAAACATTTAGTTCAGTAACATGAACAATTCTCAGGCCAATAAACTGCTAAAAATATGTAAATGGCATACATTCATTAGCTGGCAATAAAAGTCATACTTAATCGGTATGTTCCTAGTCTATTTTGAAGTGTTATAGTTTGTACCACTGACACGATTGCCTCTACACAAAACATTTCTACGTGACCGTTCTGTAACATTGAGACCTGCTGAACAGGTCCCGTATTTTTGGCAACAGCAACGTTCAACTGTTAATATACTCGGCTACAGAGACGAGTATAGAGGCTTTCGGAGGTATAATGACCATATTCGTAATCACTTGAACTATCTATCATAGCGTTCACAAGGATCCACAGTGGTAGATAGCAGAGAAATAAAACATAATGTCATCGTGTTGGCCAAAGCTGCTGTTATATTTGGCATCACAGCACACCACCAGAACACTTCTCAACAAGAGCACTTGTGTTTGTTCAATGCAGAATAGAGATGCAAAGCCACAACCAAGCAAGGCAAGGCTAAGGCTGTACGATGGCTCGGTTATTACACAAGTAGGGGAGTGGGAACTACAAGCAAATCATGATGCTAAAGTTCCAAATGGTGAAAACCCTGCAGCAGACTCTCCTTTCAGCAGGTGAAAACCTTGCAGCAGCCTCTCTTTTCAGTAGGTGAAAACCTTGCAGCAGCCTCTCTTTTCAGTAGGTGAAAACCTTGCAGCAGGCTCTCTTTTCAGTAGGTGAAAACCTTGCAGCAGCCTCTCTTTTCAGCAGGTGAAAACCTTGCAGTGCCCTCTCTTTTCAGCAGGTGAAAACCTTGCAGTGCCCTCTCTTTTCAGCAGGTGAAAACCTTGCAGCAGCCTCTCTTTTCAGCAGGTGAAAACCTTGCAGCAGCATGTCAGCACATATCAGAACACCTCAGATGCAATTCTGAAACAGTTTGAGTATGTTTTTGATGGGACGTGGGCGCTGCCAGGTGAGCTCCTCCTGTTGAACAGATTCCTCGCTGAATCCCCATTCCACTGAAAGAAAAGATACTAAATGTGGTTGATTCAATGGAGGAACAGGGTGTCATTATGAAGGTCACCAAATCTAGTGGATAAGCAACATGGTTGTGGTGGAAAAGCCTGGCAAAATAAGAGTCTGCCTCGATCCAAGTGCCCTGAACAAAGCCTTATGTAGGCACATTACCAAATGCCAACCATTGAAGAGATACTGCCAAGCCTGGCAAAAGTGAAAATCTTTTCTGTTAGGGATGAAAAAAATGAGTACTGGCAGGTACGTTTGGATGAAGAGAGTAGTTACCTCACCACATTTTGGACCCCCAATGGTAGATATTGGTAGACAAGGTTATCTTTTGGAGTGAAACCATCTGCATAGGAATATCAGCGAAGGCAACATGATGCACTGGGACTGCCAGGAACTGCCAGGAATAAGCGTCATAGCTGATGACGTCCTACAGCTGGGATACAATGGAAGAAGCAGTGCAGGACCATGACCACAACCTGACTCAGCTCCTACAAAGAGCAAGGGAGATGAATCTAAGGCTGAATGAAGACAAAGTTAAGCTCAGGCTCACAAGTATTCCATACATGGGACATCTCTTGACAGCTGAAGGCCTGAAGCCAGACCCCAAGAAGGTGGAGGCAGTACAGAAAACGCCGCCATCTACAGACGCTAAGGCAGTGCAGCGACTGCTTGTTTTGTAAATTACTTAGCCAAATTCTTACCTCCTCTGTCTGACATATCTGAGCCATTGCGTCAGCTGACCAATAAAGATGTACTGTGGGCATTGCTTCCTCAACATGATGCTGCATTGGAGCAAATCAAGAAATTGGTAAGCAACCTAACCAATTTCTGAGGTACTATGACCTCTCTGAGGAAGTGACCCTACAATGTGATGCAGGGGCAGCCCATTTGCATTTGCTTCAAGGACATTGACACCCACGGAGAAAGGATATGCCCAAATTGAAAAGGACTGCTTAGCCATAGTGACCGTTTTGATCAATACCTTTATGGTAGGGACTTTATCTCGGTGCACACTGATCACAAGCCGTCTGAGGTTATCTTAAAAAAAACTCCTCTCTCTGCCCAGAAGAGACTACAGAGGATGATGCTAAAGCTTCAGCGTTATCAATTATAGGTAGTATACAAGAAAGGAATAGAGCTTCTCATTGCAGATTTTTTGTCCAGTGCAGCACTAACAACAACTAGTCACCCACGATATTGGACAAATGGGACAGTATATGCTCTACAGGCTGAGTTTGAAGATGTGAACCATGATACTGATCAAAACATCTCCCCGCAGACACGGGATGCTATTTAAGCTCATTCAGCAGAGGACAAGTTTTCTGGACCAACATGACCCAAGAAATTAAACACTTTGTGGCTGTGTGCAGCATATGCAATGCTAACCTACCTAAGCAGCAAAAGGAAACGCTGCACCAACATGACGTACCAGCACGTCCTTGGTCTAAAGAGGGAATGGATCTGTTCACTGTACAGAACGTTCCTTTTCTGATTATAGTGGACTACTATTCCGATTTTTGGAAGGTGGAGAAAGTGATTGACATAACAGTGCTTGCATGATCGACTGTTGTAAGCAGCAGTTTAGCAGATATGGCATACCTGACAGTGGTGTAGTTACGGATAATGGTCCCCAGTTCACGAGTCAAGACTTTGCTATGTTTTCAAAAGCCTGGGAGTTCCAACGTGTGACCTCCTCATCCTGGATTCAACAGTGAAAATAGCAAAGACTCCCATCACAAAGGCTATGCAGGAAGGCACAGATGTGTGGCAAGCGATTTTGGCATGGAGAAATACCCCCACAGAGGGCTTCGGCAGCAGTCCTGTCTTGACGCACTCGCTCTCTGTTGCCAACAACTCCCAAGCTCCTCGCACCAAAGGTCATTAGGGATGTTCAGGCACACAATCATGCACGTCGGGACAAGTCAAAACATCACTATGACCAGCATGCAAAAAATCTGCCTGTAATAAAACAAGGCCAAGCTGTCAGAGTGCTCCTGTCACCTCAAGCCAGGGATGCCACATGGAGTCTTGGCACACGCATAGGGCACATCAGCGTAAGGTCACATGAAGTCTTAGTAAAGGGCCGAAAGTAAAGAAGGAACCGGAGGGACATACTCACAGTTCAGGAGAGAATAGGGCACAGGAGGGCCACATGGGAAGACTGTGAATATCCTCTGGATGGTGTGGGCAGGACACATAATGAGGAGACAGGGAAGACCCCATCAGGGCAGTTATCTCTGCCGACCGTGCCACCACAATTTCAGAAAGATGTGGCAGAGGAAGGAGAGGCCCCGAGGCTCCTAGAGGTGCCTTATTAAGAGATGGACAATTAATTTGATTATTATTTTAAAAAGTGTTGACAAATAGGGATTTTCACTGTGGTATTAAAAAGGTATGAAGAGCTTGTGCTAATTTTATATGAAAAAGAAGATGTTGAGATAATGGGCATGATGCCAACCCAGATATGGCGCAAGTTGGGCGCCTATAGATAAACAGGTGCATTATAAGTATCTGATTAGGATCTGTAACGTAATACCTGACCTAACTCTCCGACGTAAGTTATTTGCACACACATATTAACTGCTAGTAAAGCTCGCAATTGCTTGTATTATTATTATTATTAGAGTTAAGACAAAACAAATAGTACATTTTACAGGTTATGATCAAAACAACAATTACGTCTCTGACATAATAAAGAGGGAGAATGGTAAACATGCACTTCGAACAGACGTCGTCTTTGTGTTTTGGGTCACTGCTGTGTTCTTGTACGGTTACGTAGAGTGACGTCACATGACATTGATACTCCTTTGTAGGAAGAGCATCATGTGATCCTGTCAGATTTGTATTATTACTTTTTTTTTTACAGTATTCATAATTTATTGTGGCTGTATCTGTCTGTAATTTGAATCACGTTTACGTTTCCTTATGCAATATCCGTTTTGTATGAAATCGTATATTTACAAAATCATCAGAGTGGGTGGCAAGGAATAAGTTAGCCCTAAATATTTCTAAAACTAAATGCATTGTATTTGGAACAAAACACTCACTAAACCCTAAACCTCAACTAAATCTTGTAATAAATAATGTGGAAATTGAGCAAGTTGAGATGACTAGACTGCTTGGAGTAACCCAGATTGTAAACTGTCATAGTCAAAACATATTGATGCAGTAGTAGCCAAGATGGGGAGAAGTCTGTATATAATAAAGCGATGCTCTGCCTTCTTATCAACACTATCAATAAGGTAGGTCCTACAGGCCCTAGTTTTGTCGCACTACTGTTCAGTCGTGTGGTCTTAGGAAAATTGCAATTGGCTCAGAGCAGGGCAGCACGGTTGGCCCTCGGATGTACACAGAGAGCTAATATTAATAATATGCATATCAATCTCTCCTGGCTGAAAATGGAGGAGAGACTGACTTCATCACTACTTTTATTTATGAGAGGTAATGACATTATGAATGCACTGAGCTGTCTGTCTAAACTACTGGCACACAGCTCGGACACCCATGCATACCCCACAAGACATGCCACAAGAGGTCTCTTCATAGTCCCCAAGTCCAGAACAGAATAAGGGAGGCACACAGTACTACATAGAGCCATGACTACATGTAACTCTATTCCACATCAAGTAACTGACGCAAGCAGTACAATTAGATTTTAAAAAACAGATTAAAAAAAAACCTTACTGAACAGCAGGGACTGTGAAGCAACACAAACATTGGCACAGACACACGCACGCACTCACACACGCACTCACACACGCACGCACGCACACGATAACATGCGCACTATACATACACATGGATTTAGCACTGTAGACATGTGGTAGTGGTGGAGTAGGGGCCTGAGGGCACACAATGTGTCGTAAAATATGTGAATGTATTGTATGTTTTTAAAATTGTATAAACTGCCTTAATTTTGCTGGACCCCAGGAAGAGTAGCTGCTGCTTAGGCAGCAGCTAATAGGGATCCATAATAAATACAAAAATACAAAGATATGCAACAATAATGACACATTTTCTTCCGTAAACCGGATAAGTTGTGAAGAACAATATGCAGACATTTTGTAGTCTATTTTTCTAACCGTAATCGGATTCTGATCAATATATTCGCCAATATCATTATAATATTGCACAAATATGTCTGAATCATCCCAAATATATTTGTCTGAGCTACAAAAAATACAAAAAACTATAATTGTAGGATTCCACGTATAGAGCTTCATGGCAGAAAACAAGCGTATGTATGTACATCTTTATACATACTGTTTTATATTGATATTGGAGCCTTGAGAACCTCAAAAATATACTATTTAAACATACTGCACCCTTTATATATAAATGTGACATTTCCGTTTTTACTTTTAAATAATTCTAATAAGCCGTTTCTGCTTTGTCATTATGGTCTATTGTGTTCAGATTGATAAGGAAAAACATATTTAAAAAAGTAAAGGGGTCTGAATACTTTCCGAAAGCACTGTATATCAATCAGCATTGTGCCTGTCTTACTACGCTATAGTTTGTTAACTGTATACTGTAAAATTCTATATTTTTTTAGACCATGAATATATTCATTTATATCAATGAAGTTTGGTAAAACAACTACCAAATCATATGCTGCTGTAAATAGGCATACGTTATTGTACTTCATCAGCCAGTAAGCTTCAATAGGACACATGGAAAGAGACCCTATGTCCTACCATTTGAAATGATGGTGTAGGGTACAATGCACTGCTAAAATATATGGGTTGGGCAACAGTACATTTCCCTGGATAGGTTCAGAAGGTGAGGGGTCAGGGGTCAACGTCGGGGGGACCAGGCTGCTCCTGAGGGAGGTGGTGGCGGCCTTCTCCCTCTCCTGTGGGAGAGAGCGAGACAGAGCGAAAGAAGAAGGGGTGGTGTATTATTTCAGAAAGCATAGGAGTCGTCATCTGACCTCTCAGCAATAGGACTTCTATTTTCATCTGAGTTCTCATCTACATCAGAGTCATCAAAAATATCCCCTTCTCCCAGAATCAGATTGTGGTAGGTATTCCTGGTGTTGACTTGGTCTTGTGTCAGTTCACTCAATCGTCTCTTCAGGTGGCAGAGAAGGCCATTCTTCCCTCCCTCTGACAACTCCAGTCCACTGCACGTAAAGCAGGGAATCATTTACAATTCCACTACACAAAATAGTGTGGAGGGTATTTGTAAAGCCAGACAAAAAAGTTCAGTCCAAAGATAGTATAAACCTCAACTTACTCTGAACTTGCAGGTGTTGGGACAGTGCCTCCAGAGTTCCCGCTGGTCTTTGTAGGCTCCCCAAGTGCCTCTTCATCTCCTGCACCAGAACAGATATCAACTGCAATCATATACTTACTGGTGGCAAGTCTCTCCCATGGCAACACAAAGTTGTCAGTATTGATCAGCTCATCCACTGTGGGGAGCCTAAACTCTGCCTGCTGCTCGTCAAGTTGAACAATGGCAGCTGTCAAGGCTGCTTTGTCCTCAACAATTTTTCTCAGAATCTGATGCCACCTCTTGTTGTCGTCAGAATAAAAGGGATGATTAGACGGACTGAAGATTCAGATATATTGCATGACTATAAGTTACAGAGCTACTATAGAGGCACAAACAAAGAGAGTACAAAGCAATCAATTAATTTCTAAAGCATTTGTTGTCATGCATGTATAACATTATTCAAGGCACGCAAAGTTGTGACTCACAAGGTACTCTGCTGTTTATGGTCATGTAACTTCTCAGTTTAATGAAATGTCTGACATTAGATCAATTAATAGCATAGGTCATGCCTACATTTGATCATAAACATGGTCTGATGTGTATGACTAATGCATTTTCTTTCACAAATTAGTTTTACTGCTTGAATAATAATGTGTTTGAGGTCATATTGTTGTTGGGTCTTACCTGTCAACAGTAGAAGTAGTGTTTCCTCTGTTTCACACTGAGGTAAAGCCCCTCAATCTTCTTCTGGAGATGCCCTGTCTGACTATCCTGAAGTGTGGCTGTCAAACATACAAACATGACTCCAATGACATCAATGCAATTACGAAGTTGAGAGACAGAGAAACATTTACTTTTCTACCTGTTGGATTCTGGCTTGAAATATACTTATTCCTGTCATCATATTAGAACATATTGATGATTTTATATGTATAAGTAATGTATGTGTTAGGGGTCAATTAAGGGTGAATGGGAACTTTGGGTATGGAAAGTTACTGAGTGAGACAAGGGGAAGTGCAGAAAGTTCATATTCTGTTCAAACATGTTATTGCTGAATATTCATATTTCTAAGGAAGGAGGCAAAGGGTAGCAGTCTGGTTTCAGTTCCTGACAAGGCAGGCCAGCTGCTGTGGAACTAGGACAATGAGGGATGTGGAACTCAACTCAAGATAAGTCAACAGTTAAAGAGAGAAGACACTGCTGGGAGGGGGGCCATGGGGGTCCACCCTGAAGACCATCTGACTACAGTCCTATCCCATATTCACACACTTCCACGCCCATGAGGGTCCTAGATTTAGGCAGGGCCATGACAATACCAGTTAGAGGAACAGACTGAGTTTCTGCCTAACAACACAGAAGGAGTGTTTATCTAAGGCATGCAAGGCGGTGACTCCGCCTAGTCGGAAGGTATACATATATGCTTGTGTTGAATAAAATGTGAGATTTTTCTGGTTGTCCGTTTGAGTTTTTGCTCTAATTCTTAAGAACCTAACATACCTCCAGGCTACTGTTGCACCTCAGCAACCCACTGACGAAGCACAGCGTTGCTGATGTCCAGCTCTGCCTGCTTTTCTTCAAGGAAACTAGTCTCCTCCTTCAGTCTTTTGATATTCTGAAAAAAATTCCATTCAATTAAGGAATAACACAGGTGAAGGTTATAATTTTTCAAGTGAATCAAATCTAAAAGATTTGACTTTAATGTATATAGTCATCCTGATGTTTTCCTTTTTCAAGATGACTAATAAAATACTAAAAAGCTGAGCCAGGATTGCAGACAGAAGATCAGACTTGTAGAAATAGAGAAACAAGAATGAGAAAGCAGATACAGGTAAAATTCCAGACCATTGTCAGGAGTGTGATAATGTCTGTCCGTACTGTTGGAAAAACATCTTCAGTCAGCTATTCTAATAAATTACTACTGTGTGCCTAACCAATCATCATAAAGACTGCAATTACAGTCATGTAGAAGATATAAAAACAATAAAATCATTAACATAGCATAACATAACATCATCATAGCATCATCATAGCATCATCAGTTAAGGCCAAAAAGTAAATGTCCTTCACTGTCAGCTTCTCCCTTCAGCAGTAACATGGGTCCAAGAAAAAAAGTGCATGCTAATCTTTTTGTTATGAAGCATATTTTTTGTGATGTTATATTGCAGTTGGTCTTCTTTTTAGAAGAACATTCATTGTTAACTAGGTCATTTTCCATTAAGAAAAATTGTGGGATAGTAGTTTGTCTTTTTGAATGACCCAAACCCCTCCGAGACACACACAGACACAGAGAGGTTGGAGAAACACGGTCAGATGTCTGGGATTTGAACCCAGCTCTCTAACCTCTAGGCTACTTGCCACCACCCTGGTGGTTTGGTTTGATGTATAATTTTGTGATGTCATCTTGCAGTCTGTCTCTCTATTTAGTGAGAAGCCTTTTGAGAAAGGCTTCTTCGACGGTGTCTTGTGGCATTACATTATAGTCCAGCTTTATATCCAGAGCTGCTGTCACGACAAAGTACATGTCCAAGGCTGAAGAAGGTTTAGGATTGCAACATAATTCCCTTAATAATGTGTAAGTATAAAGTGGTCCTTATATTTGAGCTCCAGCACACTTAGTAGTTAATAAGATAAACCTAATTGCCCCTCTCCTGGACTGTCAACTTGCCACGATGGAGAGGCTTGCGTTCTCCAATGACCCTGAGCGCAAAGCTGGAGGGGTGCAGCCAAGCCGGTCGAAGGGTAGGAGGCAGACAAAGCAATCCATGATCCTCCATGTTGGGGGTTAAGCATGGGCCTAACTACCCCACCCCGGTAAAAACTCAAACATTGACGAATGGAAACCAAATAAATTGCACCATAGCAGGACATTTAAAGGTATAATTATACCCTGAACAAAACATCAACACATAAGAAGGTAGTACAAACCTTGAAGCCTCCCGGAAGCGGTATCCCACTGATAGCATGCTTCTCCTATGAGCAGGCAGGACAATGGAGGAGATCGCTTCCACAAAGCTTGTCTATTTCAAACCGCCTGTCTATTCGAGGAAGGCCTTCTGGAATGTTTCGCCAAATATCTTTCCACTCTAATAACATGCAAAACATACAGAGGTATAAGTAAGGGGAAATTTTTATATTAGGGGGAAATATTAAACACAAATGTATTAAAATGATCGTTTGTTGAGTATATACACACTTACCATGCCAAAGTGCTGTTTTCTTCCATCAAACGTTCCCACAAAGGCTTGACGGGAGCATCCTGGGGCCAACACCATCATGTCTTCAAAGGACTTGAAGAGGTCCACAGTGAAGGTGGTCAGACGAGTCCCGGTGGCTGCCCAGTAGACATTCTTTAAAACTTTGTCCAGCCCCACTGTCCAATGTCTCAGACACCTGGATCAGTTCAGAGCAGGAAGGGACAGGTTGAAGCACCCTGAGTCAGGAGTAATTATTAGGAAGTAATTAATTACATTATTTAAACAACCATACAGCTGTGGCACAGCCATGGGCAAAATACAAACTAGAAACCAGAATGTGACACAATACAAATCCAAAATAAATTGTTCTATATATCTGGATTGTAAATACTAATGCATTGAAAATTGTGCAGTATGACTCAAAAGTATTGCAGGAGGTGCTATCAGATTTGATTTGAAACACCTAAACAATAAACACACACCTTTCTCCTGGAAGGTAAGAGACCACTCATCATCCTGATGAATTACGGTGGTTGGGACAAGGGGCGATAAAACCCTTCAAATTGAGACTTCCTGTTGTGCAAACCTTGATGCTATGGGTGGCTATGTCACATGCGGCACAGAGAAGATGCCCGGGCAGGCACTCTGCACCGGACAACAGCATCCTCACTGTTGCAATACTGCCACTGGACCAACACAATGCCTTCAGCAGACAGCGTGCTGTCCACCATTACCAATACTGTCACTAGCCCAACACAGTACCTTCAGCAGAGAGCATGCTGTCCACCATTACCAATACTGTCATTGGCCCAACACAATGCCTTCAGCAGAGAGCATGCTGTCCACCATTACCAATACTGTCACTAGCCCAACACAGTACTTTCAGCAGAGAGCATGCTGTCCACCATTACCAATACTGTCACTAGCCCAACACAGTACCTTCAGCAGAGAGCATGCTGTCCACCATTACCAATACTGCCACTAGCCCAACACAGTACCTTCAGCAGAGAGCATACTGTTCACCATTACCAATACTGTCACTAGCCCAACACAGTACCTTCAGCAGAGATCATGCTGTCCACCATTACCAATACTGTCACTAGCCCAACACAGTACCTTCAGCAGAGAGCATGCTGTCCACCATTACCAATACTGTCACTGGCCCAACACAATTCCTTCAGCAGAGAGCATGCTGTCCACCATTACCAATACTGTCACTAGCCCAACACAGTACCTTCAGCAGAGAGCATACTGTCCACCATTACCAATACTGTCACTAGCCCAACACAGTACCTTCAGCAGAGATCATGCTGTCCATCATTACCAATACTGTCACTAGCTCAACACAGTACCTTCAGCAGAGAGCATGCTGTCCACCATTACCAATACTGTCACTAGCCCAACACAGTACCTTCAGCAGAAAGCATGCTGTCCACCATTACCAATACTGTCACTAGCCCAACACAGTACCTTCAGCAGAGAGCATGCTGTCCACCATTACCAATACTGTCACTAGCCCAACACAGTACCTTCAGCAGAGAGCATACTGTCCACCATTACCAATACTGCCACTGGCCCAACACAATGCCTTCAGCAGAGAGCATACTGTCCACCATCAGCTCCTGTAGATCTTGTGGGAGTCTTGTGGAGATAAAGATTAAATGTTTTTTTAAACATGACAGAACCCATGAAATTAATTGCTTGGCTGTATAAAAAAAGGTTAAAGTTGGCGTGGCATTTGTCTGACATTGTAGCAAACTGTACCTGTATCTTGTGGGGATAGGTGCAGGAGCATGGATACTGCAGGAGGATGGGTACTGGTACTAGAAACTATTAAATACAAATTGTGTTATATTTCTTAATCAACACAACTTAAAGGCATTAGTATAACTGTGTTTTTTGGGTGAAGACATGAGAATCCACTACGACAGACATACGTCATAAAAGTATGATATATTTTACATCGTTATATTAGATATATATATCATTAAATGACATGTGGGTAACTATGTGGTTTTAAGGGTGACCTGGATTCAAGCCTACCTCAGGTCAATACCCCCTTCTACCATTTGATTTCCTTAGGGTCAAGTGACCCGGATTCAAGCCTACCTCAGGTCAATACTCCCTCCTACCATTTGCTACTCTGATGAGCAGAAGTAGGATAGTGTATGAGGGTCAAAAGCTTGTCATGTTAAGGTGTGAGGGATTTGTGATAGAGAAGCACAGGTTGTGTTTTCTGAACCGAGGGAGTAGTGTAACGATCCTAACCTTGATAAGTCTGTTGATAAGTCTCCCCAAGGGAGTTCTCGCTCTTGGCATCTCCCTTGGAGTTCCTTTAGGGCAGGTTATACTAAACCTCTCCTCGGGCCCCTCCAGAAGTTTCACATTTTTGTTTTAACCCTTAACGTGCACAAATGGTTCAATTAGTCAATTAATCATCAAGCTTTTGACTAATGAAATTATTTGGGGTAGTTTAGGGTTAAAACAGAAATGTGAAACTTCTCGGGGGGGCGGTGGAGAAATCGTGTTTTAGGGTCAGATGCCCCAGGATCAAGCTCTATTTTGGGCGATGCTCACCCCCGCCATTAGCTGCAATATGGTGACCTGTTCCGGTAAGGTCCATGTCTTCCTCTGTGACCTTTGATGACAATAATATACAATTTAAATGTTTTTATTTTCTTTGTTTCACATTTATTTAACCAAGTAGGCCAGTTGAGATCAAGTTCTCATTTACAACTGCGACCTGGCCAAGATAAAGCAAAGCAGTGCGACACAAACAACAACACACATGGAATAAACAAACGTACAGTCAATAACACAATAGAAAAAAATCTATATACAGTGTGTGCAAATGAGATAAGATTAGGGAGGTAAGGCAATAAATAGACCACAGTGGCGAAGTAATTACAATTTAGTAATTTATCGCTGGAGTGATAGATGTGCAGAAGATAAAAATAATTGTTATTTTTATGATTTTATTTCACCTGCATTTAACCAGGTAGGCTAGTTAAGAACAAGTACTGATTTGCAACTGCAACCTGGCCAAGATAAAGCAAAGCAGTTCAACACATACAACACCATAGAGTTACACATGGAATAAACAAACATACAATCAATAATACAGTAGAAAAATCTATATACAGCATGTGCAAATGAGGTAGGATAAGAGGGGTAAGGCAATAAATATGCCATGGTCGCGAAGAAATTACAATTTAGCAATTAAACACCGGAATGGTAGGATGTGCAGAAGATGAATGTGCAAGTAGAGATACTGGGGTGCAAAGGAGCAAGATAAATAAATAAATACAGTATGGGGATGAGGTAGATTGGATGGGCTATTTACAGATGAACTATCTACAGGTGCAGTGATCTGTGAGCTGCTCTGACAGCTGGTGCTTAAAGCTAGTGAGGGAGGTAAGAGTCTCCAGCTTCAGAGATTTTGCAGTTCGTTCCAATCATTGGCAGCAGAGAACTGGAAGGAGAAGCGGCTAAAGGAAGAATTGGCTTTGGGGGTGACCAGTGAGATACATCTGCTGGAGCGCGTGCTACGGGTGGGTGCTGCTATGGTGACCAGTGAGCTGAGATAAGGCAGGGCTTTACCTAGCAGAGACTTGTAGATGACCTGGAGCCAGTGGGTTTGGCGAAGAGTATGAAGCGAGGGCCAGCCAATGAGAGCATACAGATCGCAGTGGTGGGTAGTATATGGGGCTTTGGTGACAAAACGGATGGCACTGTGATAGACTGCATCCAATTTTCTGAGTAGAGTGTTGGGGGATATTTTGTAAAATTACGTCGCAGAAGTCGAGGATCGGTAGGACGATCAGTTTTACAAGGGTATGTTTGGCAGCATGAGTGAAGGATGCTTTGTTGCAAAATAGGAAGCCGATTCTAGATCTAATTTTGGATTGGACATGTTTAATGTGAGTCTGGAAGGAGAGTTTACAGTCTAACCAGACACCTAGGTATTTGTAGTTGTCCACATATTCTAAGTCAGAACTGTCCAGAGTAGTGATGCTGGACGGGGGGGGGGGGGCAGGTGAGGGCAGCGATCAGTTGAAGAGCATGCATTTAGTTTAACTTGCATTTAAGAGCAGGAGGATAGTTTTATGGCACTGAAGCACATCTGGAAGTTAGTTAACACAGTGTCCAAAGAAGGGCCAGAGGTATACAGAATGGTGTGGTCTGCGTAGAGGTGGATCAAAGAATCACCAGCAGCAAGAGCGACATCATTGATGTACACAGAGAAGAGAGTCGGCCCGGGAATTGAACCCTGTGCACCCCCATAGAGACTGGCAGAGGTCCGGACAACAGGCCCTCCGATTTGACATACTGAACTCTATTGGAGAAGTAGTTGGTGAACCAGGCGAGGCAATCATTTGAGAAACCAAGGCTGTTGAGTCTGCCGATAAGAATGTGGTGATTGACAGAGTCAAAATCCTTGGCCAGGTCGATGAATACGGCTGCACAGTATTGTCTTTTATCGATGGCGGTTATGATATCATTTAGGACCTTGAGTTTAGGACCTTGGGTGACTGTGGCAGCTTTCCAATCTTTGGTGATACCAGACAATACGAAAGAGAGGTTGAACAGGCTAGTAATAGGGGTTGCAACAGATGTGGCGGATAATTTTAGAAAGAGAGGGTCCAGATTGTCTAGCCCAGGGGATTTGTAGTGGTCCAGATTTTGCAGCTATTTTAGAACATCAGCTATCTGGATTTGGGTGAATGAGAAATGGGGGAGGTTTGGGCAAGTTGCTGTGGGGGGTGCAGGGCTGTTGACCAGGGTAGGGGTAGCCAGGTGGAAAGCATAGCCAGCCGTAGAAAAATGCTTATTGAAATTCTCAATTATTATGGATTTATCGGTGGTGACAGTGTTTCCTAGCCTCAGTGCAGTGGGCAGCTGGGAGGAGTAGTTGGTGAGGAGGCTTCTAATGTTAACATGCATGAAACCAAGGCTTTTGCTATTACAGAAGTCAACAAATGAGAGCACCTGGGAAATGGGGGTGGAGCTAGGCGCTGCAGGGCATGGATTAACCTCTACATCACCAGAGGAACAGAGGACGGATAAGGGTACTGCTAAAGGCTATAAGAACTGGTCTTCTAGTGCATTCGGAAAAGAGAGTAAAAGGAGCAGTTTTCTGGGCATGGAACAGTAGATTCAAGACATAATGTACAGACAAGGGTATGGTAGGATGTGAATACGCCAAAGCATTGAGTGACGATGAGAGAGGTTTTGTCTCTTGGGACATCATTTAGACCAGGTGAGGTCACCACATGTGTGGGAGCAGAAACAAAAGGGCTTGCTAAGGCATATTGAGCAGGGCTGGAGGCTCTACAGTGAAATAAGACAATAATCACTAACCAAAACAGTGTAGGCAGTAAAAGGGTCCAGGACAATTGGCAAAATAGGTATTGTAGCCCATGAGGCAGACAGGACTGGCATATGATATCTATTTAGAAAACATGGTTACACTTTACATGTGTAAACAAACACACAAAACAAAATAGGTACATAACACCATGTTAGTAGGCCTTCTTAGACCTTTTTTTAGACCTTTTTAGTCCAGGTCTTCAGTGAATTATGTTGCCTCTGCTGTCCCTCTCTAACCATTGGACAGGAGTAAGGCTAGTGGCAGGAGCAGGTGACTGTCGCTTTGCAGCTCACTCCTTCTGATCCAAAAGTATTTATTAAAATCAAACATAGAATGGAAATCAAATCAAATCAAACTATATTTGTCACATGTGTAGTGTAGACCTTACCGTGAAATGCTTACTTTACAAGCCTCTAACCAACAGTGCAGTTCAAGAAGAGTTAAGAAAATATTTACCAAATACACTAAAATAAAAAATAATAAAAAGTAACACAATAAAATAACAATACTGAGAATACCGGTACTGAGTTAATATGCAGGGGTACAAGTTATTCGAGGTAATTTGTACATGTAGGTAGGGGTGAAGTGACTATGCATAGATAATAAACAGCGAGTAGCAGCAGTGTACAAGGCAAATGGAGGGGGGGTGTCAATGTAAATAGTCCAGCAAGTCTTATGGCTTGGGGGTAGAATCTGTTGGTCCTAGACTTGGCGCTCCGGTTCCGCTTGTCGTGTGGTAGCAGAGAGAACAGTCTATGACATGGGTGACTGGAATCTGACATTTTTTTAGGCCTTCATAAAAAAACATAATGATGATGTTGGAGTTGTATTTGGCCACGTAGTTGTGGGTGAACAGGGAGTACAGGAGGGGACTATATACACACCTCTGAGGGGCCCCAGTGTTGAGGATTAGCATGGCAGACGTGTTGTTGCCTACCCTTACCACCTTGGGCGGCCCGTCAGGAAGTCCAGGTTCCAGTTGCAGAGGGAGGTGTTTACTCCCAGGGTCCTTAGCTTAGTGATGAGCTTCGTGGGCACAATAGTGTTGAACGCTGAGCTGCAGTGAATGAACAGCATTCTCACATACAGTGGGGCAAAAAAGTATTTAGTGAGCCACCAATTGTGCAAGTTCTCCCACTTAAAAATATGAGAGAGGCCTGTAATTTTCATCATAGGTACACTTCAACTATGACAGACAAAATTAGAAAAAAAATCCAGAAAATCACATTGTAGGATTTTTAATTTATTTATTTGCAAATTATGGTGGAAAATAAGTATTTGGTCACCTACAAACAAAGCAAGATTTCTGGCTCTCACACACCTGTAACTTCTTCTTTAAGAGGCTCCTCTGTCAACCACTCGTTACCTGTATTAATGGCATCTGTTTGAATTTGTTATCAGTATAACAGACACCTGTCCACAACCTCAAACAGTCACACTCCAAACTCCACTATGGCCAAGACCAAAGAGCTGTCAAAGGACACCAGAAACAAAATTGTAGACCTGCACCAGGCTGGGAAGACTGAATCTGCAATAGGTAAGCAGCTTGGTTTGAAGAAATCAACTGTGGGAGCAATTATTAGGAAATGGAAGACATACAAGACCACTGATAATCTGCCTCGATCTGGGGCTCCACGCAAGATCTCACCCCGTGGGGTCAAAATGATCACAAGAACGGTGAGCAAAAATCCCAGAACCACACGGGGGGACGTAGTGAATGACCTGCAGAGAGCTGGGACCAAAGTAACAAAACTTACCATCAGTAACACACTACGCCGCCAGGGACTCAAATCCTGCAGTGCCAGACGTGTCCCCCTGCTTAAGACAGTACATGTCCAGGCCCGTCTGAAGTTTGCTAGAGAGCATTTGGATGATCCAGAAGAAGATTGGGAGAATGTCATATGGTCAGATGAAACCAAAATATAACTTTTTGGTAAAAACTCAACTCTTCGTGTTTGAAGGACAAAGAATGCTGAGTTGCATCCAAAGAACACCATACCTACTGTGAAGCATGGGGGTGGAAACATCATGCTTTGGGGCTGTTTTTATGCAAAGGGACCAGGACGACTGATCCGTGTAAAGGAAAGAATGAATGGGGCCATGTATCGTGAGATTTTGAGTGAAAACCTCCTTCCATCAGCAAGGGCATTGAAGATGAAACGTGGCTGGGTCTTTCAGCATGACAATGATCCCAAACACACCGTCCGGGCAACGAAGGAATGGCTTCGTAAGAAGCATTTCAAGGTCCTGGAGTGGCTTAGCCATTCTCCAGATCTCAACCCCATAGAAAATCTTTGGAGGGAGTTGAAAGTCCGTGTTGCCCAGCAACAGCCCCAAAACATCACTGCTCTAGAGGAGATCTGCATGGAGGAATGGGCCAAAATACCAGCAACAGTGTGTGAAAACCTTGTGAAGACTTACAGAAAACGTTTGACCTCTGTCATTGCCAACAAAGGGTATATAACAAAGTATTGAGATAAACTTTTGTTATTGACCAAATACTTATTTTCCACCATAATTTGCATTTAAATTCATTTAAAATCCTACAATGTGATTTTCTGGATTTTCTTCTCTCCATTTTGTCTGTCATAGTTGAAGTGTACCTATGATAAAAATTACAGGCCTCTCTCATCATTTTAAGTGGGAGAACTTGCACAATTGGTGGCTGACTAAATACTTTTTTGCCCCACTGTACATCCACAGGTACACCTCCTATCAGAAATTTCTAAAGCCATGACATCATTTTATGGAATTTTCCAAGCTGTTTAAAGGCACAGTAAACTTAGTGTACATAAACTTCTGACCCACTGGAATTGTGATACAGTTAATTATAAGTGAAATAATCTTTCTGTAAATAATTGTTGGAAGAATTACTTGTGTCATACACAAAGTAGAAACTATAGTTTTTCAACAAGAAATAGAAGGTTCAGAACTGTATATAGAAGGTTCACTCATGACAGAAGTAAATTGGTAGACATTGTGGATGGTTGATTTTCATTATCGTGGGAACTGTGTTATATTGTGCAAAAGCAAAAGGCATGGCTCCACAGTTAACACTAAAAAGTTTTGTTCTTTATCAGCTTTAATACATTAAGATCTTAGGTGAGAACAACGCTCAAATTATTATTTATTAACTATATTATAACTATACTATATAACCAAAAACAGTCCTGCAAGGTGAAAACACTAAACAGAAAATAACCACCCACAACTAACAGTGGGAAAACAGGCTACCTAAGTATGGTTCTCAATCAGAGACAACGGAAGACAGCTGTCCCTGATTGAGAACCATACCCGGCCAAAACATAGAAATACAAAACCTAGACATACAACCATAGGATGCCCACCCACATCACACCCTGACCAAACAAAAAATAGAAACATACAAAGCAATCTACGGTCAGGGCGTGACAAGCTATGGAATCATATTTATATGGGACACACAGGCCATAAATAAACTAGCTACACCATCAAAGATCTAATTAAAAGGCTAACTAGTTTATTCTGTTATGTGTTATGTATTATATGCAGAGTAATTGCTCATTTTAAGTTGGGTGCAGTATTTAACACAACCACAGGTATAATAAGAACGAACACAATGGTCAGTTCCAGTACTACGGAATCATGGGAGATTGAGTTTCACAGTCCGTCAGTCACTCACAGCCAGACACTTTTAAGTCATGAAATAAAAAGCTCAATAATTTGTTAAGAAGTATTCCTATGTGCTTATACACAATTGTTATTGTTGATTGTCTTTTTTACATAATTAATAACGGCAAGCAGCTAGCTAAAAAGGCACAATGTTCACTGGGGTTGCATCCAGCAGGAACCAAAAAGCTAACGTTAGCATACAAGATACTATTGTGAAGTGCGAATAAATGTAACTTACTGTCTACAAGATGAACCAATATACGTAACTGACTGAAATAAAATAAGAGTTGGCCTGACATTTGCCACAGCCCTTTTCAACCACTTTTGATTTGGTATAATAAAATATATAGATGCCAAAAAAAGAGCGGCAAAGTGCTGTTTTTTCAGAACAATTTGCCTCATGATTTGTAAATTCGCACACAATTTCTCCATTCTTCTGACACATACAGTCAATATCGCTTTTGAGTTCAGCACTGATAAAGACATTGATATAGATACATTACAGTGCCTTGCGAAAATATTCGGCCCCCTTGAACTTTGCGACCTTTTGCCACATTTCAGGCTTCAAACATAAAGATATAAAACTGTATTTTTTTGTGAAGAATCAACAACAAGTGGGACACAATCATGAAGTGGAACGACATTTATTGGATATTTCAAACTTTTTTAACAAATCAAAAACTGAAAAATTGGGCGTGCAAAATTATTCAGCCCCCTTAAGTTAATACTTTGTAGCGCCACCTTTTGCTGCGATTACAGCTGTAAGTCGCTTGGGGTATGTCTCTATCAGTTTTGCACATCGAGAGACTGAAAATTTTTCCCATTCCTCCTTGCAAAACAGCTCGAGCTCAGTGAGGTTGGATGGAGAGCATTTGTGAACAGCAGTTTTCAGTTCTTTCCACAGATTCTCGATTGGATTCAGGTCTGGACTTTGACTTGGCCATTCTAACACCTGGATATGTTTATTTTTGAACCATTCCGTTGTAGATTTTGCTTTATGTTATGGATCATTGTCTTGTTGGAAGACAAATCTCCGTCCCAGTCTCAGGTCTTTTGCAGACTCCATCAGGTTTTCTTCCAGAATGGTCCTGTATTTGGCTCCATCCATCTTCCCATCAATTCTAACCATCTTCCCTGTCCCTGCTGAAGAAAATCAGGCCCAAACCATGATGCTGCCACCACCATGTTTGACAGTGGGGATGTTGTGTTCAGGGTGATGAGCTGTGTTGCTTTTACGCCAAACATAACGTTTTGCATTGTTGCCAAAAAGTTCAATTTTGGTTTCATCTAACCAGAGCACCTTCTTCCACATGTTTGGTGTGTCTCCCAGGTGGCTTGTGGCAAACTTTAAACAACACTTTTTATGGATATCTTTAAGAAATGGCTTTCTTCTTGCCACTCTTCCATAAAGGCCAGATTTGTGCAATATATTGTTTTGTTGTATATTGATTGTTGTCCTATGGACAGAGTCTCCCACCTCAGCTGTAGATCTCTGCAGTTCATCCAGAGTGATCATGGGCCTCTTGGCTGCATCTCTGATCAGTCTTCTCCTTGTATGAGCTGAAAGTTTAGAGGGACGGCCAGGTCTTGGTAGATTTGCAGTGGTCTGATACTCCTTCCATTTCAATATTATCGCTTGCACAGTGCTCCTTGGGATGTTTAAAGCTTGGGAAATCGTTTTGTATCCAAATCCGGCTTTAAACTTCTTCACAACAGTATCTCGGACCTGCCTGGTGTGTTCCTTGTTCTTCATGATGTTCTCTGCGCTTTTAACGGACCTCTGAGACTATCACAGTGCAGGTGCATTATACGGAGACTTGATTACACACAGGTGGATTGTATTTATCATCATTAGTCATTTAGGTCAACATTGGATCATTCAGAGATCCTCACTGAACTTTCTGGAGAGAGTTTGCTGCACTGAAAGTAAAGGGGCTGAATAATTTTGCACGCCCAATTTTTCAGTTTTTGATTTGTTAAAAAAGTTTGAAATATCCAATAAATGCCGTTCCACTTCATGATTGTGTCCCACTTGTTGTTGATTCTTCACAAAAAAATACAGTTTTATATCTTTATGTTTGAAGCCTGAAATGTGGCAAAAGGTCGCAAAGTTCAAGGGGGGCGAATACTTTCGCAAGGCACTGTATATCCCTTTAAGGATCTGTGCATTCTTGCATTCTCTTCAAGGGTGGTGAAACGTATTTTTATAATGTTACGACATTCATTTTCTGGCAGTTACAGCATGATTCCTTTAAAGTACCACACCCCAGGTCATATAATGATTCCCATAGTGCTATATAACAATTACTGTATGATATTTTGAGAGCAAAGTCGACTTTTCTTCATGCTTTCTCCTAGCCTGGTCCCAGATCTGTGTGTGCTTCATTCCAAATCCTTGATTGCATTCAGTTGCACAACTGACTAGGTATCCCCCTTTCCTCTTCCTTTCCCTTGCCCTTGTCATGCAAAGAGTAGTGTCAATGAGTGGCATGATGGCATGAACAGACTGGTACCCAGGCTAAGACACTCCTACACTTTCTTTCTCATTGTAGGAGGATCTACAGAAAGCTCAGGTAGGCACCTTCCTTTTCTCTCACTTCTGACACGTCTGCAGTCATTCCAGTATGGCCACAGCCTCCTCTCCCCTCACAGACCACCTCCGTTGTTCGATCTGCACGGAGGTTTTCACTGAGCCTGTGTCTCTCAACTGCCAGCACACCTTCTGTAAGAGCTGCATCCAACAAAGCCTGAAGACCCTCCAGCAATGTCCGTTGTGCGGATCTTGCCTATTCAGAGACTCAACCTTTGAAATCAACAAGCCTAAACCTAAACCTAGACTTAAACCTAAACCTGAAGGGGTGGAACAGTCTTCCGATCATGGTGAATGGAGACAGAGAACCACAGCAGGACAAGACATGTGTTCTAAACACAATGAAATTTTGCAATTGTTCTGTGATACAGACAAACGGTTCATCTGTGTTGTATGCAGAGACGGGAGAGCCCACGCAGGACACAAGTTCAAACCTGTGAAAGAGGCACAAGATGATGTCATGGAGAAACTAGTCTCTGACTTAATCTACCTTCAAGAGGATATCAACATGGTGGTCAGGTTCCTGGAGAGCGAGCGAGGCATCACGGCGAACACGCGGGAGAGAAACGTCAGACTCAAAGCCGAGATAAGCTCCCAGTTTGAGGAGCTCAGAGAGCAGCTGAGACTGAGAGAGGAGCAGGCCATGAGGGAGATAGAGGATATGGACATGGACTTTGAGACTAAACTAACCGAGATAGAGGAAGTGTTGGCAGAAGGCTGGGAGAGACAGGCCATCTTAAAGTCAGCGATGAACATTGCTGAGCCCAGGGAGTTCGTCATGTGGTGGACAGAAAAGGGTGAGGCCGAGGCGAGGCTGGTGAGAGAGGTTGGAAAACTGCAGGGACCTTTGATGAGGAAATGCCCCCCTCCCAGTCCACAGAAACCCTGGACAATCCTGGGCCTATCTGCTACACAGCCCAAACCATCCGTCACACTCCCCAACTCAGTCATGATACAACGTGGCCCAGCCGGGACAGAGTTGCAGAGCCTGCTTGGCTTCCTGGACTCAGAGGGTCTGAAGAAAAGTCTTTCCAGAAGCATTTCTCAACCCAAATCCAACCATTTAGTCTTTAAAAAGAGTAAATCTAAAAAAGACAAGAGTAAATTTCATGTCAGTTTTTAGATACTGAGTCATGTCTCAAAGTGACTTTCCTCTTTACAAACGGATTGTGCTCTTGTAATCTGATTACTTCTATTGATGTGATTGATTTGAATGAATAGTGTGTATTATTTTCAAAAGTTTTATAGTAATAGCTGTATTGGTTTGAATTGTGGCACTGAGAAACAAATTATTGTGTGCATTTGGAATGTGTAAAGAAGATCATATAGATTTTAGATTATATTTAGATGTTTCTTTTTAGATTTTAGCATTAGTGATTAATCAAATCAAATCAAAGTTTATTTGTCACGTGCGCCGAATACAACAGGTGTTGTATATCACCTTATAGTGATAAACAGAGTAGCAGCAGCGTAAAAAGAGGGGGGTTGGGGGTGGGCACACAATTCAAATAGTCCGGGTAGCCATGTGATTACCTGTTCAGGATTATTATGGCTTGGGGGTAAAAACTGTTGAGAAGCCTTTTTATCCTATACTTGGCATTCCGGTACAGCTTGCCATGCGGTAGTAGAGAGAACAGTCTTTCACAATTTTTAGGGCCTTCCTCTGACACCGCCTGGTGTAGAGGTCCTGGATGGCAGGCAGCTTAGCCCCAGTAATGTACTGGGCCGTACGCACTACCCTCTGTAGTGCCTTGCGGTCAGAGGCCGAGCAATTGCCGTACAAGGCAGTGATGCAACCAGCTCTCGATGTTGAAGCTGTAGAACCTTTTGAGGATCTCAGGTCCCAGGCAGGTATAATGCACTCAATTCTCAAGATCAATGGATTTATATGAATACATTTAAAAAAGTGTCAAACTGTGACCTAAGAAAGCTTAAATTCTTGTTAATCTAACTTCAATATGCGATAATGTGACTAGAATGACATTGTAAACAACAGACAACTTTCCTGGACATAGACGTCTTATATGGGCAGAAAGCTTAAATTCTTGTTAATCTAACTGCAGTGTCCTATTTACAGTAGCTATTACAGCAAGAAAATACCATGCTATTGTTTAGAGGATAGTGCACAACAACAAAACACTTTTAGTACGGCAACTGGTTTGATACATTCACCTCTGAAGGTAAATAATGTACTTACATTCAGTAATATTGCTCTGATTTGTCATCCTTAGGGTCCCAGAGATAAAATGTAGTGTAGTGTTGTTTGATAAAAAACATTTATATATTAAAATGTAGGAACTGGGTTCTACAGTAGAGAGAATAAAGTAGACGGCACACATCAAACGTTTGATATATGACCCAATGTCCGGATGATGTGTGCATGCCCATATTTGGGCATCCGGTCAGGACATTCAGACAGGAACTGATCACGTGCTTATGCCCAAATGTGGGCATCCTGTTCCTGTTCTCACGTATTAGAGGGTGTGCTAATTTATGCATATATTGTATCTATTCCTTTGAAGTTGTCATGATGATTGATGTCTAGGGACCTCTTTGAACTGGGGGGTGTTTGAACATTTCAAAGAGTATGGCCCCCCCACCCCCTGTTTTATTGACCTTAGGGCTGTTGTCTATGAAGCAGGAATGTCCTGGGGTATTGGGTGTGGCAGACGCATTATAAATAAAGCCCAGAACAAGACATGCGGCCCCAGAAGAGTAAACAAGATTTTAAAAATAAACATGGATTTTGTGATCAGTGGCAAAGCTGTGATGACTGTAACAACGGAAGCAGGACCGCGGCTGAAACATAGAGAAAGGGCCAAGTATAAAGCCACAATATACGATGCGCCAAAAAAAAACGTTTCTATGTGTGTATAGAACACAAATACCGCCCACAACTGCGCTGAAAGATCAAGTGCTGATGTCTAATGGACAGCAATGGGGGTATCAGTTTAAGTACCTGGCCTGTAGAGTGAACCTATATACGGTAGCCAAAGGAGAAGAATATACCGACCAGACTTTAGGAGTGGACTACGGGCTTGAAGACTGGACGGTTTTTCGCAAGGTTGTGTGTCCCGAACTGAGACTTATCACCTGCTTATTCCTTTTAAAAGTTGGGATTTAATGGAATTGAAAATGTTAGAGTTGTTGGACGCTCTTTTTGTACAGAGCCAACAGCGGCAGAGCATTGTTCATGTAAGGAAGTGCATAATATATACGAATCCTGAGGATTATGATTCAAAGGAGCACCAAGAAGGTACATCCTCAGAAGGGTCATCCCCCGAAGAAAACTAAGTACGCGGCTGCGTTAACCACGCCCTGATACCCAAAGGACTGGTTCAACAATAAAAGGATGGCCCTTAAAGCCTCCAGTTCTTAATTTCCGCATATACCATGGATATTCATACCACATACCAGGACTCCGAAACGTCATGGGGGCCAGACCCTAAGGACTCTATGTCTCGCAGCCCAACATTCTACTCCCCCCTAGTACTGACTCCCCCCTGGCAAGACCCGCGACACCCCCTACATATACACAACCTGAGGATGTGTTTAATGGGGTGGTCAGTACTATTTTTGTGGACACCATCAAGGCCTCTGTAGCCACGCTTATATACGTGGTGATTGGAGAGTATATACGAGAAAAATGCATCGGTTGTGAGGTCAATCACCACAGCCAGCGCAGGCATCCGTGCCTATACGACCCCCCAAGATACTAAATCTTCAACCATTTTGAGGCGCTGGTGAAAAGACTTTGTTCTTGCAGGTTTATACCATCCCTGGTCAGAGCCCTGGAGTATATGGGAGTCTATGGGTCTTGTGCCGTCTATTTCCAGAGTTTACAGGGTAACCAAGGCTTTCCTACATGAACTGAAGGAGGCAATCTACATCCACGAGAAACTCAAAGAAATCCAACACTGGTGGACGACAACAATTACAGGGAAGCTGTGGTGGCTGATGTGATGACTTTCTGGCTCAATAAACCCCAAGAGACCGAGTGACAATTTGTTATTTAGATGTAACTATGTGTATACGATGTTAGAGAGAATAAATACTTTTTTTCTTTTGAGAGAACTTACAAATGTTATGCATCAAATTATTGAAAATAAAGTGAACATTGTATCATTCTATACAACCCACAATTCCTGGGCTAATGTAGAGCATGTGCTGAAAATGGAACAAATCATGAATCATGTACGACATGCGGGCGAGAGTCTACAATGGACACAATTGGTATCCCGTCTTGTGGATGATTCTGAAGAACTAGAAACAACTTTGTCTAAGATTTTACTTTATTTGTTTGAAACACCATTTAATTGTAATATGTATCATATTTGTTGTATATATACTTATATATCGGACGAGTGTGTTCTAAAAATTCAGGTACACAAGCCTGTTAATCTAAACCAAATATACAGGGTGTTGCATGCTGTGATCGTTGAGAAAACGGGGACATGTATACTGCAACGAATTCTGAATTGTCTGTATACGTAATACAAAATGTATGCTTAAAATAAAAATTCAAAATGAAAATGAAATGTTGTTGTTATTTGAAAGTGGCTCATTAACGTTATTGTACCTCAGAGAGGCAAGAAGGATGGCTGAGCATATGTTGAAAAACATTTATTATAATCCCTCTAACCCTGGGTCTTATAGGGGTAAGGAGCATTTACAGAGAGCTATAGCTGAAGAAACAAGTAGCCGGTTAAGCGGTGCTAAAGTGAATGACTGGTTATCAGAGCAGGATGCACATACTCTACATAAACCTGTAAGAAAACAATTTCCAAGAAATAGAGTTTTTTCTACTCAACCCTTGTCCCAATTTCAGGCGGATCTATGTGACATGCAGGCCCTTGAAGGATGGAGGAGCCCCCAAGAAAGTGCAGACTGATGGCGGAAAATCATTTTTAAATAATACTTTTCAGAAACTCATGAAGAAGCACAATATAGTACATTTTGCTATAGGCTTGGATTTGAAAGCTTCAGTTGTTGAACGCTTTAACAGAACTCTGAAGGAGTGGATGTGGCGCTATTTTACAGCTCACAACACGCATAGATATATCGATATAGTTCAAGATTTAGTAATGGGGTACAACAACAGCTACCATAAGAGTATACGTATGAAACCCTCCGAGGTCTCTTCTGAAAACTCTTTTCAAGTCTTGTTCCCCCTTCGCCGTAAGAAAAAAATACATTTTAAATTCATAGTGGGTGTCATGTACTTCTAGAAGTAGTGGGTCGAGGAGTCAGGTGCAGAGAGCAAGGTAGTTGATATGTGGAATATTTATTCCCAAAAAACAGTGTCGGTCAGCGCCACACACAAGGGCGCAATAAGACCCAGTCCAAAACAACAGGACGAAAACGGTTTGAGAACAAAATACTTCCACAGAAATCACACACATCAAATAATGGAAAACAAGCCCGCACAAAAGCTGGCGGGCCTACCGGGTTTAAATAGCTCAAAACCAAAACCTAAACAAGAAACAGGTGCAACTAATCAGACAAAACTAAATGAAACAGAAAAGGGAAGTTGTAATCTATAACACACCTTGTTAATCCTCCTCAGGACTTTAAAGCGGCCCCAGCTTCCGGCAGGGCATGCGGAGGGGCAGGTTTCGGGTCGAGAGCCAGACCCTGTCGCCTGGTGCGAACACAGGGGCCTCACTGAGGTGGCGGTCAGCGCTCTTCTTCTGCCGTCCACCGGCCTCCTTGAGAGCGTCCTGGACTGCCCGCCAAGTCTCCCTAGAGCGCTGTACCCACTCCTCCACCGCAGGAGCTTCGGTCTGACTCTGATGCCACGGAGCCAGGACCGGCTGGTAGCCCAGCACGCATTGGAATGGCGACATATTCGTGGAGGAGTGGCGGAGTGAGTTCTGGGCCAACTCCGCCCATAGGACGTACCTCGCCCATTCTCCTGGCCGGTCCTGGCAATACGACCGCAGAAACCTACCCACTTCCTGGTTCACTCTCTCCACCTGCCCATTACTCTCGGGTGATAACCAGAGGTCAGGCTGACCGAGACCCCCAGACGTTCCATAAACGCCCTCCAAACACGGGACGTGAACTGTGGACCCCGATAGTGCCGGAAGACGTGGGTAAATAGAGCCTCCGCAGTCTGTAGGGCCGTAGGGAGACCAGGCCTGAGGAGGAGACGGCAGGACTTAGAGAACCGATCCACAATGACCAGAATGGTAGTGTTCCCCTGAGACGGGGGAAGACATAAGAAAGTCCAACGACAGATGAGACCAGGGCCGTTGTGGAACCGGGAGGGGCTGTAACTTCCCTCTAGGCAGGTGCCTAGGAGCCTTACTCTGGGCGCACACCGAACAGGAGGAGACATAAAGCCTCACGTCCTTGGCTAAGGTAGGCCACCAGTATTTTCCCCTAAGACTCTGCCCTGTCCTCGCAATCCCCGGTTGACCTGAAGAAGGTAGTGTGTGAGCCCACCGAATCAATTGATCACAGACACCAAGCGGCACGTACCTGAGACAGGTAGGACACTGTGAAGGTGCAGGTTCCAACCGCAATGCCCGCTCGATGTCCGCATCCACCTCCCATACCACCGGAGCCACCAGCCTAGAAGCTGGAAGAATGGTAGTAGGATCGATGGACCGTCGGCCTTAGTGTTGAGGGAACCTGGTCTATAAGAGATCGTGAATCTAAATCGGGTAAAGAACATGGCCCACCTAGCCTGACAAGGATTCAGTCTCCTCGCCGCCCGGATATACTCCAGATTGCGGTGGTCAGTCCAGATGAGGAAAGGGTGCTTAGCCCCCTCAAGCCAGTGTCTCCACACCTTCAGGGCTTTTACCATAGCTAGCGACTCCCGGTCCCCCACATCATAGTTCCGCCGGACCCAGCTTCTTAGAAAAGAATGTGCAGGGGCGGAGTTTCCCGAACGCTGTGACAGCACGGCTCCGACCCCAGCCTCGGACGCATCCACCTCCACTATGAACGCTAACGATGGGTCCGGATGCGCCAACATGGGCGCGTCAGTAAACAACGCCTTCAACTGGTTCATCTGCCTCGGCCGACCACAGTAAACGCACCGGCCCCCCCTTCAGCTGTGAGGTAATAGATGCCGCCACTTGGCCAAAACTCCAGATAATAGCCAGCCAGGGTATCCCCAACACCATTGGAAACGCAGGTGAATCGATAAGGTAGAAAGTGATCCACTCCCTATGATCCCCCTGCGTTACCATGTCCAGCGGAACCGTGGCCTCCCTGACCAACCTTGACCCTAACGGTCGGCTATCTAAGGAGTGCACGGGGAAGGGTGGGTCTATCTGCACCAACGGAATCCCCATCTTAAGGGTGAGTCCGCGATCCATAAAACTCCCAGCTCCGCCTGAATCGACTAGCGCCTTATGCTGGAGAGAGGGAAAAAAACGCAGGGGAAAAAAAAAAAACATGTGACCAACAGGGAGCTCTGGGTGAGTTTGGTGCCTACTCACCTGGGGTGGCCGAGAAGTGTTCCGCCTGCCATCTCGACTCCCAGACGGACTCCTCCAGCACCGGTCCGAAGTGTGTCCTCTCCGGCCGCTGTTGGTCCAGGAGGAGCCTCCTCCCCCGGTCCCCCTAGATGCAGCTCCTCCCAACTCCATCAGAGTTGGAGCGGGAGGGCTGGGAGGTGGAACTGACAGGACTCTCTCTGAACGCCCGCGGGCAGTTAGCAGGTTGTCCAGTCGGATCGACATGTCTATAAGCCCGTCGAGGGAGAGTGTGGTGTTCCGACAAGCTAGCTCCCTGCGAACGTCCTCCCGGAGGCTGCATCGGTAGTGGTCCATCAGGGACCTGTCATTCCATCCAGCACCAGCATTCAAGGTCCGGAACTCCAAGGCGAAGTCTTGCGCGCTCCTCGTCTCCTGTCTGAGGTGAAACAGTCGCTTGGCCCTCAGGAGGGTGATCGAAAACGGCGGTGGTCCCGAGCAGAGGCTGCCTCTACAGTAGATCCAGTTTGCCAGCAGAGAAGCACTTTGTTTGCTTTTTAAACTTTCTAATCATCTCTAGTTGTTTTTGTTTTTTGTTTTTGTTAGTTTAGGTTTGTTTGTTTATTATCATATATTTTTATATGTAAAAGTAATATAAACACAACACATTTTATATGATCAGATATTTTTTTTTTTTTAAACACAACACATTTAATTATTAAACTATTACACATTATTGAACAATTACATTTAATTTATTTTCTTTTCAACTAGTAAACCTACACATTCTTAACAATTATATTTTTAAGCAGTGTATTGGTAGTTAACATGCTACCTAACTGATCAACAATTATAGGTACAAGATAATAACAAGGTATATATGCTATCTTATTGAACAAGCAACTTAACTCAAATAATGATGTGTGCGCTAGGCATCTCTCTCCAGGTTGTTGTGCTGCTTGGCTGGCTAGCTGCTCAATAGTTTCCTCCAGATATTGCCACTGTTCTCGCACACACTGCAGTACACACTGCCACTATCAGCTGTGTGTCTCCGCCAGTTCCAGAAAGTCCACTCCTTGCATACGTACTGTAAATATGATGAATCATAGATTGGCAAGGTAATCCTCTTCATCTTCACTGTCCAACTGCATTGTCACGGAGATGGAACCAGCAGAAGAGGATGGAGTGGCTGCTGTGGTACCAAACTGATGCAGAACTTCATTTGGTAGTTTGTGCTGGTAAAAGGTATCAACCAGCCAGCTTCAGTCCATACCGCACCAGGAGTATGGAGTTGAGAGTGTGCAGTGACATTCTATTTCTTAACTTTGACTTGACCACACTCATTTGGCTGAATAGCCGTTCAACCTTCACATTTGAGTGTGGCAAGGAGAGGTCAGCGAGTGCAGCTTTGCACAGTCACTCTAATATACTTGTCCTCTTGCTCAATTGTGCACTGGGGCCTCCCACTCCTCTTTCTATTCTGGTTAGGGCCAGTTTGCGCTGTTCTGTGAAGGGAGGAGTACACAGCTTTGCACAAGATCTTCAGTTTCTTGGAAATTTCTTGCAGCTTTTGAATGGTACTGTATATATGGGGCTCTCGAGTGGCACATCGGTCTAAGGCACTGCATCTGTGCTTGAGGCATCAGTGTCGAATTTGGCCCAGTATCAAATTTGTTCTTAACTGACTTGCCTAGTTAAATAAAGTTTAAATGTAATATATTATTGTTTTTTTTACTGCCAACATTCCATGTTCCAAACAATGCATTATGCATCCACAGCCATATACTGGCTGAAAGAGTTGCAAATGCAACAAGTACTGATATTGTATCACTCACACCTTTCCAAAAACAACAACACGGAGACACGTATGGTCTGTAAGAGTAAGAACTATCCTGTTTTATTTGTTTAGCTCTCCAAAATTAGTTTCATAAGCATTGAATTCATGTTATTGAGTTAATGTTTGAATAGGTCTTAGTTTCAATTATTCCTATTGACAGGTTTCAAGGGTACTTGACTGACATCGTGTGGTTTGTTGATCATATTGCACCCCAGCTGGTGTATTATTTTTGCGCACCATTTTCCCTCAGACTATTTTATGCTGATGGAATTACTGGTAACGTTAGGTAGGAAATGCTTCTCCACTCCTTTCCCAGATAAAGACTTTCTTTGATATAATTACATCCAAATTGTCACATAATATGTATTAACTAATGTACAATGTAATGACATACAATTTGTCATAATGTGAAGTGTATTTTGGTTGTTTTAAGAGTTCTCATGCTAACTTGTTAGCTATGCTAGCTCTCGTCCTAGCTCTCGTCCTGTTAGCAATGTAACGTAAACTAACCCCATAGGACACCAAAGAGGCCTTTCTACTGACTCTGAAAAATACCAAAAGAAAGATGCCCAGGGTCGCTGCTCATCTGCGTGAATGTGCCTTAGGCATGCTGCAAGGAGGCATGAGGACTGCAGATGTGGCCAGGTCAATAAATTGCAATGTCCGTACTGTGAGACGCCTAAGACGGTGCTACAGGAGACAGGACGGACAGCTGATCGTCCTCGCAGTGGCAGACCACGTGTAACAACACGTAGGTGTTGTTTGCCACTGCCACTGCGAGGACGATCAGGATCGGTACATCCGAACATCACACCTGCGGGACAGGTACAGGATGGCAACAACTGCCCGAGTTACACCAGGAACGCACAATCCCTCCATCAGTGCTCAGACTGTCCGCAATAGGCTGAGAGAGGCTGGACTGGGGGCCTGTAGGCCTTTTGTAAGGCAGGTCCTCACCAGACTTCACTGGCAAAAATGACGCATATGGGCACAAACCCACCGTCGCTGGACCAGACAGGACTGGCAAAGTGTTCACTGACGAGTCGCGGTTTTGTCTCACCAGGGGTGATGGTCGGATTCGCATTTATCGTCGAAGAAATGAGCGTTACACCCCGAGGCCTGTACTCTGGAATGGGATTGATTTGGAGGTGGAGTGTCCGTCATGGTCTGGGGCGGTGTGTCACAGCATCATCAGACTGAGCTTGTTGTCATTTCAGGCAATCTCAACGCTGTGCGTTACAGGGAAGACATCCTCCTCCCTCATGTCCTACCCTTCCTGCAGGCTCATCCTGACATGACCCTCCAGCATTAGAATGACAACAGCCATACTGCTCATTCTGTGTGTGATTTCAGTGTTCTTCCATGGCCAGCGAAGAGCCCGGATCTCAATCCCATTGAGCACGTCTGGGACCTGTTGGATCGGAGGGTGAGGGCTAGGGCCATTCCCCCCAGAAATGTCAGGGAACTTGCTGGTGCCTAGGTGGAAGAGTGGGGTAACATCTCACAGCAAGAACTTGCAAATCTGGTGCAGTCCACGAGGAGATGCACTGCAGTACTTAATACAGCTGGTGGCCACACCAGATACGGACTGTTACTTTTGATTTTGGCCCCCCCTTTGTTCAGGGACACATTATTCCATTTTTGTTAGTCACATGTCTGTGGAACTTGTTCAGTTTATGTCTCAGTTGTTTAATCTTATGTTCATACAAATATTTGCACATGTTAAGTTTCCTGAAAATACACGCAGTTGACAGTGAGAGGACGTTTATTTTTTTGTTGAGTGTATTTATACAGAAAATAGGTAGAAAACATGTACATGCTGCATTTATATTACAATATTGTGTTGACAATATTTCTATTATACAATTTCTGATATATATCTCATATGCCTTTAATTTTCCTGAATAAGTAAAAGCAAGAGCTATGCCTAATGCTATTAATTCCAATCAGATGGTTTGGATTTCTCCTTTACCAAAATCGTTGCCATTATCAGCACATTCTTTAATTATGAGGTTTATGAACCCATCCCCTCGAGTAATTTAATAGGATCTCTGTGCCAGAGATACTGTAGTTACTGCATTTGAAACATGCTGTGAATGTTGCTTTCTGGATAGAGGGGTATTAACAGCAAACAGGAAGAGAGAAATACACATTTAGTCCGTGCAACATATCAACAGTTAGCCAAACATTCATTCTATGAAGGTGTCAGCGCTTCGGTTTGGGCCTAGGAAATGACCCAACTATCCTACAACAATGAAGGTGACCTCCACAGCAGAGTTCACTGTCAATGGTTTTCCCCTAACATTATCTCTTGATGATGCATACAGTCTATTGAGTTCAGCACTGATAAAATACTTTGATATAAATACATTATATCTCTCTCTCTATTTCTGGAACTCCTAATTGAGAGGCAAATCAAATGTTCTATCAACATGCTAAGTCAACAACAACGACCAAGTTTTCGATGAACATCAAACTACCTTAGTCAGAGGATCCTGGTAAACACAATAGACCACAGCATATCATTTTATTTGGCTGTATGCTCTGACGAATAAAGGTTGTTCTGGGCCGGAAGGTTAGCCCATGCACCACAAACTTCCGTCTGTTAAGGTTGCACGGCTGCATTTTCTTCAAAGGTGCGAAGACTTCTTTTCATAATGTTATAGACTGCTCAAAAAAATAAAGGGAACACTTAAAACAACACAATGTAACTCCAAGTCAATCACACTTCTGTGAAATCAAACTGTCCACTTAGGAAGCAACACTGATTGACAATAAATTTCACATGCTGTTGTGCAAATGGAATAGACAACAGGTGGAAATTATAGGCAATTAGCAAGACACCCCCAATAAAGGAGTGGTTCTGCAGGTGGTGACCACAGACCACTTCTCAGTTCCTATGCTTCCTGGCTGATGTTTTGGTCACTTTTGAATGCTGGCGGTGCTTTCACTCTAGTGGTAGCATGAGACGGAGTCTACAACCCACACAAGTGGCTCAGGTAGTGCAGCTCATCCAGGATGGCACATCAATGCGAGCTGTGGCAAGAAGGTTTGCTGTGTCTGTCAGCGTAGTGTCCAGAGCATGGAGGCGCTACCAGGAGACAGGGCAGTACACCAGGAGACGTGGAGGAGGCCGTAGGAGGGCAACAACCCAGCAGCAGGACCACTACCTCCGCCTTTGTGCAAGGAGGAGCAGGAGGAGCACTGCCAAAGCCCTGCAAAATGACCTCCAGCAGGCCATAAATGTGCATGAGTCTGCTCAAAAAGTCAGAAACAGACTCCATGAGGGTGGTATGAGGGCCCGACATCCACAGGTGGGGGTTGTGCTTACAGCCCAACACCGTGCAGGACGTTTGGCACTTCTCTCCCCTGGACGTAGAGCCCCAGAGAACACCAAGATTGGCAAATTCGGCACTGGCGCCCTGTGCTCTTCACAGATGAAAGCAGGTTCACACTGAGCACATGTGACAGACGTGACAGAGTCTGGAGACGCCGTGGAGAACGTTCTGCTGCCTGCAACATCCTCCAGTATGACCGGTTTGGTGGTGGGTCAGTCATGGTGTGGGGTGGCATTTCTTTGGAGGGCCGCACAGCCCTCCATGTGCTCGCCAGAGGTAGCCTGACTGCCATTAGGTACCGAGAGAGATTCTCAGACCCCTTGTGAGACCATATGCTGGTGCGGTTGGCCCTGGGTTCCTCCTAATGCAAGACAATGCTAGACCTCGTGTGGCTGGAGTGTGTCAGCAGTTCCTGCAAGAGGAAGGCATTGATGCTATGGACTGGCCTGCCCGTTCCACAGACCTGAATCCAATTGAGCACATCTGGGACATCATGTCTCGCTCCATCCACCAACACCACTTTGCACCACAGACTGTCCAGGAGTTGGCGGATGCTTTAGTCCAGGTCTGGGAGATGATCCACCACCTCATCAGGAGCATGCCCAGGCGTTGTAGGGAGGTCATACCCGGCACGTGGAGGCCACACACACTACTGAGCCTCATTTTGACTTGTTTTAAGGACATTACATCAAAGTTGGATCAGCCTGTAGTGTGGTTTCCCACTTTAATTTTGAGTGTGACTCCAAATCCAGACCTCCATGGGTTGATAAATTGTTTTCCATTGATAATGTGTGATTTTGTTGTCAACACATTCAACTATGTAAAGAATAAAGTATTTAATAAGAATATTTCATTCATTCAGATATAGGATGTGTTATTTTAGTGTTCCCTTTATTTTTGTGAGCAGTGTATTATAATGTATGAACTTTCTTGAACAGTATAGTGTGTCTACTGGTGATTGATTACAGCAATGCCGCTAATCTACCACAATCAAGGTCATATACAAAACCCTATAGTGCTATATTGTATACTTTTTTCCCCCTCATCATTTCAATAGACACTCCTAGCGTTTTCCCCGATCTGTTATCATTCCAACTCCCTGGAGAGCGAGCGAGGCATCACGGCAAGCACACGGGAGAGAAACATCTGACACAAAGCCAAGATCAGTTCCCAGTTTGAGGAGTTTAGAGGGCAGCTGATACTGAGAGAGGAGTGAGCAATGCAGGAGAAGGGCATGGACTTTGAGAAGAAACTAACCGAGATAGAAGAGTTCCTGAAAAAGGGAAAGAAAATACAGACCACTATTAAGTCAGGGATGGACATTGCTGAGCTTAGGGAGTTCCTCCTGTGGTGGACAGACAAAGGCCAGGCTGAGGCGATCGAGAACAGACACTAATCGACAGTTGACGACCTGCAGGGACCTTTGATGAAGAAATGGCCCCTTCTGAGTCCACAGAAGAGCTGGACAAAGGACCTCTGCCACACAGTCCAACCCAGGCATAATGAAACGAGGCCAAGCCGTCACACTCCCCAACCAAGTCACAACACACCCTGACCCAGCTGGTACAGAACTGGAGAGCCTGCTCTGCTTCCTTGACCTAGAAAGCCTTGAGAGGAGCCTTTTCACGACTTCTCTCCCCTGGACGTAGAGCCCCAGCCACCTGTTCGTGAGTCCCTGGAATCCCCATCATACTAACCTGACGCTCCACTGGAAAGGTCCCCCTCTGACAGAGGGGGTCCAAACTGAGGAAGTCCAAACTGAACTTTCCATTTTTTTTGAAAGAATAAGTAAAAAAACTGGGCTCAATTATGAGTAGAAGAGTTTATGTAGAGTAGGTGAGAATTTGACAGATTTTTAAATTGTGTAAATGCAATTGTTTTATGCTTGCTTTCCCTGGCTAGATTTTGTGTTGTGTTACTTCCGTACATTAATTGTAGTGCCCTGCATTGAGTTAACGGTTCTTAAAGAAAACATTATATACACATTGACAACATAGTGCTTTTACCGGCAGTACGGGAAAAAAAATAACCACCATAAAACCCTTAAAGATTAACCATAGGCTTATTTTGGTGGGTACTGTAAGTCCTTAGCAAAGAAACCTGAAATAAATGCTTAGACATACTTGCTATACAGTGATTTGCCTTGTTTATTTCGACAAAACAAGCTACAAACTAATACTGAATGAATTCTCCAACAAAATAATTTATTAAGAAAATAAACATGACATCTTGAAAAATATAAATGTATGCCTACTTACACACACATATATATATATACACACACTCTCACAAATCTTTCCAAAAACATGTTCACAGATTTTGGATGAGTGACAGAAAGTTAAGAAACATATAGAAATGGTATCAGGTTCAACAATTGTGGTACAAATTCACATTACACTGCAGCACTATTGGTACATGGAGGGCTAGGTGGAGGGAGAGGAGGCAGAGTTTCAGACAGGGGACTTTCCTGAGAATGAGTCAAGGGAAGAGGCACCGGAGTTCCCACACAGTGGCATCCACTGTCCCACAGAATTGTGGAGCAATAAACTGATCCATATTTGATGCACTCATTACCCTCAAATAACACAACATAGGCTAACAGTCATGGTGGCCTATGCAAAAACACAGATGCAGTTTAGAATCCTCTTTAGTGGGGTTGATGGTGGGCCGAGAGCCAATGGGAAAGGAGCATGGAATGTGGAACTGGAGAGGGTTCTAGAATGTCCAAAGTGCCTTGTGTTTACCTCCTTCTCCACCTAACTGGGATGTAGGGTTTCTGTTCTCTGAAGCTGAGGAGAAGAAAATCATCATCAGCCTTTAAGGAAGAGCACATGCAGATATGAAAATATGTGCATGACACAGGTGGCTCCTTAATAGGGGAGGACAGGCTCATCGTAACGGCTGGAACGGAATTAATGGATTGGTATCAAACATAAAGACATGGTTTCCATGTGTTTGATACCATTCCACTTACTCCATTCCAGCCATTATGAGCAGTCCTTCCCTCACCAGTCTCCTGTGGTGCAGGAGTATATTTATTACTTACAGTGGGGCAAAAAAGTATTTAGTCAGCCACCAATTGTGCAGGTTCTCCCACTTAAAAAGATGAGGCCTGTAATTTTCATCATAGGTACACTTCAACTATGACAGACAAAATGAGAAAGAAAATCCAGAAAATCACATTAGGATTTTTTATTAAATTATTTGCAAATTATGGTGGAAAATAAGTATTTGGTCACCTACAAACAAGCAAGATTTCTGGCTCTCACAGACTTGTAACTTCGTCTATAAGAGGCTCCTCTGTCCTCCACTCGTTACCTGTATTAATGGCACCTGTTTGAACTTGTTATGAGTATAAAAGACACCTGTCCACAACCTCAAACAGTCACACTCCAAACTCCACTATGGCCAAGACCAAAGAGCTGTCAAAGGACACCAGAAACAAAATTGTAGACCTGCACCAGGCTGGGAAGACTGAATCTGCAATAGGTAAGCAGCTTGGTTTGAAGAAATCAACTGTGGGAGCAATTATTAGGAAATGGAAGACATACAAGACCACTGATAGTCTCCCGTGATCTGGGGCTCCACACAAGATCTCACCCCGTGGGGTCAAAATGATCACAAGAACAGTGAGCAAAAATCCCAGAACCACACAGGGGGACCTAGTGAATGACCTGCAGAGAGCTGGGACCAAAGTAACAAAGCCTATCATGAGTAACACACTACGCCGCCAGGGACTCAAATCCTGCAGTGCCAGACGTGTCCCCCTGCTTAAGCCAGTACATGTCCAGGCCCGTCTGAAGTTTGCTAGAGAGCATTTGGATGATCCAGAAGAAGATTGGGAGAATGTCATATGGTCAGATGAAACCAAAATATAACTTTTTGGTAAAAACTCAACTCTTCGTGTTTGGAGGACAAAGAATGCTGAGTTGCATCCAAAGAACACCATACCTACTGTGAAGCATTGGGGTGGAAACATCATGCTTTGGGGCTGTTTTTCTGCAAAGGGACCAGGACGACTGATCCGTGTAAAGGAAAGAATGAATGGGGCCATGTATCGTGAGATTTTGAGTGAAAACCTCCTTCCATCAGCAAGGGCATTGAAGATGAAACGTGGCTGGGTCTTTCAGCATGACAATGATCCCAAACACACCGCCCGGGCAACGAAGGAGTGGCTTCGTAAGAAGCATTTCAAGGTCCTGGAGTGGCCTAGCCAGTCTCCAGATCTCAACCCCATAGAAAATCTTTGGAGGGAGTTGAAAGTCTGTGTTGCCCAGCAACAGCCCCAAAACATCACTGCTCTAGAGGAGATCTGCATGGAGGAATGGGCCAAAATAACAGCAACAGTGTGTGAAAACCTTGTCAAACGTTTTCTGTAAGTCTTCACCTCTGCTAACAAAGGGTATGTAACAATGTATTGAGAAAAACTTTTGTTATTGACCAAATACTTATTTTCCACCATAATTTGCAAATAAACTCATTAAAAATCCTACAATGTGGATTTTTAAAATTCATTTTGTCTGTCATAGAAGTGTACCTATGATGAAAATTACAGGCCTCATCTTTTTAAGTGGGAGAACTTGCACAATTGGTGGCTGACTAAATACTTTCTTGCCCCACTGTATGATCACTGAGCATTGGGGTTCTATATTTCCAGCATCATGAGGATATCAGACTTTCCATCTGTTTGCATCTCCCTTTATCCTTTACAATGATACTGTCCATAAGAATAAAAATATGAAAGGATGTAAATTCTGATATGGTGAGTCAGGTCTCACCAGTGTGTAGTTGTTGGGGGCTATGATGGGGTCTGGCCGGGCGTAGTCTGGGGGGTTTGCCAGGGGGTCGTAACCGAGGCGGGCGAGCATGGGGGCGATGTCATCCATCTCACGCAGCACATCAGAGGGGATGTGACCCACCCACTTAGACAGGGCGTCTGTGTTTACAGGGTTCACAACCTGGTCTGTGGACCGCTCCACTCTACAGGGGAGATCAGACAGATATAACATTAGTGTATGTGTGTTTGTGCAAGACTTGATTCACCTGACCTCTCCAACCTACAAGGGTCTAGACTAATTCCAATGCATGTGTGTGCGCGCACACGCATCTATTTTTGTCCTAGCTTTGAGAGGTGCATATGGTTGTGACAAGATTTAATCGCGGCATAAGACAGAAGTATTATATAAAGCAGCTCACTGACTACCACAGCTGGCTTCACATTGTCTCTCATCTAAACCTTCCATGAAACCATCATACATACAGCTCCAGACCTGGCTTCAAATGCTATTTGAACTCATTTAAAATACTTTATCTGGGATTGTTTAAGCAGACTAGTCAAAAAGGTGAAAAGAAAACCCTGTACATTTGGCACTCCAGGCAAATGAGCAGACACTGAAAGTATTTGAAATGTCAAATAGTATTTTAACCCAGGTCTATACTGCACCGCACAGCTGGAAAAACAAAGACAAACTCGCTCTCTTTCGCTCACTTGGACAGAGACACTCCGCCGGCCTTGCCAATAAGGTCTTCGTGGTGTAGCACGGCCGGGTCCCATGGCAACCCCAGGAAGCTCAGCAGCTTCCTCATCTCTACCTCTGGGTGCAGTACCAGCTGCTCGTAGCGCACAGGCAGACAGCTGCCCTCGTGCGCCCCCTGGCACTGGGAGTACATGCCCTCCACCGCACGGCTCCACTTAGTTAGACAGTCCCTGTAACTAGTCAGGTCAAAACCAGAGATGGTCACCTGCAAGAAGAGAGAAGGGAAGGAGAAGGAGTCTGTGTTAAAGAGAGAATATAGAGAAGAGTGAAGTGTCTGAAGAGCAAGGAAGAATGGAAGCTCATCAGACCCCAGCATGCAGAGGGAACCCCCTCCCCCACCCCACAGCAGTTGCTACCTTGCGTGAGATCATGGAGTGGACGGTAGCCCTTCCATCCCGTAGCATGAGAACAAACTTGGCCTGGGGGAAAATACGGGCCAGGTAGGACAGAGACTTCAGAGCAAATGGATCCTTGTTACAGAGCCTGGCTGCTGGCTCCCCATGACCTATTATTACCTGGTGGAAGAAATCAAATCAAGCAATGAATCCAGCCTCAAAGCTATAGAAAATGGTGCAGTTACAATTTAATTACACTGCAGCATCCTAGCCTAGGCAACCCTTCCTATGTTTCAGGATTACCTGATGTAAAGTGAGAAGACAAACAGGAGAGACAAACACCATGGCTAACCTCCAGTAAGAACGCCCGCACTGCTGAGTCCAACACCTGGTCAGTGACCCCGGCCTCGTCCAGTCTGACCCGCTCTCTGGCCGAGCGACTCCAGGTGGCACGCATGGCAAGAAGACGCGGGATCACCCGTGTCTCCTCCCCGCAACGCACTGCATTGTGGGCATCCAGCATGGCCCGCATCAGTGTGGTGCCGCTCCGAGGGAACCCACCAATGAAAATGAGGGGTGTGTCCTCGCCATAGTAAATGGGAGATGCTTGGCTCTGATTGGTGGAGCCCAGGTGGGCATCTGCCCAGGTATGGCGGTGGGCGTGGTCAGGGGGAGGGCAGTCGATGCCACTCAGGCCCAGGTAGAGGAGAGAGGCGGAACAGAGGAGAGCACAGCCCAATAACATGCTCACCTTCTGTCCCCTCATGGTCAGTTAGACTGGAGGTTTATGGGCTGTGGACTGAAGTTAAGAGTAAGAGCTTGGGGTATGATTTGGTATAAAATCTGTGGGTTGAGACCTAGAGGGTTGAGAGAGGGGCAAGGGAGAGTGACTGAGGCCTTTGGGTAGAAAATAACGTAGTGAGGAAGGTAGAGACCCGTCGTCGCTGGCGGTCTAGGACCCCCCCAGGTGGCTCTGAGAGGGGTCCTTTCCAGCTGAGTGCCAGCCCTGTACATATCCTTGATCCACCATACTGGACCTGCAACACACACACACACACACACACACACACACACACACACACGGCTTATTTTTGCTTACAATTGATATTATTTCTTCTGGTGACCACATAGCGTGTTGTATGTTATTACATAATTATTATGCATTACATTTTGGAACAATTTCAGAACAATTGTAGCTTCCTGCATGTGTCCTGTCATTGACCTCCCCAACAAATGACTGAACTAGCTGCACAAGAGACACAGAAGAGCGTGTCCGGTTGGATTTCTGCAACATTCATATTCCACATCTTGCATTTGGAGAGCCACTAACTACACGGTTATGCTGCCTTCTTGTAAATGCCATCAACTCTATGCTCTCCCTTTCTTCTCACCACTCAGTTTCTTTCTTTCCTCTATCCCTCATTGTCACACTCATGTAAAGCCACTAACTGCTACTGTTCCATGTTTTCCTACAGTGACAGCTTGCTCAGCCACACACTACAATGCAAAGCAATTTGTTTAAGATCCTATGAGTCACTACTAAACTAAATCAAAAGCCTGCCGAATGCCGATCCTCACATTCTGCAACAATCAACAGTCATATTTACTCGGCTGGCTAGTTTTAGGCTACAAAAAGAGTTTACAGTGATGATGCAGAGTTTGCACCCAAAACAAAAATGTACCCAAATCATTTGCACAAAGAACGTGTAGCCTAATTTATATATTTTTGTTCATTCCCTTCTGAAAAGCCTAGGTACAAATGCTTTGTACAGTACATGGTGGTCTCTGTATTAGATAAGTACTTCAAAGTAACCGTCCAGTGTTAAGATTTCTATGAAATATGACCTATAATTAATTCCACAGTTCTTAAATTACGGTGCATTGGAAAGTATTCAGACCCCTTTCCGTTACAGCCTTGTTCTAAAATGGATTCAATAGTTTTTTCCCCCCTCATCAATCTACACCCCATAATGACAAAGCAAAAAACAGGTTGACATTTTGGCAAATTAATAAAAAAATAAATACAAATATCACATTTACATAAGTACTCAGACCCTTTACTTAGTACTTTGTTGAAGTACCTTTGGCAGCGGTTACAGCCCTGATTCTTGTTGAATATGACTTTACAAGCTTGACACCTGTATTTGGGGAGTTTCTCCCATCCTTCTCTGTTGATATCACTCTAGTGGTGTGGGGACAGTGCTTTGGCAAAGTGGGTGTGGTTATATCCTGCCTGGATGGCCCTCTCCGGGTGTAACGTCGGACGGGGCCATGGTGTTCCCGACCCCCGTTTTAGCTTCCAGTATCTATTCTGCAATAGTCTATGTGCCGGGAGGCTGTCCTATCTGGTGCAATTCTCCTGTCTTATCTGGTGTTCTGTGTGAACTTCAGTATGCTCTCTCCCACTCTACCGCTGAATGCTCAGCTACGAAATGCAAACTGAAATTTACTCCTGAGGTGCTGAACAGTTGCACCCTTTTACAACCCCTGATTATTATTTGACCCGGCTGCTGCTTATCTATCAATGTTTGATAATTACATTACATTTACATATTCTAATCTTGGAAGTACTCTTATAATCTCCACCCGGCACAGTCAGAAGAGGACTGGTGACCCCCAAGAGTATGGTTCCTACCCAGGTTTCTTCCTAGTGTTGGATTCGGGGTAAACTTTGAACATCAAGATATTGTAGACATGATAGATCAGACGCATAGTGTATAAGGAGTGAAAGAGACCGGGGTTTATGTCAGGAGGTAATGGGTCTCCGTAGAAAGACAGATGGCTTTGGAATGTGTTGGGTGGACGGGAGGAGATCACAGGATTGCTATAGGGGAAGCGGATCGACATCTGTGGATTAGGCAAAAGAGGGGTTGAGGTCAGATCCCATGAAGGGAGTAATAACGGTTTACATCCAACATTCCTGTTGAACCATAAGATGTAAAGATTGGAGAGAAGGGGTGTCTAGTGGAGTGTGTATATAAATAAATAACACACACACTTGTGATGATGGGAACATAACTTTGTCTGAATACAGCTGTGTCGTCCCTTTGGGAAGAATTAAACTTGGTGTAATTCTCTAAGCTTCTCTAGTGTCCATATTATTAGAATTTAACACTAGGTTCCAAGAGTGTTTTTTTTTTTTTACACCTTTGTAATCATGAAATTTGGGAGTATAATCTTTTCTCATCGCTGCAACTCCCCAAAGAGCTCGGGAGAGGCGAAGGTCGAGTCATGAGTCCTCCAAAACATAAGCTGCCTAGCCGCGCTTCTTTTTACCCGCCCGCTTAACCCAGAAGCACCAATGTGTCGGAAAACACCAGTCTCAACATCAACAGTGAAGAGGCGACTCCGGGATGCTGGCCTGTTAGGCAGTGTTGCAAAGAAAAAGCCATATCTCAGACTGGCCAATAAAAATAAAAGATTAAGATGGGCAAAAGAACACAGACACTGGACAGAGGAACTCTACCTAGAAGGCCAGCGTCGCCTCTTCACTGTTGACGTTGAGACTAGTGTTTTGCGTGCACTATTTAATGAAGCTGCCAGTTGTGGACTTGAGGTATCCGTTTCTCAAACTAGACACTAATGTACGTGTACTCTTGCTCAGTTGTGCACCGGGGCCTCCCACTCCTCTTTCTATTCTGGATAGAGCAAGTTTGCTCTGTTCTGTGAAGGGAGTAGTACACGGTGTTGTAACGAGAGCTTCAGTTTCTTGACAATTTCTCGCATGGAATAACCTTAATTTCTCAGAACAAGAATAGACTGACGAGTTTCAGAAGAAAGTTTCGTTTCTGGCCATTTTCAGCCTGTAAATCGAACCCACAAATGCTGATGCTCCAGATACTCACCTTGTCTAAGGCCAGTTTTATTGCTTCTTTAAATCAGCACAACAGTTTTCAGCTGTGGGTTGTCGAATGATCAATTGGCCTTTTAAAATGATAAACTTGGATTAGCTAACACAACGTGCCATTAGAACACAGGAGTGATGGTTGCTGATAATGGGCCGCAGTACACCTATGAAGATATTACATACATCAAAAAAAATAAAAAAATAATTTCCAGCTCAAATATTATTTTACAACATTATTAACAATGTCTATACTGTATTTCTGATCAATTTGATGTTATTTTAATGGAAAAAGTGCTTTTCTTTCAAAAACAAGGACATTGCTAAGTGATCCCAAACTTTTGAAAGGCAGTGTAACTCCTCACTTTGCAGACGTGCGAAGGGTTAATATGTCCACAGTGAGTCACTAACAGTGGTTTCAATGGCCAAGGTAAGACAAGCAACGTAGCGAGAAACATAAAAGCGTAGGGAGATTAGATATGGGACCATTGGTCACTGGAAGAATGAGTGTAGAATGGAGCCTGCTACATTTGGACGAAATGTGGCCATGCAAGCATTTGCATCTTTTTCAAAAGAGCAGCAACAAATCCTCTTGAAAGCAGGACAGGAAAATGGTACATTGCAGTGTATGGCCACGGTTCGATCGATAGTGGTTCATAGAGATTACAGTTTCTACGTGAAGGGAGATGTAGGAGCCCACGTTTAAAAAACGTGAGTTTTTTGTAGGGGGGGGGGGTGTAGGGGGCAGTATTTTGATGTTTGGATGAAAACGTACCCACACACCATTTCTCAGGCCCAGAATATGCATATAATTGTCAGATTAGGATAGAAAATTCTAAAGTTTCTAAAACTGTCAAAATATAGTCTGTAAGTATAACAGAACTGATATTGTTTTTCCTGAAAGCTCTCTGTTACATTCGCTCCATTTAAAGGGATATAAAGGGTGTGAAGTCTTTAGACATAGTTTCAGGATTTTATTTTGAAAAATGAGCGAGAAAGATCACATCTTGTCATTGTATGGCTGGGTGCCAGCAGCGTTTTGCATGCGCAACAGCTTGGAGCAGACATTTCTCTCCTATTGAAGAAGCTACACAGTCCCGGTTGAAATATTATCGATTATATATTGTAAAAACAACCTGAGGATTGATTATAAAAAACGTTTGACATGTTTCTACGAACTTTACGGATACTATTTGGAATTTGTCTACGATATCGTGACCACTCGAGCCTGTGGATTTATGAACATAACACGCCAACCAAATGGAGGTATTTTGGATATAAAAATCATCTTTATGGAACATTTAGTGTAACTGGGAGTCTCGTGAGTGCAAACATCCGAAGATCAAAGGTAAGCGATTTATTTGATTGCTTTTCTGACTTCCGTGACCAATCTACTTGGCTGCGAGGTGTTGTAATGTCTTGTCTACTGAGAGACATGTCCTTACATAAACGCTTGGTATGCTTTCGCTGAAAGTCTTTTTTGAAATCTGACATGCCAGGTGGATTAACAACAAGCTAAGCTGTGTTGTGCTATATTGCACTTGTGATTCCATGAAAATTAAATATTTTTAGTCATTTCATTTGAATTTGGCGCTCTGCAATTCAGCAGATGTTGACGAAAAAGATCCCGCTAACGGGATGGGTGCATCAAGAAGTTAATAGATGCCAGGGATCCAATATTGCAGATTCCTTATGATGAGAAATTGTCTGAATTTGCCACAGGAAAAATTAATTTTGGGTTGAATAATCAATAAATCAAGGGAATGGATTCTAAAAAAAATGAATAAAATCTGTCCAAACTCAGAAAACTTTTTATTTTTAAATCTTGTGAGACATCTTATTCTGAAATAGATTTATAGATTGGACGAAAGGGGGGAGGAGGAGTCACGAGGAATTATAGCGGAGTTAAGTGTGAGTAATTGTTAGAGTTTAAAGAAGCAATTCTGTCAAGGGACAGCATTGGGGTTACCAAACCTCAAATTAACTTGAAAAAATGTTTTGTACATGGACATGAAGGGCATTGTGGTTATGGAGAATCACAGGGAAAAGAGACGACTCGGTGGCAAGATATAGGTTGCCGTGTCTAAGGGTAGTACGTGCTAAATAAAGGATGCATAAACTATGGGGTGGATTAAAACAAATGTTTAACGATTGGGGTGAGAACATTGGATACCATTATCATGTTTGGTTTGTAATTAAACCTTTTGGGTAGCTGATTAAGATGTAGCATAGTGAATGCTACCGAAATTTACACTTTCTTTTTCAGGATAGGGGGTTTCTTTATTCCTCTTTGGGAATGTTTCCAGAGGCTATGTTCTTGGGGAGAGCAGTTAGTGAAATTCAGCAGTGTTATAAAGTATAAAGGTATCTGGTTTAGGCCGTAAATGGAGCACCCAGATAAGTAAGGATTGGGCATGTGTTTTTGACCTACGGTTTACTACACACATATTCCTAACTGGTGAGTTATATCATATTTGTTATTGGTGTCAACACCGTGTTTGATTTATTGTGTGGGGTCTATTCAATGTTTTTAAATTTGGAATGCAGAATGATGGAAATGTTTTTAAATGGTTTTTGAAGGACAAAAAAGAAAAGTGAAAAGGAAATACTTAACCAAATATGCAGGTTAAAAAATATATACTTGTGTATTGATTTTAAGAAAGACATTGATGTTTATGGTTAGGTACACGTTGGAGCAACGACAGTCCTTTTTCACTGATGTGCACCGCATCGATACAGTGGGGGAAAAAGTATTTAGTTAAGTACTCCACCTTAAAAAGATGAGGCCTGTAATTTATCATCATAGGTACACTTCATCTATGACAGACAAAATTAGATTTCTCTCTCTCCAGAAAATCACATTGTAGGATTTTTAATGAATTTGCAAATTATGGTGGAACATAAGTATTCGGTCCATAACAAAAGTTTCTCAATACTTGTTATACACCCTTTGTTGGCAATGACAGAGGTCAAACGTCTTCACAAGGTTTTCACACACTGTTGCTGGTATTTTGGCCCATTCCTCCATGCAGATCTCCTCTAGAGCAGTGATGTTTTGGGGCTGTTGCTGGGCAACACGGACTTTCAACTCCCTCCAAAGATTTTCTATGGGGTTGAGATCTGGAGAATGGCTAAGCCACTCCAGGACCTTGAAATGCTTCTTACGTTCGTCCTTCGTTGCCCGGGCGGTGTGTTTGGGATCATTGTCATGCTGAAAGACCCAGCCACGTTTCATCTTCAATGCCCTTGCTGATGGAAGGAGGTTTTCACTCAAAATCTCACGATACATGGCCCCATTCATTCTTTCCTTTACACGGATCAGTCGTCCTGGTCCCTTTGCATAAAAACAGCCCCAAAGCATGATGTTTCCACCCCCATGCTTCACAGTAGGTATGGTGTTCTTTGGATGCAACTCAGCATTCTTTGTCCTCCAAACACGGAGATTATCAGTGGTCTTGTATGTCTTCCATTTCCTAATAATTGCTCCCACAGTTGATTTCTTAAAACCAAGCTGCTTACCTATTGCAGATTCAGTCTTCCCAGCCTGGTGCAGGTCTACAATTGTGTTTCTGGTGTCCTTTGACAGCTCTTTGGTCTTGGCCATAGTGGAGTTTGGAGTGTGACTGTTTGAGGTTGTGGACAGGAGTCTTTTATACTGATAACAAGTTCAAACAGGTGCCATTAATACAGGTAACGAGTGGAGGACAGAGGAGCCTCTTATAGACGAAGTTACAGGTCTGTGAGAGCCAGAAATCTTGCTTGTTTGTAGGTGACCAAATACTCATTTTCCACCATAATTTGCAAATAAATTCATTAAAAATCCTACAATGTGATTTTCTGGATTTTTTTTCTCTCATTTGTCTGTCATAGTTGAAGTGTACCTATGATAAATTACAGGCCTCTCATCTTTTTAAGTGGGAGAACTTGCACAATTGGTGGCTGACTAAATACTTTTTTGCCCCACTGTATATGCAACGCAGGACACACTAGATAAACTAGTAATATCAATCAACCATGTGTAGTTAACTAGTGATTATGATTAATTGCTTTTTATAAAGATAAGTTTAATGCTAGCTAGCTAGCAACTTAACTTGGCTCCTTACTGCATTCGCGTAACAGGCTGGCTCCTCGTGGAGTGCAATGTAAGGCAGGTGGTTAGAGCATTGGACTAGTTAACTGTAAGGTTGCAAGATTGAATCCCCGAGCTGACAAGGTAAAAATCTGTCGTTCTGCCTCTGAACAAGGCAATTAACCCACCGTTCCTAGGCCTTCATTGAAAATCAGAATGTGTTCTTAACTGACTTTCCGATTGTTATGAAAACTTGAAATCGGTCAATCCGATTAAAATCGGTCGAAACCCTCCCTAACCGGCTGAAGAAAGAGCGACAAAGGCTGTCAATACGACAGTGACTTTTAACACTCCTATCTATGACCTGAGTCCGAGCCATCAACCTGGGTACGGGCGGCAGGAGTGCACCATGAGTCCTGAGACTTGCACATGGAGAGAGATCTCATTCAAACTTCTCCCATGCTCCTGGTGTACTGGTGGGAGAAATGGACCAGACAGAAGGGTGATGGCAGCTCAGGTGAGAGACTCGTGTATTTGGAAAAAACATTTTATTTGGATATTGAAACCGGGACATTATCAAGGGCCATCAAATGTGACAGGCAAGAGTTACATATGTGCCGTTGGGAAGATTAAATAACGCTATCTGAAGAAGAACCAATGAAGATACGCTGGAAGGATAAGTGCCAGGGGGGGTCAACCATGCCCATAATTGTTTAGTTGGGGTGTCAGGTTTATTAAGGAGGTTTATTGAGGAGGAATGCACACTGAAATTCATAGTAATTTAGACTAAGACTGCATTGAGATACCAATCTTTCATTACCATGCCACTCACGACAGGGAAACCGGGACAAATGGGGGTTGTAAAGAGAAGAGCTATTACCAGTAATAAAAAGTTCCCGTTTCTAAATGTACATTCTAACCGTCATTATTTGTGCTAGGTTGAGAAGCTTGAATTCAAGTGGTAGACTCAAAGTGAAGCGCTAACAACTGTCATTCTAAATTTGGGTTGGATAATTTATCAAATATTTTAATTATGATTCGGACAAAGCGAGAAAGAGCGCTACTTTCAAACTGTGAAGGGTGGGTGCACTGTTCAAATTTATTGGGCCTTGGGAGGGTTTTTCCTCCCTAGAAACCTTATCTTTAAGTAACCTTATATTTAAGTGTCCTCAGAGGGAGGTTAGTCGAGAACACTAGATGATAGCTTAAGACAACCATGTCGTGAGAATTTTAATGTTAAATCGCATCAATACATGGATTGTTGGATACTGTACAATTAATATGTAAGAATATGTCAAAGATAAATACACAACGCAGAGGACGAAAGGGCTAGAATTAACGATCAATGGAAATAGTTCACTTCTTAAGGTATAGGGGGCAGCATTTTCACATTTGGATAAATAGCGTGCCGAATTTCAACTTCCTGCTGCTCATGCCAAGAATATAAGAATATAAGATATGCATATTATTGGATAGAAAACACTCTGAAGTTTCTAAAACTGTTTGAATCATGTCTGAGTATAACAGAACTTATGTAGCAGGCAAAACCCAGAGGACTAACAGTTCTGAATTTATTTACATTTTTAGGTCTCTGTCTGTGAACAGAGTTCTCATTGACAAATGATATATTTCTTAGGAAGCCGTTTTCAGTTCCTACCGCTTCCACTGGATGTCACCAGTCTTTGGAATTTGGTTGAGGTTATTCATTTGTGCAATGAAGAAGTATGCCATCTAGGCCTAAAATCTAAGGTGTCATTGTACGCTGATGATTCATGTTCTTTTAAAACCACAATTGGAGTCTCTCCACGGCCTCTTAAAGGATCTAGATACTTTTGCTATCCTCTCTGGATTAAAACCAAATTATGATAAATGTACCATATTACGTATTGGATCACTAAAAAAATTAAAAAATAATAATAACATTTTACATTACCATGTAGTTTGCTAATTGGGTGGTCTGACGGAGATGTAGACATACTCAGTATACAAATCCCAAAGGAAAGAAATGATTTCACTCCAATACATTTTTATAGAAAGTTAACAAAAAGATCTTGCTACCATGGAAAGGAAAATACCTGTATTTGTGGAAAAATCACCCTGATTAACTCTTTAGTTATATCACAGTTTACCTATTTGCTTATGGTTTTGCCTACACCTAGTGACCTGCTTTTTAAATGATATGAACAAAAAAATATTAAATTTTATTTGGAACGGCAAACCAGAAAATTAAAAGGGCCTATTTATATAACGAATATGAATTCAGTGGGCATAAATGGACAATGGCCACAGGCATACTTCCAAAGTTGTGGAAATGGCTTAAGGACAACAATGTCAAGGTCCTCAATCCTATAGAAAATTTGTGGGCAGAACTGAAAAAGCATGTGCGAGCAAGGAGGCCTACAAACCTGACTCAGTTACACCAACTGTGTCAGGAGGAATGGGCCAAAATTCACCCAATTTATTGTGGGAAGCATGTGGTAGGCTACCTGAAAACATTGACCCAAGTGAATCAATTTAAAAGGCAATGCTACCAAATACTAATTAAGTGTATGTAAACTTCTGACCCACTGGGAATGTGATGAAAGAAAAAGCTGAAATAAATCACTCTACTATTATTCTGACATTTCACATTCTTAAAATAAAGTGGTGATTCTACTGACCTAAAACAGGGAATGTTTACTAGGATTAAATGTCAGGGATTGTGAAAAACTGAGTTTAAATGCATTTGGCTAAGGTGTATGTAAACATCCGACTTCAACTGTATACACTACCACTGGTGGAACCATGTATTTGTCTTATACAGCTGTATGACCCAATAGGTGAATAAACTTGGTTTAAGCTTTACTAGTCGTCCGTGAGTGTTAACGGGTTCATTTAAAACCTAACAATGCTAAAACATTTAGGAGATAGAGGTGCTCAAAGTTGGCCCATTTTGCATTCCCCACCATTTTGATATCATTTAAAAGCTTACAAACAGGGTTGTCGAAAGTGAATGAAATCAAATGGAATGACACTCTGGTCTAATGTAGACTATATAGGAAACCGGGTGCCATTAGGGACTCAGTTATTGACTCTGTCCCAGAATGAAGAGTAGGCTACAGAACAGTCTCATTGTCTCTCTTCTCCGGTCTGTTCAGAGTGGATGTGGAGGAAACTGGGCATCTGGTTGAACCAGGAAGGTAACACCTACTTTCTGGATACTTGCTAAAGTTCTTGTTAAAGTTCTGACAGATGAGGATGTTGAATGTGAACACTGGACAGAAATGGGTAATTAATAATCATTATTATTTAGGCTGTTATTTCAGCATGAGTAGTGTGACGGTCACAAATGAATTCAAAACAGTCTCATTCAGTCTAGTCGTTGCGCTTCCCCTTTAATTTCCAATGAAATAGCCAGCATCAGGTGCGCAATAAGGCGACAGTTGCCATTTATTTTGTTCTATAGTGTGCGTTGTAACCGTGTCTTAAAGCCAACAAGGGCACCGGATTGAATCCACCATTTCCATTGTTGGATTACAATTAAACAGTCAAGTCAACGTTAATCTCTGCTGGAGTTCTATGGATAGATTGGTTGTACAGATCTAGCCCTCAACCAAAAATATAGAAAAGGCCTACTTGAATGCAGGACTTCAAACAATGTGACCATAGGGATGGGATTAGCAAGGCTATGTGAGAATGCAGACTGTCAAAAAAACAGTCCAGAACTGCCCTAAATGTGTGTTAGAGATTGCCAGGTCTGTTGCTGTGCAGATTGCAGTGAGTGTGTGTGACAGTGTTTAGGGGAGAGAGAGAAAGAGATTGACAGTTCTGTGATAGCTTAGAATGTGTGTGTGCGTGTAGGATTATTCCACGATTCTCTGCTATCCGACACTGAGCTCCAGGATGTTAGAGTGGCAAGAAAGAAAAAAATAGGTGAACCCTTTGGAATTACCTGGATTTCTGCATAAATTGGTCATCAAATTTGATCTGATCTTCATATAGGTCACAACAATAGACCAACAGTGTGATTAAACTAATAACACACAAATTGTATTTCTGGTCTATATTGAACACATCATTTAAACATTCACAGTGTAGGTTGGAAAAAGTATGTGAACCCCTAGGCTAATGACTTCTCCAAAAGCCAGTTGGAGTCCAATCAATGAGACGAGATTGGAGATGTTGGTTATAGCTGCCTTGCCTTATAAAAAAAAAAACTCACAAAATTTGAGTTTACTATTCACAAGAAGCATATCCTGATGTGAACCATGCCTCGAAACAAAAGAGATCTCAGAAGACCTAAGATTAAGAATTGTTGACTTGCTAGAAAGTGTTACAAACGTATCTCTAAAAGCCTTGATGTTCATTAGTCAACAGTAAGACAAATTGTCTATAAATGGAGAAAGTTCAGCACTGTTGCTACTCTCCCTAGGAATGGCTGTCCTGCAAAGATGACTGCAAGAGGACAGCGCAGAATGCTCAATGAGATTAAGAAGAATCATAGAGTGTCAGGTGAAGACTTACAGAAATCTCTGGAACATGCTAACATCTCCGTTGACGAGTACACAACACACAAAAAATAATGGTGTCCATGTGAGAACACCACAGAAGAAGCCACTGCGGTCTGAAGTTTTATAAAAGTGCACCTGGATGTTCCACAGCGCTAGCAAAATAGTCTGTGGACAGATGAAACTACAGTTGAGTTGTTTGGAAGGAACACAACACTGTGGAGAAAAAAAGGGCACAGCTCACCAACATCAAAACCTCATCCCAACTGTAAAGTATGGTGGAGGGAGCATAATGGTTTGGGACTGCTTTGCTGCCTCAGGGCAAGGACAGCTTGCTATCGTCGACAGAAATATTAATTCCCAAGTTTATCAAGACATTTTGCAGGAGAATGTTAGGCTCTGTCCGCCAATTGAAGCTCAACAGAAGTTGGGCGATGCAACAGGACAACCACCCAAACCACAGAAGTAAATCAGCAACAGAATGGCTTCAACAGAAGAAAATAAGCCATCTGGAGTGGCCCAGTCAGAGTCCTGACCTCAACCTGATTGAGATGCTGTAGCATGACATCAAGACAGCAGTTCACACCAGACATCCCAAGAATATTGCTGAACTGAAACAGTTTTGTAAAGAGGAATGGTCCAAAATTCCTCCTGACCATTGTGCAGGTCTGATCCACAACTACAGAAAACGTTTGGTTGAGGTTATTGCTGTCAAAGGCGGGTCAACCCGTTATTAAAGCCAAGGGTTCACATACTTTCTCCACCATGCACTGTGAAAGTTTACACAGTATGTTCAATAAAGACATGAAAACGTATAATTGTTTGTGTGTTATTAGTTTAAGCAGACTGTGTCCATTGTTGTGACCTAGATGAAGATCAGATAACATTTAATGATCAATTCATGCAGAAATCCAGGTATTTCCAAAGGGTTCACATACTTTTTCTTGTCACTGTAAATTGCAGAACAGATCAGGCAGAATCACCAGTGAACATCTGGTCATGACAAGGGGTAGGGTGAAGTTAGCTGCTTTTAGAAACACACGTATTTACACACTAGCGTTGATAGGAATTAACTTGCAAAAAAACGCAATAGTCCGCCAAAACGCAATTTCAACTTACTCTGACGATTGTCCGTAGGGTTGGTCCTTATTCGGGGGGGGTGAGAAAAAAAAATGAATAGAATGTAAACAGACTTAGCAAATCTGGGTCTGTTGTAGACCCACTTCCCTCCGCTTATGTTTTTCTAAACATTTTTGACATGCACAAAAAGCAAGAACTTGTGGGGAACATTTATTTTGACACGAGGTAAGCAGAGAGGAACTTTGCCTAAACATCAGACTGTTACAATGGTTACACCATGAATATCAGTCTGAAAGAAGTCACTAAAAAAGATGCAAGTCTCTACAAGGCAGAATATTGACTACAATTACATTTACTTTAAGGAATTGGGATACCTAGTCAGTTGCACAACTAAGTAAGCATTTCACTGTCAAGTCTACACCAGTTGTATTCTGCACATGTGACCAATAACTTTTTATTTGAATGCATGCAACTGAAATTTGTCTTCCATATTTAACCCAACCCCTCTGAATCAGAGAGATTGTTGTTGGGGGTTAACTGACTTTCTCAAGGGCAGAACGGCAGATTTTTCCATTTGCCGGCTCGGCGATTCAAACCAGAGACCTTTTGATTACTGGCCCAACGCTCTTAACCGCTAGGCTACCTGCTGCCCCATGTACTGGTTGTATATTTTGTTGGTCCTTTTGGCGGTAGGAGGTAGAGAAAGGGTATCCACAGGAAGGCGTTTACCCTACTTTGTGGTGCTGGTAGGTTCTGTCCCTTGTATTTTCAATCTGTTGAGGCATTGCTTGTGATGCACAATATGTAACTAATAGTCGAATTTAGTCCACCAAAGCCCTCGGCTGGAAGGGGTTTGCTGGTCTGTTAGGCACTGCCATATTGTGCAAGTGTTTGTCACGTGTGAATTGCATTAGTATTGAAATGAAAAACTGTAAACACAAACAATATATTTACACAAACTAACGTTAGCATACTGAATGTCTGATGGGGATTTGTCTCACATTCCTGCCTCAAAGGACCAATCACATGGACAACCAGTGAAGCATCATTTTATTCAACATTCTGGTTTCTAGAGGTCATAAGAGGAATCTTCCCTGATCTGAAAGCAAATTTCTGCCCGAAATATAATTATTTGCAATTCAATGGTGGGTCTTCAGGCTAAGAGAAACTTAACTGACCTTCCTGAGGAACTACAACAAACCAACGTTGGGAAATTGTTTAAATATACTTTCCATTATATGATACATTCCAAGCCTACATTCAATCGACAGAGTAAATCTAAATTGTATTTTTTTTTTAATTGACAAGCTAATTTCCAAAAATCAGCTAGGGTTATGTAAACTAACTAGGCCAGCGGTCCACACTGAAAAAATAAAAAACAGCACCTCCGGCAAACAGGGGTGTAATCATTAGTTCAAACAGTTGCATTCCTTTTTGTAAATTAAAATGGGAGACAATTTTGCAACTAACACGAGGGGCAAATTCAGGTAGGACCCTCCCCGTTTCGTTCAGTTTGCTTCCCTTTAAGAAACGTTTTGCAACAGAATCGGCCTAATTAATACACCCTTGGTTAATCGACAGTATTGCTACCGCCAGTGAGTTGTGAATACCCAGGAAGCGCAATTGGTAGTAGTTTTGTATACACAAAACTTCACGGAATCGAATGTGAATATCACTCACCTTAACTGCCGAGAATCAGTCTCTGAAAAAGAAAGGTCCGTTGTAATTGTGTAACTGCAAAATAGAGGAAACTGTTAACTTCAACACAAGCCGCTCAAACAAGATAAATTGTGTAATTTAAAACGAGTTTAACTATGGTGTTGTCTTGTCACCAGTCTGAGGTTCAGCCGTATCTACTGTCGTACAACACAACATAAGGAGAATAATTCAGCATTCTTACAAGAAACGCCTGAGCGGTGTTTATTACTTTCTGATCCTGACGAGAGAAAATAACTATCGGGGAGGTTCTCTTTTGCACTGTTCAACCAATCGAATACACGTGGAGGAGGAGTTAAGATGGAGTTTGCCCTTGTTAAATGGATGTTAATAACGTCCAAAAGTAACATCACATGCTCTCTTTCCATTCCTCCTAAAGACCGGATGCAATCGTTTGACTCCACTGACGGTGTACGGGACAGTTGCCATTAAAGGCAGTACCACAGCTAGAATAATGAGACAGATATTTCACCGGATGTATAAGTGTGAAGCATCCGGTTTTCCGCTTCCACTCACTACCAAATATGGTGATGAGAGGAAGTCCATTGGATGGCAGTGAGAAGAGATGGATTTTGTCCGACATTACTATGCCATTTTTTTCACCAATTAAACTTTTGGTCTCAAAACAGTTATCCGTTCCCAAAACTACACTCTGTTTCGAATAGAGTGGACTAAGTTTTGTAGATGTTATCCTTTGCCAAAGGAAAACAAAAATGTTTTGTTTTAAAGGAGTGCAAGGGGGGATTGATTTATTACACACGTACTTTAGGGTAGGCGCTCCCTAACGGAAATATGCAAATATCTGCTTGAACGCTCCAATAGGATCTCGCTAACTCATGCTTGGCTCTAACACCCTTCCTTGCATGTTCTGCCCACTATGGCTCATTTGTTCCCATTTGAAACGACAGGAGTTGGTCTATCTTGGGTTAGTTGTAAATTCCCTTTGATACAAAGATAGACACTTTCACAGTACAATATGAAGAGCGGCTGAAACTGCTTCTCCATTGAAGGACCGATCACACTTGTCGGCGATGTCATATCGCAGCGACGTTGGCTACGCTCATGTGTAGGAACACATAATCAGGTCTAAAGGTAGTCTAGCAACAAAAAAATGGTAGTCTAGCTCCGAACTGCGCATGGGCAGGCTGTCAAATCAAAGGCAGGCTGTCAAATTAATGGGCAGGCTGTCAAATCGATATAAAAAATCTAAAAACTTACTTAAATGTAACAACTTGGTTTATAGTAAACACAATAGAGAACAACGCTCAGTAGACCGCTAATTTGATCAGCTAGCAGTTGCTAGCTCATACACCGGAGAAAAACCTCCACCTGATTCCTCATGTGAAGAAATTGAGGAATCTGGACATTCGGTTGATTCAGAAAATCCAGTCAATAGTCCCACACCCAAAAAGACACAAATAATTGTCTTTGCGCGAACTTCAGGTCAACATTGTTTAATATATATATATATATATATATATTTTTTTTTTTCATTCTCAAGGTCAACAATCAATGCTGCCTCTGCAAAGATAAATGAAAGAGCCAATGGTCTGGAGAAAATTATACACGAAAAATCGTTCACCTCTAGACCTCTCTGAATCATGCATAAAATAGTATCTAAGAGCTTAAACTTGCAAACACTGCTTCTTCTGATAAATGCACTGCACAGGAGAAGACCATCCAACATGCAAGAGTGCTTATCTGAAGCAGAGAGATACCGGAGAAGGTGGGGGCTAGGGCTTTACGGTGTCCCCGAGGACCACGGTGAGGATGTGAAGCGCATAGTAGGTGGCACAGGACTTCCCCGATGGATATATGGACATGGCTGTGGATGTTGCTCATCGTATTGGGATGAAGCAAGATGCCATCGGCAGCCGCTCGATCATCATCCAGTTTGCTTTTCGCACAGTGAGAGATGCAGTTTGGAAGAAAGCAAAGGAAGCGCCTTTCTGAAAGATAGAGAATTTAGATTCGGTGAGGACCTGACTGCAGGTTATCCAAGATGGCGTAGCAGTGAAGACGTGTTTGTTTGTTCTCTCGTGTACTTTTGTATTTTTCGTATTTTTTTGTATATATATTTCAATTTATTTTCAATCTCTTTTCGATTTTTAATTTGATTATACCTTCCGGTAACCTGCCTAACCCAATGTGATACATTCAAGAACCTCCAGAAGCTAACCAGCTAATTAGCTACAAGCTATTAGTCATTGTTAGCCACTGCTAGCGGCTTTTACCTTCTGCACAGATACAGGCCCTGTTTTTAGCCTGGATAATACTCGCTAGTCTACCAGTATCGGACTGTCTCCACAACAACGCCGGATTCCTGCCGTAATCCCTGGACCACTACTTCTGATCGTCACAGCTAGCTTGCAGCTAGCTAGCTAGCTACCTCACAGCTAGCTTGCACTCACTGTGGCACCCAGTACCGAAGCTATCCCTGAGACCCACCTCTCGGCCTACTCAGCTGTTCACCCAAACACCACTCATACACGGCTAGAGCCGAATACTCCACCGGATCCTTGCTGTAAACTCTGGACCTTGGCACCGGATCACCGCTGCTACCGATTGGCTATAGTGGCTGACGCCACTGCCACGAAGCTAGCACCAGTTAGCTGTGAGCCAGGTGCATCTCCCGGCTAGCAAACTAAATTCTACAATACCTCTTTTGCCATCTGGCTTGGATTCTCTGTCGACACGGCGCCCCACCGCACCACCACGACTAGTCTGCCGACGAATACTCCATCCGCTGTGCCTTCAACCGGCCTCCGTCGGAGCAGACGCTCCTACTAGCCCCTTGCTACTAACTTTAAACGCCATGTCGCTAGCGTAATGGCGGCTTCCCTGTTCTATCTACTGCTGCCCCCTGGACACTATGATCACTTGGCTACATAGCTGATGCCTGCTGGACTGTCCATTAATCACGGTACTCCATTCTGTTTATTTATTTTTTATCTGTCGGCCACAGCCGCGAACTCAGACTCTGTGTGTAGTTAATCCGACCCTCTCTGCCTACTCATCGCCATTTTACCTGCTGTTGTTGTGTTAGCTGATTAGCTGTTGTTGTTTTAGCTAGCTCTCCCAATCAACACCTGCGATCGCTTTATGCCTCGCTGTATGTCTCTCTCAAATGTCAATATGCCTTGTATACTGTTGTTCAGGTTAGTTAGCATTGTTTTAGTTTACAATGGAGCCCCTAGTTCCACTCTTCATACCTCTGATACCTCCTTTGTCCCACCTCCCACACATGCGGTGACCTCACCCATTACAACCAGCATGTCCAGAGATACAACCTCTCTTATCATCACCCAGTGCCTGGGCTTACCTCCGCTGAGACAGTGTCTGTGCCTCGACTTAGGTTGGGCAAAACTAAACATGGCGGTGTTCGCCTTAGCAATCTCCCTAGGATAAAGACCTCCTCCGTTCCTGTCATTATTGAAAGAGATCATGATACCTCACATCTCAAAATAGGGCTACTTAATGTTAGATCCCTTACTTCAAAGGCAATTATAGTCAATGAACTAATCACTGATCATAATCTTGATGTGATTGGCCTGACTGAAACAGGGCTTAAGCCTGATGAATTTACTGTGTTAAATGAGGCCTCACCTCCTGGCTACATTAGTGACCATATCCCCCATGCATCCCGCAAAGGCGGAGGTGTTGCTAACATTTACGATAGCAAATTTCAATTTACAAAAAAAAGAAAGACGTTTTCATCTTTTGAGCTTCTAGTCATGAAATCTATGCAGCCTACTCAATCACTTTTTATAGCTACTGTTTACAGGCTTCCTGGGCCATATACAGCATTCCTCACTGAGTTCCCTGAATTCCTATCGGTAGTCATAGCAGATAATATTAACATTTTTGGTGACTTTAATATTCACATGGAAAAGTCCACAGACCCACTCCAAAAGGCTTTCGGAGCCATCATCGACTTAGTGGGTTTTGTCAAACATGTCTCTGGACCTACTCACTGTCACAGTCATACTCTGGACCTAGTTTTGTCCCATGGAATAAATGTTGTGGATCTTATTAATGTTTTTCCTCATAATCCTGGACTATCGGACCACCATTTTATTACGTTTGCAATTGCAACAAATAATCTGCTCAGACCCCAACCAAGGAACATCAAAAGTCGTGCTATAAATTCACAGACAACACAAAGATTCCTTGATGTCCTTCCAGACTCCCTCTGTCTACCCAAGGGCGCCAGAGGACAAAAATCAGTTAACCACCTGAGGAACTCAATTGAACCTTGCGCAATACCTTAGATGCAGTTGAACCCCGAAAAACTAAAAACATTTCTCATAAGAAATTAGCTCCATGGTATACAGAAAATGCCCGAGCTCTGAAGCAATCTTCCAGAAAATTGGAAGGGAAATGGCGCCACACCAAAATGGAAGTCTTCCGACTAGCTTGGAAAGACAGTACCGTGCGGTATCGAAGAGCCCTTACTGCTGCTCGATCATCCTATTTTTCCAACTTAATTGAGGAAAATAAGAACAATCCGAAATTCCTTTTTGATACTGTCGCAAAGCTAACTAAAAAGCAGCATTCCCCAAGAGAGGATGATTATTAGAAAGCTAATTACGGCCTCCTCTTTAAATCTGCGTATTCCTTCAAAGCTCAGTTGTCCTGAGTCTGCACAACTCTGTCAGGACCATCGATCACCACATTCTTTTGGAGAGATTGGAAACCCAAATTGGTCTACACGGACAAGTTCTGGCCTGGTTTAGATCTTATCTGTCGAAAATATATCAGTTTGTCTCTGTGAATGATTTGTCCTCTGACAAATCAACTGTAAATTTCGGTGTTCCTCAAGGTTCCGTTTTAGGACCACTATTGTTTTCACTATATATTTTACCTCTTGGGGATGTCATTCGAAAACATAATGTTAACTTTCACTGCTATGCGGATGACACACAGCTGTAAATTTCAATGAAACATGGTGAAGCCCCAAAATTGCCCTCGCTAGAAGCATGTGTTTCAGACATAAGGAAGTGGATGGCTGCAAACGTTCTACTTTTAAACTCGGACAAAACAGAGATGCTTGTTCTAGGTCCCAAGAAACAAAGAGATCTTCTGTTGAATCTGACAATTAATCTTAATGGTTGTACAGTCGTCTCAAATAAAACTGTGAAGGACCTCGGCGTTACTCTGGATCCTGATCTCTCTTTTGAAGAACATATCAAGACTGTTTTACGGACAGCTTTTTTCCATCTACGTAACATTGCAAAAATCAGAAACTTTCTGTCCAAAAATTATGCAGAAAAATTCATCCATGCCTTCTCCTATAGAGCTCAATTTTTATGGAATGGCCTGCCTACCCATGTGAGAGACGCAAACTCGGTCTCAACCTTTAAGTCTTTACTGAAGACTCAACTCTTCAGTTGGTCATATGGTTGAGTGTCGTCTGGCCCAGGAGTGTGAAGGTGAACGGAAAGGCTCTGGAGCAACGAACCACCCTTGCTGTCTCTGCCTGGCCGGTTCCCCTCTTTCCACTGGGATTCTCTGCCTCTAACCCTATTACAGGGGCTGAGTCACTGGCTTACTAGTGCTCTATCATACCGTCCCTAGGAGGGGTGCGTCACTTGAGAGGGTTGAGTCACTGATGTGATCTTCCTGTCTGGGTTGGCGCCCCCACTTGGGTTGTGCCGTGGTGGAGATCTTTGTGGGCTATACTCGGCCTCTCAAAGTTGGTGGTTGAAGATATCCCTCTAGTGGTGTGGGGGCTATGCTTTGGCAAAGTGGGTGGGGTTATATCCTTCCTGTTTGGCCCTGTCTGGGGGTGTCCTCGGATGGGGCCACAGTGTCTCCTGACCCCTCCTGTCTCAGCCTCCAGTATTTATGTTGCAGTAGTTTATGTGTCGGGGGGCTAGGGTCAGTTTGTTATATCTGGAGTACTTCTCCTGTCCTATCCGGTGTCCTGTGTGAATTTAAGTATGCTCTCTCTAATTCTCTCTTTCTTTCTCTCTCTCGGAGGACCTGAGCCCTAGGACCATGCCTCAGGACTACCGGGCATGATGACTCCTTGCTGTCCCCAGTCCACCTGGCCGTGCTGCTGCTCCAGTTTCAACTGTTCTGCCTTATTATTATTTGACCATGCTGGTCATTTAAGAACATTTGAACATCTTGGCCATGTTCTGTTATAATCTCCACCCGGCACAGCCAGAAGAGGACTGTCCACCCCACATAGCCTGGTTCCTCTCTAGGTTTCTTCCTACGTTTTGGCCTTTCTAGAGTTTTTCCTAGCCACTGTGCTTCTACACCTGCATTGCTTGCTGTTTGGGGTTTTAGGCTGGGTTTCTGTACAGCACTTTGCGATATCAGCTGATGTATGAAGGGCTATAAAATAAATTTGATTTGATCTGTACCCGCACCCCACCATACCCGTCTGTGCATTATGCCCTGAATATACTCTACCACACCCAGAAATCTGCTCCTTTTATTCTTAGTCCCCATCGCGCTAGGTGACCAGTTTTGATAGCCTTTAGCCGCACCCTCATTCTACTCCTCCTCTGTTCCGCGGGTGATGTGGAGGTAAACCCAGGCCCTGCGTGTCCCCAGGCACAGGTCATCTACAAGTCCATGCTAGTCACCCTCATTTGTTGACTTCTGTGATCAAAAAAGCCTTGGTTTCATGCATGTCAACATCAGAAGCCTCCTCTCGAAGTTTATTTTACTCACTGCTTTAGCACACTCTGCCAACCCTGATGTCCTTGCCGTGTCTGAATCCTGGCTTAGGAAGGCCACCAACAATTCTGAGATTTACATACCCAACTATAACATTTTCCGTCAAGATAGAACTGCCAAAGGGGGAGGAGTTGTAGTCTACTGCAGAGATAGCCTGCAAAGTAATGTCATACTTTCCAGGTCCATACCCAAACAGTTCGAACATCTAATTAAAAAAAAAAATCTCTCCAGAAATAAGTCTCTCACTGTTGCCGCCTGCTACCGACCCCCCTCAGCTTCCAGCTGTGCCCTGGACACCATTTGTGAATTGATCGCCCCCCATCTAGCTTCAGAGTTTGTTCTGTTAGGTGACCTAAACTGGGATATGCTTAACACCCCGGCAGTCCTACAATCTAAGCTAGATGCCCTCAATCTCACACAAATCATCAAGGAACCCACCAGGTACAACCCTAAATCTGTAAACAAGGGCACCCTCATAGACGTTATCCTGACCAACTGGCCCTCCAAATACACCTCTGCTGTCTTCAATCAGGATCTCAGTGATCACTGCCTCATTGCTTGTATCCGCTACGGGTCCGCAGTCAAACGACCACGCCTAATCACTGTCAAACGCTCCCTAAAACACTTCTGCGAGCAGGCCTTTCTAATCGACCTGGCCCGGGTATCCTGGGAGGATATTGACCTCATCCCGTCAGTTGAGGATGCCTGGTCATTCTTTAAAAGTAACTTCCTCACCATCTTAGATAAGCATGCTCCGTTCAAAAAATGCAGAACTAAGAACAGATATAGCCCTTGGTTTACTCCAGACCTGACTGCCCTCGACCAGCACAAAAACATCCTGTGGCGGACTGCAATAGCATCGAATAGACCTCGCGATATGGAACTGTTCAGGGAAGTCAGGAACCAATACACGCAGTCAGTCAGGAAAGTAAAGGCCAGCTTTTTCAAGCAGAAATTTGCATCCTTTAGCTCTAACTCCAAAAAGTTCTGGGACACTGAAGTCCATGGAGAACAAGAGCACCTCCTCCTAGCTGCCCACTGCACTGAGGCTAGGTAACACGGTCACCACCGATAAATCCATGATAATCGAAAACTTCAACAAGCATTTCTCAACGGCTGGCCATGCCTTCCTCCTGGCTACTCCAACCTCGGCCAACAGCCCCCCCCCCCCCCCCGCAGCTACTCGCCCAAGTCTCCCCAGCTTCTCCTTTACCCAAATCCAGATAGCAGATGTTCTGAAAGAGCTGCAAAACCTGGACCCGTACAAATTAGCTGGGCTTGACAATCTGGACGCTCTATTTCTGAAACTATCCGCCGCCATTGTCGCAACCCCTATTACCAGCATGTTCAACCTCGTTTTGAGATCCCCAAGGATTGGAAAGCTTCCGCAGTCATCCCCCTCTTCATAGGGGGAGACACCCTGGACCCAAACTGTTTCAGACCTATATCCATCCTGCCCTGCCTATCTAAGGTCTTCGAAAGCCAAGTCAACAAACAGATGACTGACCATCTCGAATCCCACCCTACCTTCTCCGCTGTGCAATCTGGTTTCCGAGCCGGTCACAGGTGCACCTCAGCCACGCTCAAGGTACTAAACGATATCATAACCGCCATCGATAAAAGACAGTACTATGCAGTCGTCTTCATCGACCTGGCCAAGGCTTTCGACTCTGTCAATCATCATATTCTTATCGGCAGACTCAGTAGCCTCGGTTTTTCTAATGACTGCCTTGCCTGGTTCACCAACTATTTTGCAGACAGAGTTCAGCATGTCAAATCGGAGGGCATGTTGTCCGGTCCTCTGGCAGTCTCTATGGGGGTGCCATAGGGTTCGATTCTAAGGCCGACTCTTTTCTCTGTATATATCAATGATTTTGCTCTTGCTGCGGGCGATTCCCTGATCCACCTCTACGCAGACGACACCATTCTGTATACTTCTGGCCCTTCCTTGGACACTGTGCTATCTAACCTCCAAACGAGCTTCAATGCCATACAACACTCCTTCCGTGGCCTCCAACTGCTCTTAAATGCTAGTAAAACCAAATGCATGCTTTTCAACCGTTCACTGCCTGCACCCGCACGCCCGACTAGCATCATCACCCTGGATGGTTCCGACCTAGAATATGTGGACATCTATAAGTACCTAGGTGTCTGGCTAGACTGTAAACTCTCCTTCCAGACTCATATCAAACATCTCCAATCTAAAATCAAATCTAGAGTCGGCTTTCTATTTCATAACAAAGCATCCTTCACTCACGCCTCCAAACTTACCCTAGTAAAACTGACTATCCTACCGATCCTCGACTTTGGCGATGTCATCTACTTAATAGCTTCCAATACTCTACTCAGCAAACTGGATGCAGTTTATCACAGTGCCATCCGTTTTGTTACTAAAGCACCTTATACCACCCACCACTGCGACCTGTATGCTCCAGTCGGCTGGCCATCGCTACATATTCATCGCCAGACCCACTGGTTCCAGGTCATCTATAAGTCCATGCTAGGTAAAGCTCCTCCTTATCTCAGTTCACTGGTCACGATGGCAACACCCACCCGTAGCACGTGCTCCACCAGGTGTAACTCACTGATCATCCCTAAAGCCAACACCTCATTTGGCCGCCTTTCCTTCCAGTTCTCTGCTGCCTGTGACTGGAACGAATTGCAAAAATCGTTGAAGTTGGAGACTTTTATCTCCCTCACCAACTTTAAACATCTGCTATCTGAGCAGCTAACCGATTGCTGCAGTTGTACATAGTCCATTGGTAAATAGCCCACCCAATTTACCTACCTCATCCCCATACTGTTTTTATTTATTTACTTTTCTGCTCTTTTGCACACCAGTATCTCTACCTGCACATGACCATCTGATCATTTATCACTGCAGTGTTAATCTGCTAAATTGTAATTATTCGCCTACCTCCTCATGCCTTTTGCACACAATGTATATAGACTCCTTTTTTTCTATTTTTCTTTCTACTGTGCTATTGACTTGTTTATTGTTTACTCCATGTGTAACTCTGTATTGTTGTCTGTTCACACTGCTATGCTTTATCTTGGCCAGGTCGCAGTTGTAAATGATCTCAATTAGCCAACCTGGTTAAATAAAGAAAAATAAACAAAAAGCAGCAAAGACGGCCTCCGGGGTGGCGCAGTGGTTAAGGGCGCTGTACTGCAGCGCCAGCTGTGCCACCAGAGACTCTGGGTTCGCGCCCATGCTGTCGTAACCCGCCACGACCGGGAAGTCCGTGGGGCGACGCACAATTGGCCTAGCGTCGTCCGGGTTAGGGAGGGCTTGGCCGGTAGGGATATCCTTGTCTCATCGCGCACCAGCGATTCCTTGTGGCGGGCCGGGCGCAGTGCGCACTAACCAAGGTTGCCAGGTGCACGGTGTTTCCTCCGACACATTGGTGCGGCTGGCTTCCGGGTTGGATGCGTGCTGTGTTAAGAAGCAGTGTGGCTTGGTTGGGTTGTGTATCAGAGGACGCATGACTTTCAACCTTCGTCTCTCCCGAGCCCGTACGGGAGTTGTAGCGACGAGACAAGATAGTAGCCACTAAACAATTGGATACCACGAAATTGGGGAGAAAAAGGGGTAAAATCAACCAAACAAAAAAAGCAGCAAAGACAAAGTTGTGGCCTCTCGTCAAAGAGCCACGAAATCAAGGAAAAGGGAAAATAAATACTACCGGGGTGATTTGTGCCGCTGGTAGGTTTACAAGGTAGCCCCTTCCCCACAGCAAACTGAGCCTTCTAGTTTTGAATTGTGGTGATTTGGTTTACAAGTTAAGACATTGTTAATACATATATGAAGCAACTTTTTATAGAGAGGGTGGAGTTGAGTTTGCATACGATGTTTCTTTCTATTCTGTATATATGGACTTGAAGTTTATGCCAGGGGGATACGAAACCTGTTGAAGAGAGAAGCAATTTTTTTGATTGTTTTTGCAAGGACTGCAATGCAGATCCTGGTGGATCTAATATAGTTTATTATAAAGAGAGTGATAGATTGACCCATGAACCTAACATTGATGTTAACAAATTGGTGAATTTCTGCCAAAGCCTGGACTTAATTGACATATGGAGAGTTAAAAACCTGGAGAGAAACAATACACATGGAGTAATAGAGAATTTACTTGTGGGTGATAACCTTTAGTCTTGAGCCCAACACTGTAGATGTAAAAAACTGCCTGCAGTCCTGACGGATCATAAAGTCATATGGCTGACTAAGAATGTGCAGTAATGATGATAAGAAATACTCTGGTGGATATTGGAAATTAAATAACTCATTGTTATTGCATGATGATTTAAAAAATGTGATTAAGAATATAATTTCTGTTTACTGGAATTTAGCTACATCTAATGCAGAACATGGGAAATATTGGGACCTGCTGAAATGTAAAATCCGCTCAGCCTGTATTACTTATGGAAAACGGCTTGCTTTAAGAAAGGAGATGTGAGGTAGCTGAACTCTATTAGACAATTGCGAATATCACTAGGGATGCACATTTTGGGAATATTCAGAGGTGGGAATCAACAAGGAATATATGGGAATTAATGGGAATATATGGGAATTAACAGAAATATATGCAAATTAATATAAATACCATTTAAATGTAGATGGGTTTTGCATTGGATATATGAACCATATCCTATGGAGACAAACATAAACCTTTTACCTTATCAAGTAGACATAATTGCAAATGATTAAATCCTTCCAATATACATTTTAAAAAACTATCTAGTTACGAATTGAATTTTTATTAAATGAGTTGACTTCAGACGGGATGATTTCACTCAACAACAAAAGAAAGGGAATATTGAATGATCCCCAATGATCCATCGCATCTCCCAAAAATGTTTTCAACATACATTTCAACAAAATGATAGTCTAGAAACTTAAACTTTGGTTGTCTTCCTCTCAGGCTTCCATGTCTTCTCCCTGGACCTCCTCAATGTCCACCTCTTGAACATCAGACTCTGAGGCCTCTTCACTGTCACTTTCCAACCTTGTTGAGGATGGCTCGTTGTCAGGCTCAAAAAGCCTCAAATTTGTCCGGATGGCCACCAATTTTTCGAACCTTTGTATTGGTCAGCCTGTTGTGTGCTTTGGTATGTGTGTTCCCAAACAAGGACCAGTTGCGCTCTGAGGTGGCTGATGTTGGTGGGATTTGGAGGATGATGGAGGCAACAAGGGAAAGAGCCTCCTCCACCAGGTGGCTGATGAGATATCTTGGCACGACCGCCATATTGCATCTCCATCCCAAAGCCCTTGCTTGGAAGTGTAATTTGCCAGACTGCCAAGAATGTTGCCCTCATCCAGGCCAAGGTGGGGAGACACAGTAGTGATGACACCATAGGCCTTGTTGATCTCTGTACCGGACAGGATGCTCTTGCCAGTATACTTGGGGTCCAACATGTACGCTGCGGCGTGTATGAGCTTCAGGCAGAAGTCTTCACGCTTTTTGATGTATTTCAGAACTGCAGTTTCCTCTGCTTGGTGAAACAGTGAAGTAGGCAGGCCAGTGCGGATTTCTTCTCTTACAACTGCAAGCAGAGTCTGAACATCAGACAGGATGGCATTGTCTCCCTCAATCCGTGCAATGGCTACTGCTATAGGTTTCAGGAGTTTCAGGCTGCTTGCCACTCTCCCAAAATACATCATCCAGGAGGATCCTCTTGATGGGGCTGTCCATGTCGGCAGACTGTGATATGGCCATTTCTAGAAGAGACTATTTCCCCTCCAGGAGACTGTCAAACATGATGACAACACCACCCCAACGGGTGTTGCTGGGCAGCTTCAATGTGGTGCTCTTCTCACTTTGCTTGGTGAGGTAGATTGCTGCTATAACTTGATGACCCTTTACATACCTAATCATTTCATTGGCTCTCTTGTAGAGTGTATCCATTATTTTCAGTGCCATGATATCCTTGAGGAGCAGATTAAATGCATGAGCAGCACAGCCAATGGGTGTGATGTGAGGGTAGGACTCCTCCACTTTAGACCAAGCAGTCTTCATGTTTGCCGCATTGTCTGTCACCAGTGCAAATACCTTCTGTGGTCCAAGGTCATTGATGACTGCCTTCAGCTCATCTGCAATGTAGAGGCCGGTGTGTCTGTTGTCCCTTGTGTCTGTGCTCTTGTAGAATACTGGTTGCGGGGTGGAGATGATGTAGTTAATTATTCCTTGGCCACGAACATACGACCACCCATCAGAGATTATTGCAATACAGTCTGCTTTCTCTGTGATTTGCTTGACCTTCACTTGAACTCTGCATCCAGTAAATTAGTAGATAAAGCATATCTGGTTGGAGGGGTGTATGCTGGGCGAAGAACATTCAGAAATCTCTTCCAATACACACTGCCTGTGAGCATCAGAGGTGAACCAGTTGCATACACAGCTCGAGCAAGACATTCATCAGCATTTATCTGACTATGTTCCTCCATTGAGTGAAAAAAAACGTCTGATTCCAGGAGGACCATGAGCTGTTGCTATCGATGAGGTGTCTGATTCTTCACATATGACTTGGAACAGTATTTGCAAATGTACACAGCTTTTCCTTCTACATTAGCTGCAGTGAAATGTCTTCACACATCAGATAGTGCCCGTGGCATTTTCCGGGAAAAATTAGAATAAAAATGAGTAAAAAAATAAATAAATACAATTCCATGTACAGATAAATAGTTAAGCAGTTAGATTAAACAACTCCTTTGTAAAATAAATGTTTTAAAATTAAACATGTATGGTAACAGCTGAATTAACACTCCTCAGTTAGCAGGCTCAAGCAAGCTAAAACCCACATGGTAGCAAAAACTAACTAGCAGAAATTGCTAACAAGTTAGACATGATTTAAACACACTTTGCTGTAGGCTACTATTTACTAGTTAACAAAAAATCATGTAATTATAAAAAATATTCACCCCACCCAGTAGTGTAATCAAATCTTACCAGAAAGCATGTAGTCCTTGGCTCAGACAGTGTAGTAGTGTGGGCTCAATAGCATCTCATTAGTGTGCAGGATCTTGAGAATCAGCTGTACATGTGATGGAAGAGTGCACTGCACATGTGATAGAAGAATGCACTCTGCATGCAGAGGGTTGCAATTCCATTGAATTTCGGATAGTTTAACCAAAATATGCCACAAGACCGAGAATTGCCTTGTGTATCCCAAAAAAAGGTTAACTGTTATCAGCTAATTTTTTTGATAAATTTAAGCAACATTTCCGGGCTTATTAACTTCCCAAGGAAAATTTCCAGAAAATATTCAACCCTTTTTCCAACCCTAGATATCACAGAGATTGAGCATCTTGATCTTAATGAGAAAGCTAAATTGAATGATTTTACAGAATCAACTAGATACATTTTATGAGGAAAAGGCTAGAGGAACCTTCATAAGATCCAGAAAACAATGTCTTGAAAAAGGTGAAAAGAACAGTAGATACTTTTTTTTTTATTTGGAAAATAGGAGAGGGGAACTCAACACACTTTGGAAATGTAAGATTAATGGGGTGACCACTGAGGATAGAGAGTTGTTATCAGACTTTACCACTAAGTTTTATGAGAATGTTTACTCCTTAGATAACAGTTTGAGTGACTAAGGATCTCCTTGATTCTATAGAGAATGTTAACTCAGTTAGTGAAGAATTCAATCGGTCTTGTCAAGATTGATCCATTATGGACATCCGATATGGGGTTGTTCAATGAAAAAATAACATCTCCAGGTTGTGATGGATTAACCTCTGAATTTTACAAAACCTTCTCTGAAGAAATTGCAGAATTGTTACTTGAAACCTTTAATGAGGCTATAAAGGGAGAACTACCTGCCTCTCTGAAGCAAGGGGTTATTACTCTTATGCATAAATCACACAAGGATCTCTTAAATATTGATAATTGGCATCCAATCACACTCCTAAATAAGGACTACAAAATTATAGCCTCAATCTTTGCAAAAAGGTTAAAGTCATGCTTGAATGATCTGATTGATGAATGATAATCAGAGTTTATGAAAGGGCGCCATATATCTAATAATCTGAGACTGGTGTTAGACTTGGTTGAGTATTGTGATCTATTGGATGACTTACCTGTTATCTTATTTTTGGATTTTCAGAAAGCATTTGATATCTTATGTCACAATTTATTTTTGTCTTAAGCATTCTAAGTTTGGTCATTTGTGTTGTTATTAGAACTCTGTATAATGGTGACAATAGCTGTATCAAACTCTGTCATGGAACACCCTCAAGGTTTAACATTTACAAAGGAATACGACAAGGTTGTCCAATCTCAACTTCTGTATTTTTGTTAGTATCTCAAATCTTATGCTCATTAGTTTATCAAAGTCAATTTGAAGGCATTACATTCATTCCAGGCCAGAGAGAGCAAAATATCCCACATGGCAGATGACACCTCACTTTCTTTGACAAATGTGTCACAAGTTAGATTAGCATTGGATATTGTGAAGCAGTTCTCCAAAATCTCAGGTTTGGTATTACGTCTTTCCAAATGTGAGATGTTTGTTCTGAAAGGAGCTGTCAATCCAGCAGATTATAACATCTCTGCAAAAGATACTGTAACCTACCTCGGTGTAAAGATCACCAAAAATGTTAAGGCTGTGAATGATCTTAATTTGAATCCTGTAACTGAATCTGTCCCAAAAAAATGCTCATCATGGTTAGGGTGGGATTTAGGTCTTCAAGGAAGTGTGCTTTTATCCAAAGCTGAGGGGCTCTTTTTTTTCTTCTATTGACATTCCCAAATCCACTTGCTGTACCTTTAGATAGGCTTTGTATAACTTTGTATAAAAAAACAAGCCACATAAGATGAAAAGAGATGGTATCACCAACAGCATTTGTGATTGCGGTCTAAATGTCTTAGACTTCACTCTCTTTAATCAGATATCAAAAGTCAACTGGGTTAAAAGGTACTTAAAAAAGTACATGCGGGTAAACTTGTTGGTAAACTTCCTGTGAAATTGGCGGCTTTTCACAAGCAGGCTTTAATGTGCTGGACTTTGCTGTATAAACACAATTTTTCACCTCAAATGTTTTATATGGATCAATGGGTCGATATTACATAGAAACGAGATGTTATTTTACTGTAACTGGTTCTCGAAAACATTGTCCTTGTCAGCCAAATAGTTAGTGTTAGTGGGAATCTATTTACGCAAAGAGAATTTATGGAAAGATACAACTTTGAGGTTTCATGCAAGGAATATGACTGTTATAAAAGCTATACCTAGTGGGATAAAATCTTTACTTCAGAATAATGCATATTTTGGAACATATCCTATTGTCAGCGATATCCAGGTGAATGGCATAGGTTTACTAGACAAGATATTCAACAATTGTTTATTGAGGGATAGTTTCTACAGGAAGTCTATTCCCTCTGTGATATTTTGTTGGGATTCATTGTTTGATGTAAAGTGGCAATGTGCTTGGCTCACTCCACACACATTTATGTTGTGATCAATAAAGTAAAGGAGATCTCCTTTGAGATTATCCATAGATTATATCTGTGTAATAGCTTGATTTCCAAATATATTTATGATGTTACCAGTGAATGCAGATTTTGTGAACTAGAAAGTGAATCCATTGAACACTTATTCTGTAATTGTTTACATAATTAAGTGTTCTGGGCTGATGTAAAACTATATCTTGTCAACAAAATACATGCAACCATTGAAATATCTAAGTTTGACATATTTTACTACACTAATTCCACAATTGAACGTGAGTAGGTCATAAATCTCTTTTCATACACAAATCAAAATTTTGGAAGAAAAAGCCCCTTCATTTTTAAAAATCTGATTTGAAAAACTATTTTGAATCATTAAAACGTATACAAAACTAAATATAAAAAATATGTATTCGCTACAGTCTATTTTAATTGATATAATGTGGATTTGTATTTTATTTTTAAAAATGAATCTAATTTCTTTGTGGAGTCTCTCTGGCTGTTCTGTTTCTTGTGTTTTGCATGTTACTGTTTAATAAAATACAAAATAAATAGAAAGGTTCGAGAGGATCAGAACCGCAAAGTATAATTGGTAAATTGTGACTGTTATTTAAAAATAATAAGTCTTTATGATGCAAGGTGACATGTAAACTCAGCAAAAAAAGAAACTGCCCCTTTTCAGGACCCTGTCTTTCAAAGATAATTCGTAAAAATCCAAATAACTTCACAGATCTTCATTGTAAACGGTTTAAACACTGTTTCCCATGCTTGTTCAATGAACCATGAACAATTAATGAACATGCACTTGTGGGACAGTCGTTAAGACACTAACATCTTACAGATGGTAGGCAATTAAGATTGGTCAACATGCTTATTTGACACGTCAACTAGTGTTATTTGGCGTGTATCTTTTTTGACACGCAAAGACACAAACGGTGTTCCATAGATATCCTGGTTGAGAATGAAACGACGGAACAAATTAACAATGAAACAGCACAGCAAGTAAGTGAAAGAAATAGGTTTTGATGATGTTTTACAGGTAATGGGGACATACGTAAATGCCAACAAAATAACTTTTTGGTTAGTGTGGTGTGTGTGAGTTTGTAACCTTTATTTAACTAGGCAAGTCAGTTAAGAATATATTCTTATTTCAATGACGGCCCGGACGACGCTGTGCCAATTGTGCGTTGCCCTATGGGGCTCCCAATCACTGCCAGATGTGATACAGCCTGGACTGTTGTTACGCCTCTTGCACTGAGATGCAGTGCCATAGACCGCTGCGTCCATGTGTGTGTGGTAACTATTTAACTGTACTAGAATGCTTAAAAGTCCACCATTTTTGTTATATCGGTATTGTTTTATTGTCAAGGAAAATATTGGATATCGGCCAAAAATGTAATATCGGTGCATCACTAATTCCAATAAGGCATGACAAAGGTATAAATACAACATCCTGTTGAAACAAGGCTCGTATCGCTCTATTGTTGTTGAATGGATTAAAAGAAAAACAAATCTTTCCTATTGATGAGTCAACAAGTTTAATTGTAGGTATGTTCCGGGGGTCAGGTCTTGACATGTTCTGTCACGGCTGGCTTAAGGACTGGACCAAGGTGCAGCATGGTAAGCGTAAATTTTCTTTTTATTAAAAATGATGCCGACACAACAAAGAACAAAAACCAAACCGTGAAGCTTTGGGCTATGTTCCCTGAACAAAGTCAAAGTTAGCTTCCCACAAAACAGGTGGGGGAAAAGGGTACCTAAGTTAATCTAGCGATACCTTTAGGACTCTTCCTTTTAAAGATAAGTCCCTCTGTAGCCATTGATTTAGCTTCATCTAGGTTTTTTTTTACATTAAGAGGGTTCAAATTTAGTAAGCCTCTAGACTTCTGATCCTTAGTAAGTAAGGGTTATGCCTAAATATGTAAATTCTTCTTTCACTGGAATACCATAATATGAGGGTGCCACATAATCTTTGAGAGCCATGAGTTCACATTTATTCATGTTAAGGCATAGACCAGATGCTTTGGAAAAGGATTCTATCACATTGATCGATATGGGAATCTGACTAGCGTCTTTCAGAAAAAGTGTAGTATTGTCAGCCTTGTACAGGACTATTATTTAAAGAATTTGTAAGAAGTTGGGTGACGAGTAAAAACAATTGATAAGGTGAGATAAGACAACCTTGCCTAATTCCTCTCTTTAACTCAAATCTAGGTGAGGTGCCATGTTTCAGTTTGATAGAGTTGTTACCATTCGTATAGAGTCTTAATAGCCTTACAGAAAAAAAGCCCCAAAGAGGAACTGATGCTCCACTGTGTCAAATTCTTTATAAAAAAACAAAAAAAGGATATGAAGCTATCCTCGGTTATTAGGTCTGAGTAGTCAAGTGTGTCTTATACTAGTCTGATATTGTTAGAAATATGCCTGTTCCTCATTAAGCCAGACTGTGTTTCATCAATGATTGCATCCAGGACTTCTTTAATTATTTTTGCAAGCAGTAAGGCTAATATCATTATTAAGAAGACAAATTGGACGCCAGTTATCGATGAGCAGCACTTCTTTTTTAGGCTTAGGTATCAATGTTATTAACCCCGGACTCATTGTAAGGAGGGAGAACATTGTTTTAATACTCTCTCAAAAGACTTCCAAGTAGGAAGGGAGCTACTTGTTCAGAAAATAACATGTACAATTATGCTGTAATTCCATCAATACCTGGGGATTTATTGTTCTTTAGGATGTTTGATAGACTCGGTAATCTCATCAACTATGATGGGTTTATCACACTGTTTAGATTCTGTATCACTAATAGAGTGAACATTATTCAGTGAGTCAAAAAACATCTGTGGTTTCCCGAGAGTACATAGAGCTATACAATTTCCTGAAAAAATTGCTACAGTAGTTATAACACAGTAAAATACTCATTTACCACCATAATTTGCAAATAAATTCATTAAAAATCCTACAATGAGATTTTCTGGATTTTTTTCCTCATTTTGTCTGTCATAGTTGAAGTGTACCTATGATGAAAATTACAGGCCTCTCTCATCTTTTTAAGTGGGAGAACTTGCACGATTGGTGGCTGACTAAATACTTTTTTGCACCACTGTAAGACATTTCCACATACAGCATTTTTTAAATTTGACCTTAATTCAACCAGGTAAGCCAGTTGAGAACAAGTTCTCATTTATTACAACTGCGACCTGGCCAAGATAAAGCAAAGCAGTGTGACACAAACAACAACACAGAGATACACATGGAATTAACAAACGTACAGTCAGTAACAAAATACAAAAGTCTATATACAGTGTGTGCAAATAAAGTAAGATTAGGGAGGTAAGGCTATAAATAGGCCGCAGTGGCAAAATAATTACAATTTCGCAAATAAACACTGGAGTGAGATGCATAGAAGACGAATGTGCAAGTAGAGATACTGTTGTGCAAAGGAGCAAAAAAATAGAATAATAAATAAATAACAATATGGGGATGAGGTAGTTGGATGGGCTATTTACAGATGGGCTACGTACAGGTGCAATGATCTGTAAGCTGCTCTGATAGCTGATGCTTAAAGATAGTGAGAGAAATATGAGTCTCCAGCTTCAGTGATTTTTGCAATTCGTTCCAGTCATTGGCAGCAGAGAACTGGAAGGAAGGGAGGCCAAAGGAGGAATTGGCTTTGGGGGTGACCAGTGAAATATACCTGCTATGGGTGGGTGCTGCTATGGTGACCTGTGAGCTGAGATAAGGCGGGGATTTACCTAGCAGAGACTTTACCTAGCAGAGACCTGGAGCCAGTGGGTTTGGGGACGAATATGAAGCGAGGGCTAGCCAATGAGAGCATACAGGTCGCAGTGGTGGGTAGTATATGGGGCTTTGGTGACGAAACGGATGGCACTGTGATAGACTGCATCCAATTTGTTGAGCAGAGTGTTGGAGACTATTTTGTAAATGACATCGCCAAAGTCAAGGATCGGTAGGATAGTCAGTTTTACGAGGGTATGTTTGGCAGCATGAGTGAAGGATGCTTTGTTGCAAAATAGGGAGCAGATTCTAGATTTAATTTTGTATTGGAGATGCTTAATATGAGTCTGGAAGGAGAGTTTAAAGTCTAACCAGACACCTAGGTATTTGTAGATGTCCACATATTCTAAGTCAGAACCGTCCAGAGTAGGGATGCTAGGCGGGTGGGGAGATGCGGGCAGAGATCGGTTGAAGAGCATGCATTTAGTTTTACTTGCATTTAAGAGCAGTTGGAGGCCACGGAAGGAGAGTTGTATGGCATTGAAGCTCGTCTGGAGGTTAGTTAAACAGTGTCCAAAGAAGGGCTAGAAGTATACAGAATTGGTGTCGTCTGCGTAGAGGTTGATCAGAGAATCACCAGCCGCAAGAGCAACATCTTTGATGTATAGAGACAAGAGTCGGCCCAAGAATTGAACCCTGTGGCACACCCATAGAGACTGGAAGAGGTCCGGAAAACAGGCCCTCCCATTTGACACACTGAACTCTATCTGAGAAGTAGTTGTTGAACCAGGCGAGGGAGTCATTTGAGAAACCAAGGCTGTTGAGTCTGCCGATAAGAATGTGGTGATTGATAGTGTCGAAAGCCTTGGCCAGGTCGATGGATACGGCCGCACAATATTGTCTTTTGTCGATGGCGATTATGATATGGTTTTGGACCTTGAGCGTGGCTGAGGTGCACACATGACCAGCTTTGAAACCAGATTGCATAGCGGAAAGAGTACGGTCGGATTCGAAATGGTCTGTGACCTGTTTGTTAACTTGGCTTTCGAAGACCTTAGAAAGGCAGGGTAGGATAGATATAGGTCTAACAGTTTGGGTCTAGAGTGTCTCCCCCTTTGAAGAGGGGGATGACCACGGCAGCTTTCCAATCTTTGGGGATCTCAGACGATACGAAAGAGAGGTTGAACAGGCTAGTAAAATGCTTATTCAAAATGCTTATTGAAATTCTCGATAATCGTAGATTTATTGGTGGTGACAGTGTTTCCTAATTTCAGTGCAATGGGTAGGAGGTGCTCTTATTCTCCATGGACTTTACAGTGTCCCAGAACTTTTTGGAGTTTGTGCTACAGGATGCAAAGTTCTGTTTGAAAAAGCTTTCCTAACTGCCTATGTATATTGGTTCTTACCTTCCCTGAAAAGTTGCATATCGCGGGGGCTATTCGATGCTAATGCAGTACGCCACAGTATGTTTTTGTGTTGGTCAAGGGCACTCAGGTCTGGAGTGATCCAAGGGTTATATTGGTTCCTGGTTCTACATATTTTGAATGGGGCATGCATATGTAAGATGGTGAGGAAAGCACTTTTAAAAGAATAACCAGGCATCCTCTACTGACGGAATGAGGTCAACATCTTTCCAGGATACCCGGGCCAGGTCGATTAGAAAGGCCTGCTCGCTGAAGTGTTTTAGGGAGAGTTTGACTGTGATGAGGAGTGGTCGTTTGATGGCGGACCCATTACGACGTGTATTTAGAGGACAGGTTGGTCAGGATGATATCTATGAGGGTGCCTGAGTTTGGGGTTGTACCTGGTAGGTTCCATGATAATTTGGGTGAGATTGAGGGCATCTAGCTTAGATTGTAGGACGGCCGGGGTATTAAGCATATCCCAGTTTAGTTCACCTTACAGTACAAACTCTGAAGATAAATGGGGGGGGCAATTAATTCATACACGGTGTCCAGGGCGCAGCTGGGGGCTGAGCGGGGCTGTAACAAGCGGCAACAGAGAGACTTATTTCTGGAAAGGTGGATTTTTAAAAGTAGAAGCTCGAACTGTTTGGGCACAGACCTGGATAGCATGACAGAACTCTGCAGGCCTGTCTCTGCAGTAGATTGCAACCACCCCCTTTGGCAGTTCTGTCTTGGCGGAAAATGTATACACATACAGAGGCATTTTTCAGCTATGATTTTACCACTCAGAATTTACCACTGGGATTCTCTGCCTCTAACCCTATTACAGGGGCTGAGTCACTGGTTTACTGGGGCTCTCTCATACCGTCACCTGAGTGGGTTGAGTCACTGATGTGATCATCCTGTCTGGGTTGGCACCCCCCCAGATCTTTGTGGGCTATACTCAGCCTTGTCTCAGGATAGTAAGTTGGTGGTTGAAGATATCCCTCTAGTGGTGTGGGGGCGGTGCTTTGGCAAAGTGGGTGGGGTTATATCCTTCCTGTTTGGCCCTGTCCGGGGGTGTCCTCGGATGGGGCCACAGTGTCTCCTGACCCCTCCTGTCTCAGCCTCCAGTATTTATGCTGCAGTAGTTTATGTGTTGGGGGGCTAGTTAGTCAGTTTGTTATATCTGGAGTACTTCTCCTGTCCTATTCGGTGTCCTGTGTGAATTTAAGTGTGCTCTCTCTAATTCTCTCTTTCTTTCTCTCTCGGAGGACCTGAGCCCTAGGACCATGCCTCAGGACTACCTGACATGACTCCTTGCTGTCCCCAGTCCACCTGGCTGTGCTGCTGCTCCAGTTTCAACTGTTCTGCCTTATTATTGGACCATGCTGGTCATTTATGAACATTTGAACATCTTGGCCATGTTCTGTTATAATCTCCACCCGGCACAGCCAGAAGAGGACTGGCCACCCCACATAGCCTGGTTCCTCTCTAGGTTTCTTCCTAGGTTTTGGCCTTTCTAGGGAGTTTTTCCTAGCCACCGTGCTTCTACACCTGCATTGCTTGCTGTTTGGGGTTTTAGGCTGGGTTTCTGTACAGCACTTTGCGATATCAGCTGATGTACGAAGGGCTATATAAATACATTTGATTTGAATCCAGAATGGATAGGACAATGGGGCCAGCACAGGACGTAATACACCCTTACAACAATCTACTTTTTGATCTTCTTGACTTCTTATCTGGTAAACTGCTACTATGTGTCAAGAAAAGGGCCCCAATTAGGGGTTCCGGTAAAAAAGGGCTAGTTTAGATTAAAAACTATTGCCCTGTGTCCCCGTTCATAGGGGCATGAGAGACTAGTCAGTGGTAGAATTGAGATGGCACTTTATTGGCACAAACACCCATAGACCCACAAGGTTGAGGTTACTCATGGACAGTAATTAGTAATACAATTGTTTTTGCATTGATGCATTGTGTCTAACTGTCCAAGATCCAAAGTGATAGGAAATATTTGTTCCCATAAATAGGAGGATGTCTCTCCTCATACCACTGGCAGTTTAATCAGACTGGCTCTGTGGTACACAGTCTGGCAATCAGGAGAGAATACATACAGGTCAACGGTGCCAATAGATAAGTCAAGGGGTGTGTCTGTGCCTTTTGGATTACTCTCTTTACAGAGAACCCCTGTGGTTAAAGTCTGCTCTGCGCATGTCTGAAAGTGACAGAGCCAACAGCCAAGAGAGCTTTTCACAGTATGCCATAAAAAAGGATTACACTTATGAATGTATGTAAAATGCTAATATGTATTAGATCCAGTACAATGGAATAACTAAAGACCTGAATTTGAATGCAGCCTGTTCCGATTCCTCCTTCTCTTTCTGTCCAGCAGGGTCAACCAAAAACACTTGGCCTGATGGTTCATGCAGATATTGGGGAAGCAATATAGAAATGTATTGATCCCTTAAAATGATTTTACTATTAAAATTATCCATATCACAACCCTCATATCTCTTCACAAAAATGTACCCAAATCAATTTTGGAAAAATGATTTTACTCCCCAGTTGATGAAAATGGCGCCGGAGATGGCCGCCGTTTTACGGTCTCCTAACCAATTGTGCTGTGTTTTTTTTAGCGATATTTGTAAATGATTTTGTACATAATGTTTCTGCAACTGTACCTTACGGAAGAAAAGAGCTTCTGGATATCAGGACAGTGATCACTCACCTCGGATTACACAAAGATTTCTTCAACAACAACAAGCAATATTCTCCAACACCCCACAGGGCAGACATCCCAATTATTCGCAAAAGGAAGAAGACGAAGAGCCGGATGCCTCGTACGGACCCGCAGAAAACAATTAGGAAAGCTGCCGTTATCCTCAATATTACTCGCCAACGTGCAATAAACTAGACAAGGTAAGATCACGAATATCCTACCAACGGGACATCAAAAACTGTAATATCCTATGTTTCACGGAATCATGGCTGAATGACGACATGGATATTCAGCTAGCGGGATACACGCTGCTATTGGGGGGGGGGGGGGGCGGTCTGTGCATATTTGTAAACAACAGCTGGTGCACGAAATCTAAGGAAGTCTTTAGATTTTGCTCGCCTGAAGTAGAGTATATTGTGATAAACTGCAGGCCACATTACTTGCCTAGAGAGTTCTCAGCTATACTTTTCGTGGCTGTTTATTTACCACCACAGACAGATGCTGGCACAAAGACCGCACTCAGTCAGCTGTGTAAGGAAATAAGCAAACAGGAAACCACTCACCCAGAGGTGGCGCTCCTAGTGGCCGGAGACTTTAATGCAGGGAAACTTAAATCAGTTCTACCAAATCTCTATCCACATGTTAAATGTGCAACCAGAGGGGAAAAAATCATTCTAGATCACCTGTACTCCACACACAGAGACGCGTACAAAGCCCTCCCTCGCCCTCCATTTGGTAAATCCGACCACAACTCTATCCTCCTGATTCCCGCTTATAAGCAAAAATTAAAGCAGGAAGCACCAGTGACTCGGTCTATAAAAAAATGGTCAGGTGAAGCAGATGCTAAACTACAGGACTGCTTTGCTATCACAGACTGGAACATGTTCCGGGATTCTTCCGATGACATTAAGGAATACACCACATCAGTCACTGGCTTTATCAATAAGTGCATTGAAGACATCCTCACAGTGGCTGTAAGTACATACCCCAACCAGAAGCCATGGATTACAGGCAACATTCGCACTGAGCTAAAGGGTAGAGCTGCCGCTTTCAAGGTGCGGGACTCTAACCCGGAAGCTTACAAGAAATCCCGCTATGCCCTGCGACGAACCATCAAACAGGCAAAGCGTCAATACAGGGCTAAGATTGAATCATACTACACCAGTTCCGACGCTCGTCGGGTGTGGCAGGACTTGCAAACTATTACAGACTACAAAAGGGAAGCACAGCCGTGAGCTGCCCAGTGACACAAGCCTACCAGACGAGCTAAATCACTTCTATGCTCGCTTCAAGCCAAGCAACACTGAGGCATGCATGAAAGCATCAGCTGTTTGGGACGACTGTGTGATCACGCTCTCCGTAGCCGACGTGAGTAAGACCTTTAAACAGGTTAACATACACAAGGCTGCGGGGCCAGACGGATTACCAACCAGGACGTGTGCTCCAGGCATGTGCTGACCAGCTGGCAGGTGTCTTCACTGACATTTTCAACATGTCCCTGATTAGGTCTGTAATACAAACATAGTCCCTGTGCTCAAGAACACAAATGAATCCTGCCTAAATGACTACAGACCCGTAGTACTCACGTCCGTAGCCATGAAGTGCTTTGAAAGGCTGGTAATGGCTCACATCAACACCATTATCCCAGAAACACTAGACCCACTCCAATTTGCATACCGCCCAAACAGATCCACAGATGATGCCATCTCTATTGCACTCCACACTGCCTTTTCCCACCTGGACAAAAGGAACACCTATGTGAGAATGCTGTTCATTGACTACAGCTCAGCGTTCAGCAACATAGTACCCACAAAGCTCATCACCAAGCTAAGGATCCTGGGACTAAACACCTCCCTCCAACTGGATCCTGGACTTCCTGACAGGCCGCCCCCAGGTGGTAAGGGTAGGTAGCAACACATCTGCCACGCAGATCCTCAACACTGGAGCTCCCCAGGGGTGCGTGCTCAGTCCCCTCCTGTACTCCCTGTTCACCCACGACTGCATGGCCAGGCACGACTCAAAACACCATCATTAAGTTTGATGACAACACAACAGTGGTAGGCCTGATCACCGACGAGACAGCCTATAGGGAGGAGGTCAGAGACCTGGCCGGGTGGTGCCAGAATAACAACCTATCCCTCAACGTAACCAAGACTAAGGAGATGATTGTGGACTACAGGAAAAGGAGCACCGAGCACGTCCCCATTCTCATCGACGGGGCTGTAGTGGAGCAGGTTGAGAGCTTCAAAATCCTTGCTGTCCACATCAACAACAAACTAGAATGGTCCAAACACACCAAGACAGTCGTGAAGAGGGCACAACAAAGCCTATTCCCCCTCAGCAAACTAAAAAGATTTGGCATGGGTCCTGAGATCCTCAAAAGGATCTACAGCTGCAACGTCGAGAGCATCCTGACCAGTTGCATCACTGCCTGGTACGACAATTGCTCGGCCTCCGACCGCAAGGCACTTCAGAGGGTAGTGCGTACGGCCCAGTACATCACTGGGGCAAAGCTGCCTGCCATCCAGGACCTCTACACCAGGCGGTGTCAGAGGAAGGCCCTGAAAATTGTCAAAGATCCCAGCCATAGACTGTTCTCTCTACTACCGCATGACAAGCGGTACAAGAGTGCTAAGTCTAGGACAAAAAGGCTTCTCAACAGTTTTTACCCTCAAGCCATAAGACTCCTGAACAGGTAACCAAATGGTTACCCTTACCATTTGCATTGTGTTCCCCCCCAACCCCTATTTTACGCTGCTGCTTCTCAGTTTATCTTATATGCATAGTCACTTTAACTATACATTCATGTACATACTACCTCAATTAACCCAACCAACCAGTGCTCCCGCACATTGGCTAACCAGGCTATCTGCATTGTGTCACACAACTCGCCAACCCCTCTTTTTACGCTACTGCTACTCTCTGTTCATCATATACAGTGGGGCAAAAAAGTATTTAGTCAGCCACTAATCGTGCAAGTTCTCCCACTTAAAAAGATGAGGCCTGTAATTTATCATAGGTACACTTCAACTATGACAGACAAATGAGAAAAAAAATCCAGAAAAATCACATTGTAGGATTTTTTATGAATTTATTTGCAAATTATGGTGGAAAATAAGTATTTGGTCACCTACAAACAAGAAAGATTTCTGGCTCTCACAGACCTGTAACTTCTTTAAGAGGCTCCTCTGTCCTCCACTCGTTACCTGTATTAATGGCACCTGTTTGAACTTGTTATCAGTAATAAAGACACCTGTCCACAACCTCAAACAGTCACACTCCAAACTCCACTATGGCCAAGACCAAAGAGCTGTCAAAGAACACCAGAAACACAATTGTAGACCTGCACCAGGCTGGGAAGACTGAATCTGCAATAGGTAAGCAGCTTGGTTTGAAGAAATCAACTGTGGGAGCAATTATTAGGAAATGGAAGACATACAAGACCACTGATAATCTCCCTCGATCTGGGGCTCCATGCAAGATATCACCCCGTGGGGTCAAAATGATCCCAAGAACGGTGAGCAAAAATCCCAGAACCACACGGGGGGACCTAGTGAATGACCTGCAGAGAGCTGGGACCAAAGTAACAAAGCCTACCATCAGCAAGGGCATTGAAGATGAAACGTGGCTGGGTCTTTCAGCATGACAATGATCCCAAACACACCGCCCAGGCAACGAAGGAGTGGCTTCGTAAGAAGCATTTCAAGGTCCTGGAGTGGCCTAGCCAGTCTCCAGATCTCAACCCCATAGAAAATCTTTGGAGGGAGTTGAAAGTCTACTATCAATTGGGGAGAGAGCATCAAATATCACATTAATTTGTACATCTCCACAATACACATATGAATCGTGGCAAAGTTGCTTCCTGTTTGTCACATCTTTGTTCCCATGGGTAAAATAAAAACACAAATGATTGACAAATAGTGCCTCCCACAATGCAGGCAAGTTGCATCTGAAGAGGACCAACTGCAGAAAATTGAAGTTGATTGCAGTCGAAACTTCATGAGCTTTGATCACATGGTTCTTGTGAAGTTCATGCAGTCGACATGTGCAAGTCAGACAACATTTATCCCCATAATGCAACACTTTGAAAAACAAACCGCTCGAACGCGCCAACATTCATCCACAAAGGCAAACGCATACTGTATGCCTTTGATTTTATTAGGTAAATGGATTTACAAAGAAACAAGTATATTTATCCAATGTATGGTTATGTCAAACAAAATACAAAACAAGTCTACCTTCTACCCCATTTTATGGCATCTGAAAGCAACAGTGCTCTGTAGAGGACAGTGTGGGTGCTGTCAAAACTGTGATCCCTGACTGTTCTCTCTGAACACACCAAGCGTGTGCTTCTGTCTAGCTATGTTCCATTCACTGTACTATGAAAGCTAGTTATTACAAATATTGCCTCGTCAGACCATTACTCTGTTCCAGCTGGCTGATAGGTACTGTTTGGTGTAAGAGAATTTTCAACCAACCTTAGCCAGACTATCGATAAGTCTAAAATTCCCAACTTGGAAGACAATCAATGTCTTATAAACATCCATGTCTAGTTGCAGGGGTTCGTTTAAGCAATAAGGCATGAGGGGGTGTGGTATATGGCCAATATACCATGGCTAAGGGCTGTTCTTATGCGCAACGCAGAGTGCCTGGATACAGCCCATATACCATAAACCCACGAGGTGTCTTATTGCTATGATAAACTGGTTACCAAAGTAATTAGGACAGTAAAAATGTAACGTTGTCATATCCATGGTATATGGTCGGGGCAGCAGCCTAATGGTTAGAGCGTTGGACTAGTAACCGAAAGGTGCTAGATCGAATCCCGAACTGACAAGGTACAAATCTGTCGTTCTGCCCCTGAACAAGGCAGTTAACCCACTGTTCCTAGGCTGTCATTGAGAATAAGAATTAGTTCTCAACTGACTTGCATAGTTAAATACCACAGCATTCAGGCCTCGAACCATCAGTTCATAATTTAATTTAGAAAAATCGGTTATTCAATGAAATAAATGTTCTGAATTTCCGACCAACCTTGGTGACACTTACTCAATTTCCGACTTGGAAAACAACCAATGTCTTCCTAAACGCCAATATCTAGTTGCAGGGGCTTTGTTTGAATTTAGAAAATGCTCTGTTATTAAATAAATTATTTTCTCCATGAAGTAATCCAACAATGTGTACGTCGCCATCTTAACCATTTAAAATCTTCTCTCATTGATCAAGAGAGGTAGGTCTCCACCACAAAGTGCTGCATGTCATGACACTCACCTGTCTCGATCAATGAGCGAGAAGACTTGAAATAGACAAGATGGCGGCGTACACATTTTTTGATTACTTCATGGAGAAAATAATTTATTTAATAACAGAGCATTTTCTAAATTCAAACAAAGCCCCTGCAACTAGATATTGGCGTTTAGGAAGACATTGGTTGTTTTCCAAGTCGGAAATTGAGTAAGTGTCACCAAGGTTGGCCGGAAATTCTGTGATACGCCGCAAACAGTACCTAAACCTGTAATGGTTAATGGAGCTTCACATTAGCCCATTGTAATCTGCTAACTATATGAAAGCATGTAGTACAGGAGATCACTAACACTATCTTCTGTAAGTGCAAGTGGATTCCAGAACACACTAGTTAAGAAACAGTGCTGTAAACACAGAAGGACTAAGAGTTGAAGTTGAACCAAGCAGACAGGTAGGTTAGTAATGCACAGAAGAATGGGAACAGTCGTGTTACTGTCAATGGTAATATCTGACTGTATTCCATTCTGCATACTTCCATGTCCAGTCCAGAGCACCCAAAGGAGCATGAAAGTGGATTTCCAGTGTTTTCTTTATACCATTTTGACTCCTGTTCAGCTCAGGCTCCCTCCCTCAGTAACAGACAAGCTCCATCAGGACTCGTAGCTATTGGTCAATGCCCTCTTCCATCTCTGCTTCATTGCTGGGGGTAGAGCCTTCTTGTTCTGGGTCGCCTGGGAGCACGTCTGTGACCTTCTGAATGAGCTCCTCAATCTGCTCCTCTGATAACCGCTCCTCACTCTCCTCTACCATCTACACACACACACACACAGACAGAGAGTTAATCTCACCCACAACAAACACTAGTGTAGGATAGAAGGAGATGAGTAGGAGAAAGGGTGAGAAAGGGAGGAGAGTAAGTGAATAAAGAGTGAAGGATAAGCGTGGTCTCACCAGTTGGATCTCTACAGCAGTCTCTGGTCTGTGGTTCAGTAGCTGTAGCTTCTCAGCCCTATGGACAAACACACATATCACTGTCTGTGTGTAATATGTTTCCGAATGACATGTCATGTTCAATGGCATGTAACAGTTACATTTGCGTTTGACAGAGATTACACAGGGGGTAGGAGGAGTGGGTAGTGTGTGTGTTTTGCCACTCACTTAGTGAGTTTGTGAGGCACCATGGTGGTAAGGAAGTTCTTGACAGTCTCTGGGTTCTGCCTGCTGCACGGAGTCTTGGACAGGTACTTCAGCGTCTGGAAAGAGAGAAAACAGGTGTGTGTCACCTGCAAACCCTATACATTAAGTTCTGCTGGTTTCTGGCTACAGTGTGTTTGTGAGTGTGTACCCATCGTGGTACTAACCTCATACAAAAAATGTTGAGATTCTGCGGTGTGCTACTAACCTCGTACATGATGGTGTTGAGGTTCTGTTGTCCAGCGCTGTGTTTGTTCTTCCCACTGTCCTTTCTCTGTTCCTTCAGATCTGTCAGGAGCTGGTACACCTAGGAGAGAGAACGATTGAGAGGGAGATAGAGGGGGAGTGAGTGAGAAAAAGAGATTACCAGAGGGAGAGATGGGATGCAAATACAGTGACGGGGAGGTAGTGCATGAGACAGAAAGAAATGCAGAGGAAGGGAGGGAGAGACTGGATACAAATACAGTGATGGGGAGGGGGGACAGAAACAAACACAGTGGGGGGAGGGAGTGCATGAGACAGAAAGAAATACAGATGGAGGGAGAGACGGGATGAAAATACAGTGATGGGGGGACAGAAACGAATACAGTGGGGGGAGGGGGACAGAAACAAATGCAGTGGGGGGAGGGAGTGCATGAGACAGAGGGAGGGAGGGAGAGACGGGATGCAAATACAGTGACATAACATGTGAAAAATGACCCCAAAAAAATAATACAATGGGCCGCAGCCAAATAATATAAATTACCTCATAGTTGCTGAGCATAGCAGCATTGGCATCCTTCCTGAAAGATAAACATGAGACAGACGATTGAAAGGTCTAATATCTTACGGTGTAATGCCATGAGATTGTACTACATACTTGCCTCACTCAACAAGTGAAAATGTAGAAGACCCCCTGTGACCCACCAAAACTACAGATTTATAGTGGTAATCTTTGTTGATTTGTGAGATTTCCTAAAGTCTAAATGTATTCCTTAAATAGCCTTGAACCAGCAGATTAGCGTTTTTCATAATGAAAAATGTTCTGGATGCAGAACTGGAGACTGGTCACGAACTGGCACAGCCACAAAGTCATACAATCTGATTTCAAACCGAACCTTAACCACACTGTTAAGCCGAATGCATAACCCCAAATTTAAATTATGACCAAAAAGCCAATTTTAACTTTGCATCCTGCCTATCTAAGGTTTAAGGGGAAATCGCTCAGTTCTGACTCCAGGACAAGACTCGTGATAATAAACGCCAACCTGCATACTGGTAATCGGAGGACAACATGTTTGTGCCAGAAAGAAAACCACTTTATACGACATAACTAACTAGTAGTACCTACTCTGGTTATTTAGCTGAAAAAATACATGATTCCATACTCATCATGATCAGGCACAAGGCATCCAGGCCTAGCTATCATCTTTGTTTTATAATCACCGTTTGTTGCGTGCACTGCTGAGTCTTTACAGGAAAAGCTAGCTATATATTTCACAAGACAACAACTACGCACAACAGTTAGACAATTTTAACATAAATCTATGTCGTTGAAATAAATGGTCAGAAAATGCTTACACTTCCATTTTGCCAGCAACTCTAGCTTGATCCCTTGCCAATTTAATCCGTCTGGAAACATGTTTGCTGATAAAATGAGTTCCTAGCCCGCAGACGTTTATATAACTCGTGACATTACCGTTCTACTAGTAGCAGGATATTATGCTGGCAGCACGATCTCGGATTTTATTTGTTTTAGGACTCTAGTGCAATATAACAGTTTTTCACAGCATTGAACCCACCTCTGAAAAAATGTATGGATAATTTGACGTATTCTTCTTATTATTAAAAGTTTACACAAATTTTACGCAAATACTACAGCGCTGAAAGTGATTGTGCAGGCTATATTTAAAACAATACACTTTTAATAAAATAGATATGTGCACTGAGTGCACAAAACATTAAGAACACCTTCCTAGTTGCACGAGTCCCCCACAGTTCTGTCAAGTTGGCTGGATGTCCTTTGGAGGATGGACCATTTTTGATACACATGGGAAACTGCAGTGAAAAACCCAGAAGCCATGTAGTTCTTCACACAAACCAGTGTGCCTGGCACCTACTACCATACCCCGTTCAAAGGCACTTAAATATTTTGTCTTCCCCATTCACCATATGAATGGCACACATACACAATCCATGACTCAATTGGCTCAAGGTTTACAAATCCATATTTAACCTGTTTCCTCCCCTTCATTTACACTGATTGCACTTCAAAGCATTTCATCGGTAGCCATGAAGTACTTTGAAAGGCTGGTCATGGCTCACATCAACACCATCATGCCGGAAACCCTAGAACCACTTCAATTCGATACTGCCCCAACAGATCCACAGATTACGCAATCTCAATCGCACTCCACACTGCCCTTTCCCACCTGTACAAAAGGAACACCTATGTGAGAATGCTGTTCATTGACTACAGCTCAGCATTCAACACCATAGTGCCCACAAAGTTCATCACTAAGCTAAGGATCCAGGGACTAAACACCTCCCTCTGCAACTGAATCCTGGACTTTCTGACGGGCCACCCCCAGGTGGTAAGGGTAGGCAACAACACATCTGCCACGCTGATCCTCAACACTGGGGCCCCTCAGAGGTGCGTGCTTAGTCCCCTCCTATACTCAATGTTCACCCACGACTGTGTGGCCAAGCATGACTCCAACACCATTATTAAGTTTTCTGAAGACACAACAGCCTGATCACCGACAACGATGAGATAGCCTATGCTGCCCTACTAAGCAAAAAGGCAGTAACTGCTCATTTGGTCGAAAAGTGGTTAATGTAATTTTTGCTACATTAAATACATGCTTAATCATGTGTACAAGTATCCTGCCTCTATTATATTGTGTTTTGGAGAAAATGGGGGTCATGTTAGCAGTAACTGCATAAAGTTACTGTGAAACCAAGGTAAATAAAAGCCCTTTTTCTCAGTTCCACGCTATGAGCAGTTACTGCCTTTTCACTTGGTAGGGCAGTATGGGGAGGAGGTCAGAGACCTGGCAGTGTGGTGCCAGGACATCAACCTCTCCCTAATATGAGCAAGACAAAGGAGCTGATCGTGGACTATAGGAAAAATCTAATCAAAACACGTCTGGCGTCGTCTGGGTTTGGCGGGGTAGGCCGTCATTGTAAATAAATAAGAATTTGTTCTTAACTAACTCTCAGATGATTTTAGTTGGAGCGAGCGGTCGCATCTGCACTCGGTCCGCAGGTAGTATTACATTTCATTACATTTCATTATAGTACAACGGTTTGATTTGTCTAATCTTAGCAATTTTTCTTCTTAGCTAGCTACATAGTCGTCTTTGTATCATAGATAATTGCGTAATTATCGTATTTCGTCGTCCTAACGCAGTCTACACCGCCCTGCAGCTAGCTAGCTAGCTAACGTCTACCGTTAGCTAGTCCACCGTCTACCGATTAGCAGCACAACTTACACTCAACTGAACGACTTGATTAGTGTAGTGTTAGCTAGCTACATAGTTGTCTTTGCTGTCTTCGTATCCAAGATAATTGTGTAGTTTAGAGTGTGTAGTTTTAGAGTGATTATCTTAATTTACCGAGGTTAGCTAGCCAGCTATTCGTCAGTCTTAACGTAACAGAACTTCCGCACTCAACAATCCGGTCGTATTTCGCTTCGCTCCACAGGTAGTATCACATTTTTCATTTCATTACAGTACAACGGCTTGATTTGTTTGATCGTAGCTAGCTACATAGCTAGCTACATAGCCGTCTTTGTATCAAAGATAATTGTGTAGTCTTGAGCGATTTCCTAGGTTAGCTAGCCAGCTATTGTCGTTCTTTTAACGCAACGTAACGTAAATCAACACTGCTAGCTAGCCAGCTAGCCCCGAATAGCAGCACAGTAGCACAGTAGAAACCATTACACTCAACGGAACGACTTGATTAGTGTAGTGTCAACAACGCAGACACTGCCAGCTAGCCTACATAGTCAACAACGCAGCCTCTGCCAGCTAGCCTACTTCAGCAGTACTGTATCATTTTAATCATTTTAGTCAATAAGATTCTTGCTACGTAAGCTTAACTTTCTGAACACTCGAGACGTGTAGTCCACTTGTCATTCCAATCTCCTTTGCATTAGCGTAGCCTCTTGTGTAGCCTGTCAACTATGTGTCTGTCTATCCCTGTTCTCTCCTCTCTGCACAGACCATACAAACGCTCCACACCGCGTGGCCGCGGCCACCCTAATCTGGTGGTCCCAGCGCGCACGACCCACGTGGAGTTCCAGGTCTCCGGTAGCCTCTGGAACTGCCGATCTGCGGCCAACAAGGCAGAGTTCATCTCAGCCTATGCCTCCCTCCAGTCCCTCGACTTCTTGGCACTGACGGAAACATGGGTCACCACAGACAACACTGCTACTCCTACTGCTCTCTCTTCGTCTGCCCACGTGTTCTCGCACACCCCGAGAGCTTCTGGTCAGCGGGGTGGTGGCACCGGGATCCTCATCTCTCCCAAGTGGTCATTCTCTCTTTCTCCCTTACCCATCTGTCTATCGCCTCCTTTGAATTCCATGCTGTCACAGTTACCAGCCCTTTCAAGCTTAACATCCTTATCATTTATCGCCCTCCAGGTTCCCTCGGAGAGTTCATCAATGAGCTTGATGCCTTGATAAGCTCCTTTCCTGAGGACGGCTCACCTCTCACAGTTCTGGGCGACTTTAACCTCCCCACGTCTACCTTTGACTCATTCCTCTCTGCCTCCTTCTTTCCACTCCTCTCCTCTTTTGACCTCACCCTCTCACCTTCCCCCCTACTCACAAGGCAGGAAATACGCTCGACCTCATCTTTACTAGATGCTGTTCTTCCACTAACCTCATTGCAACTCCCCTCCAAGTCTCCGACCACTACCTTGTATCCTTCTCCCTCTCGCTCTCATCCAACACTTCCCACACTGCCCCTACTCGGATGGTATCGCGCCATCCCAACCTTCGCTCTCTCTCCCCGCTACTCTCTCCTCTTCCATCCTATCATCTCTTCCCTCTGCTCAAACCTTCTCCAACCTATCTCCTGATTCTGCCTCCTCAACCCTCCTCTCCTCCCTTTCTGCATCCTTTGACTCTCTATGTCCCCTATCCTCCAGGCCGGCTCGGTCCTCCCCTCCCGCTCCGTGGCTCAACGACTCATTGCGAGCTCACAGAACAGGGCTCCGGGCAGCCGAGCGGAAATGGAGGAAAACTCGCCTCCCTGCGGACCTGACATCCTTTCACTCCCTCCTCTCTACATTTTCCTCTTCTCTCTCTGCTGCTAAAGCCACTTTCTACCACTCTAAATTCCAAGCATCTGCCTCTAACCCTAGGAAGCTCTTTGCAACCTTCTCCTCCCTCCTGAATCCTCCTCCCCCTCCCCACCCCCTCCTCCCTCTCTGCAGATGACTTCGTCAACCATTTTGAAAAGAAGGTCGACGACATCCGATCCTCGTTTGCTAAGTCAAACGACACCGCTGGTTCTGCTCACACTGCCCTACCCTGTGCTCTGACCTCTTTCTCCCCCTCTCTCCAGATGAAATCTCGCGTCTTGTGACGGCCGGCCGCCCAACAACCTGCCCGCTTGACCCTATCCCCTCCTCTCTTCTCCAGACCATTTCCGGAGACCTTCTCCCTTACCTCACCTCGCTCATCAACTCATCCCTGACCGCTGGCTACGTCCCTTCCGTCTTCAAGAGAGCGAGAGTTGCACCCCTTCTGAAAAAACCTACACTCGATCCCTCCGATGTCAACAACTACAGACCAGTATCCCTTCTTTCTTTTCTCTCCAAAACTCTTGAACGTGCCGTCCTTGGCCAGCTCTCCCGCTATCTCTCTCAGAATGACCTTCTTGATCCAAATCAGTCAGGTTTCAAGACTAGTCATTCAACTGAGACTGCTCTTCTCTGTATCACGGAGGCGCTCCGCACTGCTAAAGCTAACTCTCTCTCCTCTGCTCTCATCCTTCTAGACCTATCGGCTGCCTTCGATACTGTGAACCATCAGATCCTCCTCTCCACCCTCTCCGAGTTGGGCATCTCCGGCGCGGCCCACGCTTGGATTGCGTCCTACCTGACAGGTCGCTCCTACCAGGTGGCGTGGCGAGAATCCGTCTCCACACCATGTGCTCTCACCACTGGTGTCCCCAGGGCTCTGTTCTAGGCCCTCTCCTATTCTCGCTATACACCAAGTCACTTGGCTCTGTCATAAACTCACATGGTCTCTCCTATCATTGCTATGCAGACGACACACAATTAATCTTCTCCTTTCCCCTTCTGATGATCAGGTGGCGAATCGCATCTCTGCATGTCTGGCAGACATATCAGTGTGGATGACGGATCACCACCTCAAGCTGAACCTCGGCAAGACGGAGCTGCTCTTCCTCCCGGGAAGGACTGCCCGTTCCATGATCTCGCCATCACGGTTGACAACTCCATTGTGTCCTCCTCCCAGAGCGCTAAGAACCTTGGCGTGATCCTGGACAACACCCTGTCGTTCTCAACTAACATCAAGGCGGTGGCCCGTTCCTGTAGGTTCATGCTCTACAACATCCGCAGAGTACGACCCTGCCTCACACAGGAAGCGGCGCAGGTCCTAATCCAGGCACTTGTCATCTCCCGTCTGGATTACTGCAACTCGCTGTTGGCTGGGCTCCCTGCCTGTGCCATTAAACCCCTACAACTCATCCAGAACGCCGCAGCCCGTCTGGTGTTCAACCTTCCCAAGTTCTCTCACGTCACCCCGCTCCTCCGCTCTCTCCACTGGCTTCCAGTTGAAGCTCGCATCCGCTACAAGACCATGGTGCTTGCCTACGGAGCTGTGAGGGGAACGGCACCTCAGTACCTCCAGGCTCTGATCAGGCCCTACACCCAAACAAGGGCACTGCGTTCATCCACCTCTGGCCTGCTCGCCTCCCTACCACTGAGGAAGTACAGTTCCCGCTCAGCCCAGTCAAAACTGTTCGCTGCTCTGGCCCCCCAATGGTGGAACAAACTCCCTCACGACGCCAGGACAGCGGAGTCAATCACCACCTTCCGGAGACACCTGAAACCCCACCTCTTTAAGGAATACCTAGGATAGGATAAAGTAATCCCTCTCACCCCCCCTTAAAAGATTTAGATGCACTACTGTTCCACTGGAGGTCATAAGGTGAATGCACCAATTTGTAAGTCGCTCTGGATAAGAGCGTCTGCTAAATGACTTAAATGTAATGTAAATGTAAATTTGTTACATGAGCTGAATACAACCTTATAGTGAAATGCCTACTTACAAGCCCTTAACCAACCATGCCGTTTGAAGAAAAATACCTCAAAAAAATTTGAAACAAAACTAACAAATAATTAAAGAGCAGCAGTAAAATAACAATAGCGAGGCTATATACAGGGGGTACCGGTACAGAATCAATGTGCCGGGGCACAGGGGGGTCAAGGTAATTGAGTTAATATGTACATGTAGGTAGAGTTATTGAAGGGACTATGCATCGATAATAACAGAGAGTAGCAGCAGCGTAAAAGGGGGGGGGGGGGGTAATGCAAATAGTCTGGGTAGCCATTTGATTAGATGTTCAGGAGTCTTATGGCTTGGGGATAGAAGCTGTTTAGAAGCCTCTTGGACCTAGACTTGGCTCTCTGGTACCGCTTGTGGTGCGGTAGCAGAGAGAACAGTCTATGACTAGGGTGGCTGGAGTCTTTGAACATTTTTAGGGCCTTTCTCTGACACAGCCTGGTATACAGGTCCTGGATGGCAGGAAGCTTGGCCACAGTGATGTACTGGCCCATATGCACTACTGCTCTGTAGTGCTCTGTAGTGCCTTGAGGGCGGAAGCTGAGTAGTTGCCATACCAGGCAGTGATACAACCCATCAGGATACTCTTGATGGTGCAGCTGTAGAACCTTTTTAGGATCTGAGGACCCATGCCAAATATTTTCAGTCTCCTGATGGGGAGAAGGTTTTGTCGTGCCCTCTTCACAACTGTCTTGGTGTGCTTGGACCATGTTAGTTGGTTGGTGATGTGGACGCCAATAAACTTGAAGCTCTCAGCCTGCTCCACTACAGCCCCCTGAACAGGCCCCTATTAACATCGACGGGGCTGAAGTGGAGAGGGTCAAGTTCCTTAGTGTCCGCATCACCAACTGTACATGAGCAAATGTATGAATATGTTAACAAACAGGGTCTAATGTATGATTTTCATTCGGGTTTTAGAAAAACATACTCCACTGAATCAAGACAACTTTACTTGACTGACTTCATCAGGAAAGAGATTGATGAGGGAAATCTGTGTGGTACTGCTTGACCTACAGGAGGCCTTTGATACAGTTAACCACTGTCTCCTTATCTCCAGACTGGAGGGACTGGGGTTAAGCAGTATCACTCTAGGCTGGGTAAAGTCCTATTTATCAGGAAAAGAGCAAGTAGTAGAGGTTAATGGTTCACTGTCTCAGGCAAAACCAATGAGTTGTGGCGTTCCACAGGGGAGCGTGCATGGGCCTCTGCTGTTTTTATTGTATATAAAAAATATGAAAGATGCTTGTTCTTGCTGTCTTTTTCTTTATGCGAATGACGACACTTCTGGTGTCTCACAAAAGTAAAACTACGTTGGAGAGCATACTTAGCACAGAGCTTACTAACATAAGCAAATGGATTGGAGATAATAAGCTATCTCTGCACTTAGAAAAAACAGAAGCAATTATTTTTGTATATAGATTGTGTATTGTGTATAAATTGTGTAGGTCGTCTGAAATCAGAGTGGAGTTAGGGGGTGAGGTGCTGACTACTAAAACCTCTGTTAGCTACTTGGGATGAATGGAGGTAGTGGGTGAGGTGCTAACTATTAAAACGTCTGTTAGCTACCTGGGATGAATGGAGTTAGGAAGTGAGGTGCTGACTACTAAATCCTCTGTTAGCTACCTGGTATGAATGGAGTTAAGGGGGAGGTGCTGACTACTAAAACCACTATTAGCTACCTAGGAAAAATTGAGTTAGGGGGGGAGGTGCTGACTACTAAAACTTCTGTTAGCTACCTGGTAATATTTGAGTTATGGGGGAGGTGCTGACGACTAAAACCTTGTTTAGCTCCCTGGGATGAATGGGGTTAGGGGGTGAGGTGCTGCCTACACATAACCATATTAGCTACCTGGGATGAATGGAGTTAGGGGGTGAGGTGCTGCCTACTTTAATCTCTGTTAGCTACCTGGGATGAATTGAGTTAGGGGGGAGGTGCTGACTACTAAAACCTATATTAGCTACCTGGGATGAATTGAGTTAGGGGGGAGGTGCTGACTACTAAAACCTCTGTTAGCTACCTGGGATGTATGGATTTTAGGGGGTGAGGTTTTGTCTACTAAATCCTCAATTAGCTACCTGGAATGAATGGAGTTAGGGGGGAGGTGCTGACTACTAAAACCTCTGTTAGCTACCTGGGATGAATGGAGTTAGCGGGGGATGTGCTGACTACTAAAACCTCCGTTAGCTACCTGGTATGAATGGAGTTAGGGTGTGGTACTGAATACTAAAACGTCTGTTAGCTACCTGGGATGAATGGATATATGGGTGGGGTGCTGACTACTAAAACCTCTGTTAGCTCCCTGGGATGAATAGAGTTAGGGGGGAGGTGCTGACTACTGAAACCTCTGTTAGCTACCCGGTATGAATGGCGTTAGGAGGGAGGTCCTGACTACTAAAACCTCTATTAGCTACCTGGGATGAATGGAGTTAGAGGGAGGTGCTAACTACTAAAATGTCTGTTAGCTACCTGGGATGAATGGAGTTCGGGGGAGGTGCTGACTATTACAACCTCTGTTAGCTACTTGGGATGAATGGAGTTCGGGGGGAGGTGCTGACTGTTAAAACCTCTATTAGCTACCTGGGATGAATGGAGTTAGGGGGAGGTGCTAACTACTAAATCCTCTGTTAGCTACCTGGTATGAATGGAGTTAAGGGGGAGGTGCTGACTACTAAAACCACTATTAGCTACCTAGGAAGAATTGAGTTAGGGGGGGAGGTGCTGACTACTAAAACTTCTGTTAGCTACCTGGTAATATTTGAGTTATGGGGGGGTGCTGACGACTAAAACCTCTTTTAGCTCCCTGGGATGAATGGGGTTAGGGGGTGAGGTGCTGCCTACACATAACCATGTTAGCTACCTGGGATGAAGGGAGTTAGGGGGTGAGGTGCTGCCTACTTTAATCTCTGTTAGCTACCTGGGATGAATTGAGTTAGGGGGGAGGTGCTGACTACTAAAACCTATATTAGCTACCTGGGATGAATTGAGTTAGGGGGGAGGTGCTGACTACTAAAACCTCTGTTAGCTACCTGGGATGTATGGATTTTAGGGGGTGAGGTTTTGTCTACTAAATCCTCAATTAGCTACCTGGAATGAATGGAGTTAGGGGGGAGGTGCTGACTACTAAAACCTCTGTTAGCTACCTGGGATGAATGGAGTTAGCGGGGGAGGTGCTGACTACTAAAACCTCCGTTAGCTACCTGGTATGAATGGAGTTAGGGTGTGGTACTGAATACTAAAACGTCTGTTAGCTACCTGGGATGAATGGATATATGGGTGGGGTGCTGACTACTAAAACCTCTGTTAGCTCCCTGGGATGAATAGAGTTAGGGGGGAGGTGCTGACTACTGAATCTTCTGTTAGCTACCTGGGATGAATGGAGTTAGGGGGGAGGTGCTGACTACTAAAACCTCTGTTAACTACCTGGGATGTATGGATTTTAGGGGGTGAGGTACTGACTACTAAACCCTCACTTAGCTACCTGGTATGAATGGCGTTAGGAGGGAGGTGCTGACTACTAAAACCTCTATTAGCTACCTGGGATGAATGGAGTTAGAGGGAGGTGCTAACTACTAAAACGTCTGTTAGCTACCTGGGATGAATGGAGCTCGGGGGAGGTGCTGACTATTACAACCTCTGTTAGCTACTTGGGATGAATGGGGTTCGGGGGGAGGTGCTGACTGTTAAAACCTCTATTAGCTACCTGGGATGAATGGAGTTAGGGGGAGGTGCTAACTACTAAAATGTCTGTTAGCTACCTGGGATGAATGGAGTTCGGGGGAGGTGCTGACTATTAAAACCTCTGATAGCTACTTGGGATGAATGGAGTTCGGGGGGAGGTGCTGACTGTTAAAACCTCTATTAGCTACCTGGGATGAATGGAGTTAGGGGGAGGTGCTAACTACTAAAATGTCTGTTAGCTACCTGGGATGAATGGAGTTCGGGGGAGGTGCTGACTATTAAAACCTCTGATAGCTACTTGGGATGAATGGAGTTAGGGGGGAGGTGCTAGCTACTAAAACCTCTGTTAGCTACCTGGGATGAATGGAGTTAGGGGGGAGGTGCTAACTACTAAAACGTCTGTTAGCTACCTGGGATGAATGTAGTTATGGGGGGAGGTGCTGACGACAAAAACTGCTGTCAGCTATGTAAGGAATTGCTATTTCGTATGCAAGTGACTAACTTACTGCTAATTACATGGCTACAACTCACAGTAAAGCCTGTGGGGTCCCCCACAGGATAGCTCCCACATTACACACATAATCTCCTTTTATTTTTAACCGAACACTGTGCCCGAAGAAGATCCTACGATGACGGACAGACAACTGAGCCAATGGCGGAAGACTACAGACTACAACCAGCTGAACCAATCCGGAGATCCGATCTTCCTAGGGTCAACCTACTTTCTGTGACGTATATAAGAGCTGTGCTGACTGTTTACGCTCTCTCTGCCTGCCGTTCCACACGAACTAACGGAAGAGCCGTATTTACGTGTACCAGATATTCTCCCTCTGAAATAAACTGTCGCTTGTCGTACAATTTTAACACCTGGTCTGAATCGATCCTTAACCGGCTCACCCTTCTAATATCCTTTTATCAACAAAACATGGTAGCCAGAGGATGGTTGAATAACGGTCCGGTCGAAGTGAGTTGATTGGGTGTGAGAAGGAGAGTGACGGAAGGACGGTTCCAAAAAAGAGACGGGTGAAAGAAATTCGGGGGAGGACAATAATTCTGCTCAACTCGGGAAACTGATCTAAAAGGTGCACCATAAACAAGGTAAGCAAAACCTGTTAAATCAAACTTTGCATATTGTCGTATAGTCTGTCTAAATTCTGATCAGTATTTCCGAGTAAGTATGAATTCTTGTGTAAATTTATAATTTGCTGACGAGTCAAAGAACAGTAGAGTGAACATATGTGGTACGAGCCAGCGACGGCTGGTGTGATATAAATCATTGATGAGATATCAGTAAGGGGATAGCTGATTACTATTCATTAAATCTGGCGCCGAGGGGATAGATTGTGTAATTTTGTCCCGTGACCCGGTCAGCGCAGTCTGATAGCTTTCAATGATGAGAGATCACTTAAAGGCCTAAAAAGTTCCAATAGGGATCGGACATATATAAATTCAGTTCCGATAGGGGTTGGACATGTGTGTATTAATTCTGATAGGGGTTAGTGCGATATAAATCAGGAATAGAGATCGGTAAGGGGATAGTTAATTACTATTCATTAAATCTGGCACCGAGGGGGGAAAGTGTCATTTTCTCCTGCGACCCGGCACGGCACAGTCCGATAGAAATTCACTGATAAGGATCGGCTTTCAGGGGTCAGAGAGATAACGTGTATTAATTTTGATATTGTTAATTCGATAGGGGTCAGTAGGGGATAGAGTTGGATTCTAGAGTTGAATTCTATCCAGTAAATCCGCTTAGTTCGGTCTGATAGGGGTCGATTAATAAGAAATCAGAGATATAACCTGTAATTGTGTGTTTTGTCTTGTTTTGTCTATTTGTAACTGTTTAAATGAAAATGAAAGGTGGTTGTAATTGTTTCCATTAAGATTGTTGGTGGTCACATAGAGAGAGAGAGATAGAATTATATAATAAGGATTATTGGATAAATCCGAAACTTCTATATTGTATGTATCAATGACTTCTGTGTTGGATGTATAATCAGGAATGAAATGACTGATGTATAATTGAAATAATATCTGAACATAATATTTGAAAGTTGAGACTAATTAGTCGAATAGATCCCTTGGTTGTGCGCTCCACAAATCCCATACCGACTCATGCGTTTTTCTCGAACTAAAACATACAAAGGAGAAGCTCAGAGATAAGACAGAGCACGTGTAGCAGTGTCTCTTCAGTATATCGTGGGTATTAATCAACGTCGGGCGAAGTATATGCTAACTATATTCAGATAGAAGGAGAGGATTACGATTAAAACTACGATTAAATTCGATTGAATTAAATTTAATTACGACTAAAGCAAATTCACAATGGCGACCCCCAATACTCCAAAACTGAGGTTTAATGAGTTTTTAGAACAAAAAATAGAATATAGATCAGGGGAAAGGGACAATGGAAGCACATGAAGAAAGTTTGGGAGGGTTTAAAGCTAAAATGGACACAGGAAGGTCATTTAGGAGGAGGACCGCCATCCGCAGTTCAGCTGAAAACAATGGAATGTGGGTTAAAAGAGACGTTGCAGGAAGCTAGAGAGAAAGAGACAGAAAAGAACAAAATTCAAGTATTTAAGAAAGAAGGGTCAGATACGAAGGGAGCGAGATTAATGAGAATCCTAATTGAGGGAAAACTTTGGGCGTTTAAATTAGTGCTATTTTCTGTTGTTCAGATGCCGGAGTAACAAATACAGATAACTGTAAATTGGGTCTATTTGCGGAGAATCTCAGTTCCATAGCATTGGTGGTTCAGTGGTGGAGTTCTCGCCTGCCACGTGGGAGGCCGGGGTTCGGTTCCCAGCTGAGGTGTAAAGAATAGTTATATATGTCTGAGTCTTTGGTTGTAATTGAACTGGTTGTTTTGCAGAGAAAGTTATAGTCACTAGTATTGGTATAAGATATAAACTGAACGTTTTAAATAGTTTGTTTGGTTCAAATTGAAAGACTAATTCATTCAACTTAATATAAGAACGGAGATTTTGATGCAAGGCGATGTCTGTTCACTAAATGATTTGTTGGGAATAATACATTGGGAAAAGAGTCGTAATTAAAATGCTAATTCAAAGACGAGACAGTAACTTAAATCAAATTAATTCTGAATAATAACGAGGGAACAATTACGATAGATTGGTGTCCATCGAAATGTTTTTATAAGATTAGCGAATTGAGAGATGTTGATTGATGTTGTAAACTCTAAATCAGGATTCAACAGATGTGATAAATTACGTTTGGTTTATCGAACCCGAAATACTGTTGTTGCAGACAGCCAACCATTATTTACAATGAGTTGAAAATCGTTGCGAAATAAGTCAAGATTGAGCGCTTGTTGATGACATCACTAGCGAGGTTTCCGTCGCCACGGAAATGATGTCTTGACTGGGGGTGACAGAGAAAATGGTTAGTGTCCTTAAAAAGGAGTATGTAAATCGTCAGGAAAGATGCTAAAAACTAGCAGCTGATTCGCTGGGTGGGTATCATTGATTTGTGGCGTTTATTTGGACTAATTGGGCCGTGAGAGAGAGGGATTGGATGTCTGAGTCATAAAACATCGTGATGGTGGATTCTGATGGTTGTTGATTTTTGGTTTGATCGTTTGAATAGCACCAGTGAATTTGAGCACTGTTTCCATTATGTGGAACGGTGTCAGGGTATTAATGGTGAAAAGCAACCTCTATGGTAAAACATAATTGTACATGTTTCGGTAAACTAGCGAGGTTGAATTTGGTTATTTGAACATTTCCCTTGATACGTAACAGGGGCAAGTTGTTTTTCCTTGAGGAGCACGCAGATGGTGTTTTGTTTTATTGAGATGTAAATGTGAGTTGAAGGAGCCAAGGAAAATACGTTATTTTTATTAAATATCAGGGATTATAATATTGGGGAGAATGAGGCCATAAACGACCAAATTGGAAAGGCCTGGAAGTTTTGATTAATCATTAAGGTTTGCAAATATATACACATAAAACATTTGTTAGGACTATTTGTTTTGGTGCAAAGGTATTTTAAAGAGACACGCTCAAATATGGAACTTTATGAGTTTTTATTTTATGAGTTTTAAATTACACAAGTGAATTTGGATTTTAAGGATAAAGGGTTCTTTAATATGTCTAGTGTAGTATAGAACTTGACTATAAAAGGGTGGGTTGACTCATGGACCTTATCATGACTGTCTTCTAAGGTCTGATCAGCCTTAGGGGAGAGTCATTGGTATAATGAATGTGGTCATATTGAGTACTAGTTTTAAGGTAAATTCATTATAAAGGAGTTTAGGTTATGAGGTTAGGATAGGATATATATTAAGCCAATAGGGCAGGGAATTACATAGAAAAATAAGTTTCAGTTCTTAGGGGTGATAAATCACTGTAGACAAGGAATTCTGCACTCTGCAACATATATTAAATTCATGTTATTGTCAGATAGAATACTAAGAGTCCTTGAAGGAAGGATTTTGATATGATAAGCATTTGTTTTGAATTTTTTTTTTGACCATTAGGGGTTAAAAAAAAAAATTTAAAAAATAAAAAAAAAAAAGTATTAAATTTAACAGGTATATAGGACATCTGTGATGATTTAGGATTATTGTTAGATGGATTAAGGAAATGTAAGGACTTTAGAGATTGACACTCATAGACATGATTTTGGATAAAGTCAAACAATTAGAAGCTTAGTGGTATTTGAGAAATATGAGAGAAAAGGTTTAAATTGGTAAATATATATTTAAGAAAATATATAAGTAGTGCAGATAGTTCTTAAGTAGATAAGAAACTTGACAGGGAATTGGTACTGGATTGACGCCCAAGGGAGAATTGGACATGTGGAAAACTAAAAGGGGCTCCTTCATGATGTCAGACATAAAGATAATATACTAATCTTACCTAAGTCATTATTTAGAGTAGGTAAGGTTGATACCTGGGCAGAGTCAGGTATCAAAAGGGGGATGGGTAAATTGTGGTCTAGGATAGGATGGGGCTTATTGGATAAAAAAAAAAAAAAAAAATGTAAGCTAACAATTGGGCATAGAAGTTAAAGATATAATCAGATAAAACATATGAGAAATTGTTTGTTAACCAAGCCTGTATGTCCAGGATTGTATGCATTACAGGTGAACTACAGGTGAAGTCACTCAATCCAGTCCCAGAGGCTTGGGGACCATAGAAGACCCCTGGTGACAGCTAGCTGAAAGAGCTACCCAGATTCATATCGCACGGCGGAAGGGTAAGACACTTTTTTCACTGTCGGACAATAAACAGAGTTCGGGAGAAGAACTGGAATTAACAGAATTCCGGGGGCCAACTCTCGAATGAAGTAACCCTACCTGTCCTATCACCCCTGTTTTTGTTCATAGAGGTGAAGATGTGTCTGGCTCTGGCTAAGTGATGTGTATTTTGTTCCAAAATAAGCATAAGAGATCCCTAGATCTGGGTAGATAAGAAGTTAGAATAGAGATTACACGGTAACCGACTTCGGACAGTTCTGGGATTGGAGAAGAGGGTATCCTTATAGCATGGAGGATCCCACAAGGGTGGATAGGTTTTCCATGATATGGGGAAATCTGGGAGCAATGTTGAACTTTGTAAAGGTGATGAAATCCTACTAACCATCAAAACTATTAAGCTCTCTGATGCAGGAACTCACACCCTCGGACTACAAAGGACGAGGACAGACATGATGGGTGTGTTTTCTATCAAGGTACTGCCAAGACCAGAGGTAACCGGACACACTCCTCTACCACCACTGTGTTAAAAAATACCATTCAGGTAATTAATGTTAGAGACTATTCGGCTATTGATTAATTAGAAACTGAGACTGGTTTTGATAGTAGGGACAATTTGTGGCTGTCTTATATGAGGTACACAGCTAAAACCCTGAGAGGAAAGGACTGTATTATTTGAAGTTATGCTAGACCTGTTCTGGCTACACCCATTTGCTGTAGGAGAAGGAGAGGGGTGGTTGTGTATTTTGAGAAGTTTTTACCAGGTTAAGCCCAATTCAACCCTCTGTTCCTCTTTGAGCCTTGTGTTTCCTGCAGTACCTCCTCATCGGGCCTCTTGGGGTGTTGAGGCATATGGGGGCAATTACGAGTGCATCACGGGTACAGGTAATGGCATTGATTATGGGAGATTGCCTGAAGCTGATTGCAGGAGTAACATAACCATTAATTCCACTTGGCCAGTTACAGGCCTAAACCAAACTAGTGGTCTGGCTGATGTATGGTGGATGAGTGAAGCCAAAAGAGGGCTGAGACCCATTCTTAGAGGAGAATGGCAAGGTACGTGTGGTCTGACCAGTTTGATAATTCCACTGACCATTGTTGATGTTGTTGCTGAACAGCTGCTGAGTTCTGTAACCAGGGGACCTGAAAACATTCCATCCCATGGGAGACAAATGTAGTAGTGCTCCATGGACAGAGGATGTAGTTGACATACACACTAACCTGTTGGGAGTGTCAGTGGGGATTCCTCATGAGTTTCAGGCCTTGGGTAGGAATGATGGACTCTGGCACTTACTACCTACTATGGGTCCAGCCATGGTGGATGCTGGACAGACTGCATGGATTAATTATATCTACTATGATCAACAGCGTTTTGTGAATTACTCCCGTGATGCACTCACTAGTATGTCTGAACAGCTTGAGGCCACATTTGGGGTTTCCAGACAGAATAGACTTGCCTTGGATATGCTTCTTGCCATTCAGGGGGACGTCTGCAAGATGTTCGGTAAACAATGTTGCACGTATATTCCTAATACCAGTCCAGATGATAGTTTTTAAACTTCACAATCTAAGGCGGGGTTGATGCACGATCTGCTAAGATGAGGTCCACGGGGGTGGAGGAGTCTGTTCTCTTGGCCTGGTTTGGTAAGTGCACTGGTAGGATGGTTACTGGATTTCTGACCCTAATTCTTGTATTATTTGTTATTGATGTGATGTGCTGCTTGCATCATACTGTGTTTTGACAAGTCTGTTACAGATGTGGTGAGGGCTTCAGGCATGATGCCTTTGCTTGATGCTCCAGTTGGCGATGCCGATACGGAAGCATGCTTTCAGGGAGGATGGGACTGACTGATGATGACACATGGTTTGGAGTCCCTGGGTGGCAAGGAGCCCACTTGGTACAGGATAGAAGTAGCTGAGAGGACCAGATGGTTTCTAATAATTCTTTACTCTGTTTTCCATGACCAAAGTTTTATCCTACATCTTACATGTCAATAACAATAAAGTTTTATCCTGTTTTTGATAAGTGACACCCTTGGGGGGAACAAGGGCATACAACAAAGGCATATATAACTTGTTATTAGTAATAAACTTTTTATTATTTTCATGAAATGCTATGACTGCTGAAATAAAGGATAGTTGAGTGACACCTAGCTGGTGTCAAAAGGGGGACCTAAATTTCACACTGTTTTCTTTTGTTCTGTTTTTGAATGAGCTGTTCTCTTTTGACATGAAGGTAGTTTACACTTTGTAACTGTTATATGATTCATTGCTGAGTTTTTGTTCACACCCTTGGGGTTATTTTACATTATAGCCATTACCATATATATGATTGAATATTATCTGCTGTTGCCTTGTGTGGATGTATGTATGTGTTATGCTACCTAGCTGATTTGAACCATTCTTAAAAGTATCAGGGCCATGGAACTTTCTCATGCTGGAAAAAATACAGAAGGGAGGGCACATTCAGAGCGTGGGGTTGCGAGAACAAGCGGTCTTTTTTGGTTAGATAACAGGAGCCAGGTGCGAGATAACGGTATGGAGCATGAGACCCATCTTTCAGTTTTTGCAGCAATTTTAGGAGGGGGATCCAGTTGCTTTTAATGATTAAGCTTCTCCATTGTATGTCGTGTCCCATCTGGGATGGGAAGAGGGGGAAATTATTTTTCTTTGTGGGCCATTTCCGGATAGACATACCTAGTTTAGGATATTTTTCCTTTTTGGATTATGTCTTCGTTTTTGCTTGGAGTAATGTATCTGGACTATATCACATCTCTTAGGAGATGTGAAGAGAGGGTATCAGAAACTTTTTCCTGCTGGAAAAAGCTGCCTAATGTGGACAATAATTTTTACTTTTATTTTGAGCTGTTCTCCGCTCTGTTAAATGAGGGTTATAAAGCCAACTTAGTACATAGTGGGATTGAATGGAGAACATGATGGTAATACATAAATATCTATTTCTGTTTAATACCGTGCCTTATTTCATAGTCCTTTTGGGAGAAGTTTCTCTTTGTGTCTGGATCCAGTTAGGTTGTGTCACGTCTCTGGTGAGACGTGAAGAGAGGGTTTTGTAAGGAATTGCTATTTCGTATGCAAGTGACTAACTTACTGCTAATTACATGGCTACAACTCACAGTAAAGCCTGTGGGGTCCCCCACAGGATAGCTCCCACATTACACACATAATCTCCTTTTATTTTTAACCGAACACTGTGCCCGAAGAAGATCCTACGATGACGGACAGACAACTGAGCCAATGGCGGAAGACTACAGACTACAACCAGCTGAACCAATCCGGAGATCCGATCTTCCTAGGGTCAACCTACTTTCTGTGACGTATATAAGAGCTGTGCTGACTGTTTACGCTCTCTCTGCCTGCCGTTCCACACGAACTAACGGAAGAGCCGTATTTACGTGTACCAGATATTCTCCCTCTGAAATAAACTGTCGCTTGTCGTACAATTTTAACACCTGGTCTGAATCGATCCTTAACCGGCTCACCCTTCTAATATCCTTTTATCAACAGCTACCAGGGATGAATGGCGTAAGGGGGGAGGTGCAAACTACTAAAACCGGTGTCAGCTAACTGGGATGAATTGAGTTAGGGGGTGAGGTGCCGACTACTAAAACTTCTGTTAGCTACCTGGGATGAATGGAGTTATGGGGGGAGGTGCTGACGTCTAAAACTTATGTTAGCTACCAGGGATGAATGGAGTAAAGGGTGAGATGCTAACTACTAAATCGTCTGTTAGCTACCAGGGATGAATGGAGTTAGGGGGGAGGTGCTGACTAATCATCTGTTAGCTACCAGGGATGAATGGTGTAAGGGGGAGGTGCTAACTATTAAAACCGCTGTTAGCTTCCTGGGATGAATGGAGTTAGGTGGGAGGTGCTAACTACTAAAACGTCTGTTAGGTACCTGGGGTGAATGGAGTTAGGGGGCAGGTGCTGACTACTAAAACCCCTGTTAGCTACCTGGGATGAATGGAGTTAGGGGGTGAGGTGCTGACTACTAAAACCTCTGTTAGCTACCTGGTACATACTGCTTTGGGTGCTTATCTAATCTTATGAAGGGGAAGCTCCAGATAGCCCAGAATAAACTGATCAGGGTAGTATTGAAAGTGAGTCCACATACTCACATAGGCAGGAGCTGCTTTCAGGAACTCAACTGGCTGCCTGTTGAAGCTAGTGTCCCCGATTAGACTAGGTTTGGTTTACAGGAGTATTTATGGTCCTGCGCCCAGATATCTAAGTTATTACTTTCCTCGTGTTAGGGATGCACACAATCACAGCACTAGATCAGGCGTTGCTGATGTGTGCTTATACAGGTTCAGGAGTAAGGCTGGGAAAGGTACTTTCTTGTATACTGGAGCCTCAGAATGGAATGAGTTGCCTCTGCCCATAAAAACAACGTCCTCTCTGGGCAGCTTTAAAAATAAAGTAAAAATATGTTTTATGTCTTCTGTATCCATATGAATAACCCCTATGATGTAACTGGAATGATGAGATAGATGTTCTTCTTCTCTGTTGTTGTTTTATTATTTCACTGCCATACTGTGTTCGATCTTGTCTAGCCATCTTGTCTCAAGAGGACCACCAGACTTTATTGTGTGTTATCCTCAATGATTTTATTCATGTGCATGTATTGCCTTTTCAAGTTTTATGTGTGCTTGTTTTTTTAAATGGTGAAATGAATAAACTAAACTGAACAACTAACTATCATGGTCCAAGCACACCAAGACAGTTGTGAAGGGGGCACGACAAAACCTACTCCCCCTCAGGAGACTGAAAAGATTTAGCATGGATCCCCAGATTCTCAAAAAGTTCTACAGCTGCACCATTGAGAGCATCCTGACCGGTTGCATTACCGCCTGGTATGGTAACTGCTCGGCATCTGACCGCAAGCTGCTACAGAGGGTACTGCGTATGGCCCAGTACATCACTGGGGCCATGCTTCCTGACATCCAGAACCTAAATACTAGAGGAAGGCCCAAAAAATGATCAAAGACTCCAGTCACCCAAGTCATAGACTGTTCTTTCTGCTACCGCACAGCAAGCGGTACCGGAGCGCCAAGTCTAGGACCAAAAGGCTCCTTAACAGCTTCTATCCCCAAGCCATAAGACTGCTGAACAATTAATCAAATGGCTACCCGGACTATCTACATTGACCCCCCCCCCCCTTTGTTTTTACACTGCTGCTACACACTGTTTGTTATCTTTGCATAGTCACTTTACAAATGACCTCCACTAACCTGTACCCCCGCACATTGACTCTGTACCGGTACCCCCTGTATATAGCTTCGTTATTGTTGTCATTTTCTTGCGTTGAACCGCATTGTTGGTTAAGGGCTTGTAAGTAAGCATTTCACGGTATATTTGGTATATTCGGCGCATGTGACAAATACAATTTTATTTGATTGAGATGAATTTAACAAGTGGCATCAATAAGGGATAATAGCTTTCACATGGATTCATCTGGTCAGTCTACGTCATTGAAAGAGCAGGTGCTCTTAATGTTTTGTATACTCAGTGTATGTTATTAGAGTCTACGAAACTGAAATTGGTCTCTTGTGCTGGGCCACAGGTTTAATACAGAGTACTGGTGACTCTTTAATCCAGTAGGGTTTCTACTAACCAAATATTGTAACAATACAGAGGCGGATGCAAGATGCAAGCAACGATGGTTTAATGAATACAGTTTACAGCAGCAACAGGACAGACAGACTGTACTCAGACGGAATCCGACCCAGGGACTAGGGCGCATCCTCCTATGATAGCGTGCTGAGAAATCCAGGGGAGAGTGTCCGGATGGGTAGGAAGGAGCACAGCATATAATCCACACAAGGGCGGCGAGAGATGAGCACGGACACACGACACAACCTCAGGGAAGTAACAACGATCTGACAACAAGAAACACTGGTTACAGAACATATAAAGGGAAGATAAGTGATTTCAGCTGGCGCAGACAATCAGGCCGAGATTGGGAACCACGCCCACACAAACACGGGAGAGAGAGAGAGAGAGAGAGAAAGAGAAAAGGAGGCAGTGGATTCATGAACCGTGACAATACCCCCCCCCCTAGGAACGCCTCTTGGCGTTCCCAGGCGAATTTACCTGTCGATTGAAATCATCGATAAGGGAGTGATCCAGAATGTCCCTAGCAGGTACCCAACTTCTCTCCTCCGGGCCGTAACCCTCCCAGTCCACCAGGTACTGGAATCCGCGTCCCCTCCTTCTAGAGTCCAAAATACGATTGACAGAAAAGGTGGGTTCCCCATCAACAAGTCGTGGCGGCGGGGGAACCGGGACCGGCGGGTTAATGCGTGCCTGAAACACAGGTTTTATTTTAGACACATGAAAGGTAGGATGAATTCTCCTATACGCCGGAGGAAGCTGGAGCCGGACCGCCACCGGACTAATGATCCTGGTGACTTTGAACGGGCCGATAAATTTGGGGCAAGCTTGTTCGAAACGGATCGGAGTGGAATGTTCTTAGTAGAAAGCCACACTCTTTGGCCAACGACGTATACCGGAGGCTTCGACCGGTGGCGATCGGCCTTAGCCTTGGTGCGCGCCCCCACCCGGAGAAGAGTCTCACGGGCTCTGCTCCATGCGTGACGGCACCTCTGGATGAAAGCGTGAGCGGAGGGAACAGTGACCTCGGACTCCGTACTGGGAAAGATAGGTGGCTGGTAACCTAAACTACACTCAAACGGAGAGAGACCCGTGGCTGCCACTGGCAACGAATTGTGAGCGTACTCAACCATAGAGAGTTGTTGACTCCAGGAAGAGGGATTCTTAGAAACCAAACATCGCAACACTCTCTCCAAATCTTGGTTGGCCCTCTCCGCTTGACCGTTGCTCTGGGGATGAAACCCTGAAGACAGGCTGACACTCGCTCCCAGTAACCTACAAAACTCTTGCCAAAACTTGGACACAAATTGGGGAACTGTGAATGACACGAGCCATCAGTGGCCACCAAAAGCGTTGCTTAACCAAAAAGCTAGTGCGGCTGACTCCTGGATGACACGCTACGTTGGAGCAATGCCCCCACCGAATAACATCGGACCGACACCCCTCCGGCACAAACAACCGATTAGGCGGGCAACCGGGCGGAGGCGTTACCCCTTCTAAGGCCGTTTTGACCCTCGATTCAACCTCCCATGTGAGTGTGGAGACCACTAGGGTCCCGGGTAGGATGCACTCGGGAGTGGATGGGCGTTCGGAATGGTCAAAAATGCGAGAAAGGGAATCGGGTTTGACATTCTTGGAACCCGGGCGATACGAGAGAGAGAAGTCAAAACGTCCGAAAAAGAGTGCCCACCGCGCCTGCCTGGAGTTGAGTCGCTTGGCGGTTCTGATATATTCCAAATTCTTGTGATCGGTCCAAACTATAAAAGGTACCCCCGAACCCTCCAACCAATGGCGCCACTCCTCCAGTGCTAACTTCACTGCCAACAACTCTCTGTTGCCAATGTCGTAGTTGCGTTCCGCAGGTGATAACCGATGGGCAAGGAACGCGCAAGGGTGCATCTTGTCGTCAGAAGAGGAACGTTGGGAAAGTACCGCACCTACCCCCACCTCTGAAGCGTCCACCTCCACCACGAACTGACGCGAGGGATCGGGAGCTATGAGGATGGGAGCCGAAACAAAGCGGCTCTTGAGTTTGACGAATGCAGCCTCGGCTGTATCGGACCACCTGAACGTCACTCTGGGGGAGGTTAAGGCGGTAAGAGGAGCGACTATCTGGCTAAAGTTGCGAACGAAACGCCGGTAGAAATTGGCGAATCCCAGAAACCTCTGTAGGGCCTTACGGGAATCTGGGCTTGGCCAATCCACCACAGCCTTAACCTTGTCAGGATCCATGCGAATACCTTCAGTCGAGACGATGTAACCTAGGAATGGAACGGATTGTGCATGAAAAATGCATTTCTCCGCCTTGACAAAAGTCCATTCTCCAACAACCTCTGAAGCACTCGTCTGACGTGCTGAACGTGTTCCTGGAGAGAAGAAGAAAAAATCAGTATGTCATCCAGGTAAACATATATGAACTGATCAATCATATCTCTCAGCACGTCATTTACGAGTGCCTGGAAAACCGCTGGGGAGTTGGATAGCCCAAAAGGCATGACCAAATATTCGAAGTGCCCTCTGGGGGTGTTAAACGCGGTCTTCCATTCACCCCCTTATGCGAACCAAATGATATGCATTACGTAAATCCAACTTAGTGAACACGGATGCTCCCTGTAACCTTTCAAAGGCTGAGGACATCAACGGTAAGGGATAGGTATTCTTCACTGTGATGTTATTCAACCCACGGTAATCAATGCAAGGACGCAGAGATCCGTCCTTCTTCTCCACAAAGAAGAACCCCGCCCCCGCTGGAGAAGAGGAAGGACGAATGAATCCAGATGCCAGAGAACCAGAGATGTATCTCTCCATAGCCTCCCTCTCAGGAACAGAGAGTGAATATAACTTGCCTTTAGGCGGAGACTCACCTGGCAATAATTCTATTGCACAGTCATATGGACGATGCGGAGGAAGAGAAGCAGCACGGGACTTACTGAACACCTCCTTCAGGTCGAGGTATTCAACGGGCACGTTAGACAAATCCACTGCCTCCTCTAGAAACACAGAATCAGACACAGACAAACAAGCAGACACTAAACAGGACTCAAGACACTTGTTACTCCACATGGATATAGAGTTATGACCCCAGTCAACTCTGGGGTTGTGTTGGGTGAGCCAAGGGTGGCCGAGAACTAATGGTGCAAGGGGTGAGTCCATGAGTAGAAATGATAGTGTCTCAGTGTGATTGCCAGAAGTGATGAGTGTGATAGGTTCAGTGGTGTGAGAAATGTTGGGTAGTTCTTGACCATTGAGAGCGTTGACGGATATCTTGTGCGTGAGTGAGGTGATAGGAATCTGGAGTTTGTGAGCGAGCTTGAAGTCCATGAAATTACCCTCTGCTCCTGAGTCCAGTAAGGCTTGGGTGTCGTGCGTGTGGTTGGCCCATCTTAGTCTTACCGGGAGGAGAGTAGATGATGAGGTCTTCTCTGTGGTGACACCACCCGATAGTAGCCTCATGCTTACTACCGGGCCTAATCTTTTACCGGGCAGGAGTGGATAAAGTGGCCCGCTCTACCACAGTAGAGACAGAGTCCTTGGGATCTCCGCCTCTCCCTCTCTTCCCGGGAGAGGCGAGCTCTCCCCAGCTGCATGGGTTCGTGAGCGGAGGCTGAACTGGCCGTGTTCCCGCCGCTGGCATGCCAGCCCTCCGTGTCGTTATACGGTCTGTTAGGGCATGCTCGGCGGCCAACACGACTCAGACGAGCGTCGACCCTCAAGGCTAGTTCCACTAGTCCATTTAAACTCCTGGGAAGGTCCAGAACATAAATCTCCTTCTGGATCCGGTCCTCCAGCCCATGCAGGAACATGTCCCACTGCGCCTCCTCGTTCCACTGACACTCTGCGGCCAGAGTGCGGAATTGGATGGAGTATTCCGATACTGAACGGTCTCCTTGGCGAAGGTCAGCGAGTAGTCTGGCCGCCTCCCTACCCGCCACGGCCCGATCGAAGACCCTTCTCATCTCCTCGGAGAGTGTCTGGAAAGAGGTGCAGCATGGGTCCTGGTTCGCCCACACCGCCGTTCCCCAAAGAGCCGCTTTGCCTGATAGCAGTGTGAGAACGAATGCTACCTTAGACTGTTCACGGTTGAAGGTCCGTGGCTGCAACGAGAAATGCATGGAACATCTCGTAAGAAAAGCTCTGCAATAGTCAGGATCACCTGAATAACCCTCTGGTGTCGGTAGCCGTGGCTCTAGCTGGGAATCCGGCTCTGGCGGGGCGGGTTGAACTGCCGGTGTAGGTGGCGCAGCGAGACCCCTCAGATGTTGTAATTGTTGGGTCAGCTGGGATACCTGCGTCGCAATGGCTTGTACTGCCCGACCTGTGCTGGAGATGTTCTCCTCTTGTTGATCCATACTCGTGATACTGCGGGAAATGAATTCGGTCAGACTCGTTGAACTCGCTGCATCCATGGTCTGGTCAGATCGTTCTGTAACAATACAGAGGCGGATGCAAGATGCAAGCAACGATGGTTTAATGAATACAGTTTACAGCAGCAACAGGACAGACAGACTGTACTCAGACGGAATCCGACCCAGGGACTAGGGCGCATCCTCCTATGATAGCGTGCTGAGAAATCCAGGGGAGAGTGTCCGGATGGGTAGGAAGGAGCACAGCATATAATCCACACAAGGGCGGCGAGAGATGAGCACGGACACACGACACAACCTCAGGGAAGTAACAACGATCTGACAACAAGAAACACTGGTTACAGAACATATAAAGGGAAGATAAGTGATTCCAGCTGGCGCAGACAATCAGGCCGAGATTGGGAACCACGCCCACACAAACACGGGAGAGAGAGAGAGAGAGAGAGAGAAAGAGAAAAGGAGGCAGTGGATTCATGAACCGTGACAAATATGGTTTGTTTTTTTGAGGTGGACTGTGTTGTACATATCTAGCAGCACTTTATTCTCCATCCCTTCTATAGCCCCAATGCAATACACCTCTAATAGACTGTACATTGGATACATATTGGCTTGAAGAGAGAAAGCTTGTCTACCTGTCTCAGCTAAAGTGGAGTGGGACATACTCAGTAGGGTCTCTATTAACCAAATATGGTGAGGGGGACTGTGTTGCACGGTCTACTGCTTGCTGGCTTTTCACTATGGAGGAGGTGGAGAACGAACTGCTGCTGGGTATGTGCGACACAGTCACCCTCCAAAACTACACATATTTGGTTAGTAAGGACCCTAATGAGTCTTGTCCCGCCCACTTTAGCTGAGACGGGTGTCTTGTTTTGCACACTTTGTACAAAATAATACAATGCAGTACTACAGGATATTTCTTAACGTAGCTCTTTATTAGCTAGCTATAACTGGCATGTTCACATATTGCCAACCAGGATCAAACTGACCAATGACCTTTTTTATTTTATTTTAATTCACCTTTATTTAACCAGGTAGGCAAGTTGAGAACAAGTTCTCATTTACAATTGCGACCTGGCCAAGATAAAGCAAAGCAGTTCGACAGATACAACGACAGAGTTACATATGGAGTAAAACAAACATACAGTCAATAATACAGTATAAACGAGTCTATATACAATGTGAGCAAATGAGGAGAGAAGGGAGGTAAAGGCAAAAAAGGCCATGGTGGCAAAGTAAATACAATATAGCAAGTAAAACACTGGAATGGTAGTTTTGCAATGGAAGAATGTGCAATGTAGAAATAAAAATAATGGGGTGCAAAGGAGCAAAATAAATAAATTAATTAAATATAGTTGGGAAAGAGGTAGTTGTTTGGGCTAAATTATAGGTGGGCTATGTACAGGTGCAGTAATCTGTAAGATGCTCTGACAGTTGGTGCTTAAAGCTAGTGAGGGAGATAAGTGTTTCCAGTTTCAGAGATTTTTGTAGTTCCTTCCAGTCATTGGCAGCAGAGAACTGGAAGGAGAGGCGGCCAAAGAAAGAATTGGTTTTGGGGGTGACTAGAGAGATATACCTGCTGGAGCGTGTGCTGCAGGTGGGAGATGCTATGGTGACCAGCGAGCTGAGATAAGGGGGGACTTTACCTAGCAGGGTCTTGTAGATGACATGGAGCCAGTGGGTTTGGCGACGAGTATGAAGCGAGGGCCAGCCAACGAGAGCGTACAGGTCGCAATGGTGGGTAGTATATGGGGCTTTGGTGACAAAACGGATTGCACTGTGATAGACTGCATCCAATTTGTTGAGTAGGGTATTGGAGGCTATTTTGTAAATGACATCGCCAAAGTCGAGGATTGGTAGGATGGTCAGTTTTACAAGGGTATGTTTGGGAGCATGAGTGAAGGATGCTTTGTTGCGAAATAGGAAGCCAATTCTAGATTTAATTTTGGATTGGAGATGTTTGATATGGGTCTGGAAGGAGAGTTTACAGTCTAACCAGACACCTAAGTATTTGTAGTTGTCCACGTATTCTAAGTCAGAGCCGTCCAGAGTAGTGATGTTGGACAGGCGGGTAGGTGCAGGTAGCGATCGGTTGAAGAGCATGCATTTAGTTTTACTTGTATTTAAGAGCAATTGGAGGCCACGGAAGGAGAGTTGTATGGCATTGAAGCTTGCCTGGAGGGTTGTTAACACAGTGTCCAAAGAAGGGCCGGAAGTATACAGAATGATGTCGTCTGCGTAGAGGTGGATCAGAGACTCACCAGCAGCAAGAGCGCCCTCATTGATGTATACAGAGAAGAGAGTCGGTCCAAGAATTGAACCCTGTGGCACCCCCATAGAGACTGCCAGAGGTCCGGACAGCAGACCCTCCGATTTGACACACTGAACTCTATCAGATAAGTAGTTGGTGAACCAGGCGAGGCAATCATTTGAGAAACCAAGGCTGTCGAGTCTGCCGATGAGGATGTGTTGATTGACAGAGTCGAAAGCCTTGGCCAGATCAATGAATACGGCTGCACAGTAATGTTTCTTATTGATGGCGGTTAAGATATCGTTTAGGACCTTGAGTGTGGCTGAGGTGCACCCATGACCAGCTCTGAAACCAGATTGCATAGCAGAGAAGGTATGGTGAGATTCGAAATGGTCGGTAATCTGTTTGTTGACTTGGCTTTCGAAGACCTTAGAAAGGCATGGTAGGATAGATATAGGTCTATAGCAGTTTGAGTCAAGAGTGTCCCCCCCTTTGAAGAGGGGGATGACCGCAGCTGCTTTCCAATCTTTGGGAATCTCAGACGACACGAAAGAGAGGTTGAACAGGCTAGTAATAGGGGTGGCAACAATTTCGGCAGATAATTTTAGAAAGAAAGGGTCCAGATTGTCTAGCCCGGCTGATTTGTAGGGGTCCAGATTTTTCAGCTCTTTCAGAACATCAGCTGAACGGATTTGGGAGAAGGAGAAATGGGGAAGGCTTGGGCGAGTTGCTGTTGGGGGTGCAGTGCTGTTGACCGGGGTAGGAGTAGCCAGGTGGAAAGCATGGCCAGCTGTAGAAAAATGCTTATTGAAATTCTCAATTATGGTGGATTTATCAGTGGTGACAGTGTTTCCTATCTTGTGGGCAGCTGGGAGGAGGTGTTCTTATTCTCCATGGACTTTACAGTGTCCCAGAACTTTTTTGAGTTAGTGTTGCAGGAAGCAAATTTCTGCTTGAAAAAGCTAGCCTTGGCTTTTCTAACTGCCTATGTATAATGGTTTCTAGCTTCCCTGAACAGCTGCATATCACAGGGGCTGTTCGATGCTAATGCAGAACGCCATAGGATGTTTTTGTGTTGGTTAAGGGCAGTCAGGTCTGGGGAGAACCATGGGCTATATCTGTTCCTGGTTCTAAATTTCTTGAATGGGGCATGTTTATTTAAGATGGTTAGGAAGGCATTTCAAAAAAATATCCAGGCATCCTCTACTGACGGGATGAGATCAATATCCTTCCAGGATACCCCGGCCAGGTCGATTAGAAAGGCCTGCTCGCTGAAGTGTTTCAGGGAGCGTTTTACAGTGATGAGTGGAGGTCGTTTGACCGCTGACCCATTACGGATGCAGGCAATGAGGCAGTGATCGCTGAGATCTTGGTTGAAGACAGCAGAGGTGTATTTAGAGGGGAAGTTGGTTAGGATGATATCTATGAGGGTGCCCGTGTTCAAGGCTTTGGGGGGGTACCTGGTAGGTTCATTGATAATTTGTGTGAGATTGAGGGCATCAAGTTTAGATTGTAGGATGGCTGGGGTGTTAAGCATGTTCCAGTTTAGGTCGCCTAGCAGCACGAGCTCTGAAGATAGATGGGGGGCAATCAGTTCACATATGGTTTCCAGAGCACAGCTGGGGGCAGAGGGTGGTCTATAGCAGGCGTCAACGGTGAGAGACTTGTTTTTAGAGAGGTGGATTTTAAAAAGTAGAAGTTCAAATTGTTTGGGTACAGACCTGGATAGTAGGACAGAACTCTGCAGGCTATCTTTGCAGTAGATTGCAACACCACCCCCTTTGACCAATCATAGCACAGTATAATATGGCGGTAAAATGCAATTCAAATTCAGTATGTTTACACATATGAATATTACATCCCCCTTCTTCTAAAACAAAATAAAAATGTTTACATATTCTAAGGGTTGCTTTTGAATACATGCTCTGTGGTATGAACTCAAGGTAAGTAACCATTTATATTGCATACTACACCAACTGAATCAACATAGACTCTGAAACAATAATCCAACATACTGTTACTTTTCAAACAAGGGATTCTCAGCAACTCAGCTTTCACTGTAGAAATAACATCTTAACATTTCAAACAAATACAATACCCAAGCATTTCAAGTGAACTTTCAATAACAAGTTTACAGTCTGGAACTCTTTTAGGGCAGCGATCCGCCTACACCCTTTGACATTTCACAGGTCTAGGACAGCTCTGGGCTTGACCTCTCTTCCTGACCTTGTGCGATATGATGCTGAGCATGCTTCTGTGTCAGTCAACGGTTCTTGTGGTGTTGCAGGTAAGTATGGTGTATGTTGTGCTGTAAGTGTGTGTTTAGTCCATCATGTTCTCTTTCAGGGGAAGAGTTAATCTCATCAGTGTGTTGTTCTTTTGTGTTCAGTAGGTGATGACAATTGCGGGCGGTACACCGCTCCTTCTGTGGTGCGGATGTGATATGAACGTTCAGTGTCAGCTGGCTGGATGACGACTGCTGGCTTCCAGAGGCCATGCTCCTGGATTCTAACTGACTCTCCGTCGATCAGTGATGGCAGTGGTCTAGCTGACCTGTCGTAGTATCGCTTTTGTTGTTGTTGTCTCGGTGCACGTTTTTCATGCATTTCCTTGTAGCTGACGACCTCAGGTTGCAGCTGCTGGTTGGTGCTGGGAAGGATGGAGCTAAGCCTGTGGCTCATCAACAGCTGGGCTGGTGATTTGAAGTTGTCAACTGGAGTGTTGCGGTATTCAAGGAGACTGAAGTAGGGGTCTCTCTTGTCTGCTTTTGTTTTATCCATGAGTGATTTAGAAATCTGCACTGATTTTTCAGCAAGGCCATTACTTTGAGGGTAATGCAGGCTTGTGGTGACATGTGTGAACTCCCATGCTTTTGTGAAGGATTCAAACTCATTTGATTTGTAACAGGGCCCATTGTCAGATATTAAAGTCTCTACAATGCCATGCCTGGCAAAGGCTGCTTTCAGCTTGTGTATCACAGCTGCAGATGTGATGCTGTGAAGCTTGTCGAGTTCAAAGTATCTGCTGTAGTAGTCCACTGTTACGATGTAGTCCTCATTGTTCCAGGTGAACAGATCGGTTGCCACGACCTGCCAGGGTCGGTCTGGGATACACTGAGGTAACATTGGCTCTTTGGTGTTTGAGGGGCGTCGTTCAAGACATATGGCGCATTTACCAACAATGTCCTCTATTTGTTTGCACATTCCGGGCCAAAACAAAATGTCCCGTGCTCTCTGTTTGCACTTTTCCATGCCCATGTGTCCAGCATGGATCTTTGTCAAAATCTCTTCTCTGAGACTCCTTCTCTCCTTTGAAAATTATTCTGTTGATCTGTGATAGTTCATCACGATGGTTCCAGAATTCTGAGACACTCTGAGGGCATTTTCTCCTCTCCTCAGGCCATCCATCCTGTATGACTTTCCTCAGCTGTGTGAGTTGCGAGTCCTTTTCTGTCTCTGCTTGGCTCTCCTTCAGTTTTGTGTCACTAACTGGTAAGTTGCTGTACACAGTGTGCACTTGCATGTCCATGCCTTCACTGAGGCTGCTGTCCTTATAGGTAAGAGACTTCCTCGAGAGTGTGTCTGCGACAGGGAAGTCTTTGCCTGGACGGTGAGTGATTGTGAAGTTGTATTTTTGTAGTTGAAGGATCATTCTCTGTAGCCTTGGCGGGGCAGCGGCTAGTGGTTTCCTCACGATTGACTCAAGGGTCTTGTGGTCGGATTCCACAATGACTTGTCGTCCATATATGTACTGAATGAAACGTCTACATCCGAACAGAATGGCGTAGAGATCCTTTTCGATTCGAGCGTAGTTGATTTCACAGTCTGTGAGAGATTTGGAAGCGTAGCCGATGGGCTTTCCTTCTTGCAGTAGCACTTGCACCTAGTCCATACTTCGAAGCGTCCACTTGGAGTCTGAACTCTTTGTCGGGGTCGTAGTAGGCAAGGATTGGTGCTGGTTCTCTCGTGATCAAGTCTTTCACATTCTGGAAAGCAATGTCATGTTGCTTGTCCCAGAGAAACTCACTGGACTGCTTTAGCAGTTGACACAGGGGTGCATTAGCATTGGAGAGGCTGGGTGCGAACTTGGCTAAGTAGTCACTTTTTATAGCTACTGTTTACAGGCCTCCTGGGCCATATACAGCGTTTCTCACTGAGTTCCCTGAATTCCTATCGGACCTTGTAGTCATAGCAGATAATATTCTAATCTTTGGTGACTTTAATATTCACATGGAAAAGTCCACAGACCCACTCCAAAAGGCTTTCGGAGCCATCATCGACTCAGTGGGTTTTGTCCAACATGTCTCTGGATCCACTCACTGTCACAGTCATACGCTGGACCTAGTTTTGTCCCATGGAATAAATGTTGTGGATCTTAATGTTTTTCCTCATAATCCTGGACTATCGGACCACCATTTTATTATGTTTGCAATTGCAACAAATAATCTGCTTAGACCCCAACCAAGGAACATCAAAAGTCGTGCTATAAATTCACAGACAACACAAAGATTCCTTGATGTCCTTCCAGATTCCCTCTGTCTACCTAAGGACGCCATAGGACAAAAATCAGTTAACCATCTAACTGAGGATCTCAATTTAACCTTGCGCAATACCCTAGATGCAGTTGCACCCCTAAAAACTATAAACATTTCTCATAAGAAACTAGCTCCCTGGTACACAGAAAATACCCAAGCTCTGAAGAAAGCTTCCAGAAAATTGGAACGGAAATGGCGCCACACCAAACTGGAAGTCTTCCGACTAGCTTGGAAAGACGGTACCGTGCAGTACCGAAGAGCCCTTACTACTGCTCGATCATCCTATTTTTCTAACTTAATTGAGGAAAATAAGACCAATCCGAAATTCCTAACTAACTAAAAAGCAGCATTCCCCAAGAGAGGATGACTTTCACTTCAGCAGTAATAAATTCATGAACTTCTTTGAGGAAAAGATCATGATTATTAGAAAGCAAATTACGGACTCCTCTTTAAATCTGTGTATTCCTTCAAAGCTCAGTTGTCCTGAGTCTGCACAACTCTACCAGGAACTAGGATCAAGAGAGAGACTCAAGTGTTTTAGTACTATATCTCTTGACACAATGATGAAAATAATCATGGCCTCTAAACCTACAAGCTGCATACTGAACCCTATTCCAACTAAACTACTGAAAGAGCTGCTTCCTGTGCTTGGCCCTCCTATGTTGAACATAATAAACGGCTCTCTATCCACCGGATGTGTACCAAACTCACTAAAAGTGGCAGTAATAAAGCCTCTCTTGAAAAAGCCAAACCTTGACCCAGAAAATATAAAAAACTAAAAATTTTAGAGAAGGCTGTTGCGCAGCAACTCACTGCCTTCCTGAAGACAAACAATGTATACGAAATGCTTCAGTCTGGTTTTAGACCCCATCATAGCACTGAGACGGCACTTGTGAAGGTGGTAAATGACATTTTAATGGCATCGGACCGAGGCTCTGCATTTGTCCTCGTGCTCCTAGACCTTAGTGCTGCTTTTGATACCATCGATCACCACATTCTTTTGGAGAGATTGGAAACCCAAATTGGTCTACACGGACATGTTCTGGCCTGGTTTAGATCTTATCTGTCGGAAAGATATCAGTTTGTCTCTGTGAATGGTTTGTCCTCTGACAAATCAACTGTAAATTTCGGTGTTCCTCAAGGTTCCGTTTTAGGACCACTATTGTTTTCACTATATATTTTACCTCTTGGGGATGTTATTCGAAAACATAATGTTAACGTTCACTGCTATGCGGATGACACACAGCTGTACATTTCAATGAAACATGGTGAAGCCCCAAAATTGCTCTCGCTAGAAGCATGTGTTTCAGACATAAGGAAGTGGATGGCTGCAAACTTGCTACTATTAAACTCGGACAAAACAGAGATGCTTGTTCTAGGTCCCAAGAAACAAAGAGATCTTCTGTTGAATCTGACAATTAATCTTAATGGTTGTACAGTCGTCTCAAATAAAACTGTGAAGGACCTCGGCGTTACTCTGGACCCTGATCTCTCTTTTGAAGAACATATCAAGACCATTTCAAGGACAACTTTTTTCCATCTACGTAACATTGCAAAAATCAGAAACTTTCTGTCCAAAAATGATGCAGAAAAATGAATCCATGCTTTTGTCACTTCTAGGTTAGACTACTGCAATGCTCTACTTTCCGGCTACCCGGATAAAGCACTAAATAAATTTCAGTTAGTGCTAAATACGGCTGCTAGAATCCTGACTAGAACCAAAAAATTTGATCATATTACTCCAGTGCTAGCCTCTCTACACTGGCTTCCTGTCAAAGCAAGGGCTGATTTCAAGGTTTTACTGCTAACCTACAAAGCATTACATGGGCTTGCTCCTACCTATCTCTCTGATTTGGTCCTGCCGTACATACCTACACGTACGCTACGGTCACAAGACGCAGGCCTCCTAATTGTCCCTAGAATTTCTAAGCAAACAGCTGGAGGCAGGGCTTTCTCCTATAGAGCTCCATTTTTATGGAACGGTCTGCCTACCCATGTCAGAGACGCAAACTCAGTCTCAACCTTTAAGTCTTTACTGAAGACTCATCTCTTCAGTGGGTCATATGATTGAGTGTAGTCTGGCCCAGGAGTGGGAAGGTGACCGGAAAGGCTCTGGAGCAACGAACCGCCCTTGCTGTCTCTGCCTGGCCGGTTCCCCTCTTTCCACTGGGATTCTCTGCCTCTAACCCTATTACAGGGGCTGAGTCACTGGCTTACTGGGGCTCTCTCATGCCGTCCCTGGAGGGGGTGCGTCACCTGAGTGGGTTGATTCACTGTTGTGGTCATCCTGTCTGGGTTGGCGCCCCCCTTGGGTTGTGCCGTGGCGGAGATCTTTGTGGGCTATACTCAGCCTTGTCTCAGGATGGTAAGTTGGTGGTTGAAGATATCCCTCTAGTGGTGTGGGGGCGGTGCTTTGGTAAAGTGGGTGGGGTTATATCCTTCCTGTTTGGCCCTGTCCGGGGGTGTCCTCGGATGGGGCCACAGTGTCTCCTGACCCCTCCTGTCTCAGCCTCCAGTATTTATGCTGCAGTAGTTTGTGTCGGGGGGCTAGGGTCAGTTTGTTATATCTGGAGTACCTCTCCTGTCCTATTCAGTGTCCTGTGTGAATCTAAGTGTGCATTCTCTAATTCTCTCCTTCTCTCTTTCTTTCTCTCTCTCGGAGGACCTGAGCCCTAGCACCGTGCCCCAGGACTACCTGACATGATGACTCCTTGCTGTCCCCAGTCCACCTGACTGTGCTGCTGCTCCAGTTTCAACTGTTCTGCCTTATTATTATTGGACCATGCTGGTCATTTATGAACATTTGAACATCTTGGCCATGTTCTGTTATAATCTCCACCCGGCACAGCCAGAAGAGGACTGGCCACCCCACATAGCCTGGTTCCTCTCTAGGTTTCTTCCTAGGTTTTGGCCTTTCTAGGGAGTTTTTCCTAGCCACCGTGCTTCTACACCTGCATTGCTTGCTGTTTGGGGTTTTAGGCTGGGTTTCTGTACAGCACTTTGAGATATCAGCTGATGTACGAAGGGCTATATAAATAAATTTGATTTGATTTGATTAGCTGACCATGCCAAGCACTGTTTCCAACTCTGCACGGTTCTTTGGTGGCTCCATTTATTTTATGGCCAAGATCTTCTGTGGATCTGGCTTGATTCCAGTCGCTGTGAGAAGATGTCCGAAGTAGCTGACCTCTGTAGCGCCGACTGTGCTCTTCTCGGGTTTGAGCCGGACTCCTCTCTCGCAGGACCTTTGCAGCATCGCGCGGAGGTTTCGGTCGTGCTCCTCTTTGGTTCGACCATAGACAAGGATGTCGTCCACAATTGCCACAACTCCGTCGAGGCCTGCGTACACTTCCTCGATCTTTCGCTGAAACTCGTCTTGGGCTGATATAATCCCAAAAGGCAGGCGACGGAAACTGTAGCATCCAAACAGTGTGTTGAATGTTCTGAGCTTAGATGACTCTTCTGTGAGCTTGATAGCCCAGTAGCCTGATCTAGCGTCCATGACACTGAAGTAGTGAGCTCCTGCTAGCTTGTGTGTGATGCTATCTAGCGTCGGTAAAGGATAATGGGGGCGTTTGATAGCCTTGTTCATGTCTCTTGGGTCGAGACATACATGGAGCTTGCCTGTGCGTGGTTTCTCCACCACCACTAACTCGTTTACCCAGTCAGTCGTTTCTGTAACCTTGGTGCTCCATGCTCTCCAACTCTTTCTTCAGACAGGCACGGAGAGCAAGGGGAATCTTTCTCGGTGGGTAGACCACAGGGGTTGCGTCTGGGTCAAAGTAAATGGTACATTCTCCTGGAAATAATCCTATTCCTGTAAAAACATCAGCAAACTCCTCCAGTAAATTGTCTGTCTCTACTGGTGCTGTCACTGGTAAAACTAGCTTGATGAGGTCCATGTCTAAACATGCTTTAAGACCTAGCACTGCAGGCGCTCTAGTGTCAACAACATAAAAGTCCAACATCATGTCACTTTCCTTGTATTTGCATTTGAAAGTGCATGTGCCTTTTACTGGGAGCTGTTCCCCACCATAACCAGTCACTCTGCACGTGGTGGGCTGTAGCTCTCAGATGTCAAGCTGTGGTACTTATTCAGAGGAATAATGTTTAGTTTCTAGTGTCAGTGTCTAGTTTGAACTTTAGCTCTGTGCCTTGTGTTCCTATCTCAATGTCAGCAAAGGCTTGCTCTGTCTCAGATATTTTACTTTTCTGTGTCACTGAATCAATAAACAGTTCATCAGCGTTTGACTCTTTGATTGACATTTCATCTTTGCTCACTGTGTGTACTGTTTTTCCACGGTAAGCTCTGCACACTTTTGCAAAGTGATTCCATTTTCCACATTTAGTACGCTGTTTGCCTTTAGCTGGGCAATTCCCTTGTTCGCCATGCACTTTGAATCCACAATATCCACGTTTTGAGTCTGTGTCGCTCTGTCCGTTCGAAAACGCGCTCTCTGTGCACCGGATAATGACAACAGTATATTTTTTCTTAATTATTGGTCATTATTTGTTTTAACAAATTACTTAATGTATTTTCTTGCACATTAAAAATGGCCATTGATAAAAAATAAATATCATTCGAATGAGTTATCCACATTGCAATGTTTTGAAATGCGGGCTTTTATTTAGAAGGTTTCAACATTACCATGCGAAAGTGACGTAATTGTTTGTGCTGCTGGCAAAATACTAGTATTTGTGGTTTTGATTCTTATCACACCATTTGTGCCCTGTCGTCGACGTTTTGCTGATGCTAGGTAGTGAACAGTCAGACATCTACGGTATCTTTGAGAGAAGAGAATGGCGAGTGCAGATGTAAGACAACTTTTCGATGTATTTCTTTATTAAAACTGTTGATTCAGCTAAACTCGTCCACGTTTGGCTTTATGTCCAGGTATGGTTTTCATTGCGCTGTGCAGTCAAATCAGCTGTACAGAAACTTGGACAACATGGGTCTTCTCTAGGTTAAATTAATGCTAGCTTGTTGGATCTAGTGGTTCTTCAACGAAAAGCAGCGCTGACAGGTTTCAATGTTGTTTGCTAGCTGGCGGCTTTGTGAAAATTTGGAGACGAATGACACTGCCTATGCTGTCGGTGTATTTGTATATCTGCCTTTCTGTCCTGGCTTTTTTGATTAATGTCTGTCTATCTGTCTGCGTGCCCATGCCTGCCTGTTTGTCTCTATCAGGGGAGTAAACTGTGGGGAGGTCGGTTCGTGGGTGACACCGACCCGATCATGGAAAAATTCAACGCGTCCATCGCCTATGACAAGCGGATGTGGGACGCAGACATCCGTGGCAGCAAGGCATATGCTAAAGCCCTGGAGAAGGCCAAGCTGGTCACTGCAGAGGAGAAGGCCAATATCCTACATGGGATGGACCAGGTGAAGACATACGCACCAGTATATTTTGTTTTATTTATTTAACTAGGCACGTCATTTTATTTACAATGATGGCCTACCAAAAGGCCTCATGTTGGGAGCGGGGCTTCGATTTAAACAAATATAGGACAAAACACACATGACAAGAGACACCACAGCACTACATAAAGAGAGACTTAAGACGACATAAGCATGGCAGCAATACATGACAACACAGCATGGCAGCAGCACAACATGGTACAAACATTATTGGGCACAGGCAACCGCACAAAGTCAAGAAGGTAGACAATGTGGAAGACTACTAGATTGTACTGGCCACATCAAATCAACAATATCCCCTAAAGTTTAAAATGTATTCACACATTAACCCACCGTGTTTTACATTTGAATGGCCTTATTTTTTTTAGTTATGGGGACCGTTGAATTTTGATCACACTATCGAACGCAACAAAAAGTGGGTGTGAATGTGTCATAGCCCACCATGTTGCTTTTTTGTAGTTAATAGGTGACGGCTGAAAATCTGCCTTAGTGCAGAATTCCTCTCTGCATTCACATGTGCACGGCAAGTTTTAATGTCACATGCAACAAGTACAGTGAAATGCCTTTCTTGCAAACTTGAAAACCAACAATACAATAATCAATAACAATGTATTAATAGAAAAAAAAACAATAGAATAGTAAATAAAGTAAGTATCACTTGCCTCACTCTTATGTTTAAAGTAAGCATACTTACTTATAAAGGAAATATTTAAAAAGTCAGTTCCAATACCATATTTACATGTGCAGGGATACTGGAGTGATGGGGGTAGGTATGTATAGGGGTAAGTTGACAAGGCTATATATCCTATACAAGATATAAGACAGAGTAGCAGCAGCTTGTATGTGAGTGGGTGTGCGTGTGTGTAGAGTCAGTAAAAATGTATGTGCATATTGGGGTGGCAGGTAGCCTAGTGGTTAGAGCGTTGGAATCCCTGAGCTGACAAGGTAAAAATCTGTCGTTCTTCCCCTGAACTAGGCAGTTAACCCACTGTTCCTAGGCCGTCATTGTAAATAAGAATGTATTATTAACTGACTTGCCTAGTTAAATAAAGATTAAGTAAAAAAAAATGTGTGAGTGAGTGACAGTGTGTGTGAGTTTGCAGGGCCCTGTGAGTGTTCATAGCGCAAAGGTTAAAATAAAAGGTCAATAAAGATACACGGTTAACTCAGTCTGTGTAGCTATTTTGCTTAGCTGTTTATCAGTCATATTGTTTGGGGATAGAATCTGGGCTCTTGAACAGATTCTATCCCCAAACAATATGAAGATGAATATGAATATGAAGATGAACCAAACTTCACTTACGGATGACCGTGCATGTGTGTTTCAGATCCATGATGAATGGGCCAAAGGTGTTTTTGAGGTCAAGCCTGGAGATGAGGACATCCACACAGCCAATGAGCGCAGACTAAAGGTGAAGTGTGGGTGGGGCTAACCTTGAATCGTCAATTCAGAGTGCTGGCTGAAGATTGTAACAATATTCAATTCCGGACTCCTGATTGTCAGAATTACTGTGCATTCGGAAAGTTTTCAGACCCCTTGACTTTTTCCACATTTTGTTACATTACAGCCTTATTCTAAAATTGATTCAATAGTTATTTTCCTTCATCAATCTACACACAATAACCCATAATGACAAAGCAAAAACTGTTTTTTAGAAATGTTTGCAAATGCATAAACCCCCCCCCCCCTGAAATATCACATTTACATGAGTATTCAGACCCTTTACTTAGTACTTTCTTGAAGCACCTTTGGCAGTGATTTACAGCCTTGAGTCTTCTTGGGTATGACGCTACAAGTTTGGCACACCTTTATTTGGGGAGTTTCTCCCATTCCTCTCTGCAGATCCCCTCAAGCTCTGTCAGGTTGGATGGCGGAGCGTATCTGCACAGCTATTTTCAGGTCTCTCCAGAGATGTTTGATCAGGTTCAAGCCCAGGCTCTGGCTGGGCCACTTAAGGACATTCAGAGATTTGTCCCGAAGCCACTCCTGCATTGCCTTCGCTGTGTGCTTAGGGTTGATGTCCTGTTGGAAGGTGAACCTTTTCCCCAGTCTGGGGTCCTGAGCGCTCTGGAGCAGGTTTTCATCAAGGATCTCTGTACTTTGCTCTGTTCATCTTTGCCTCGATTCTGACTAGTCTCCCAGTCCCTGCTGCTGAAAAACATCCCGACAGAATGATGCTACCCCCATGCTTCACCGTGGTGCCTGGTTTCCTCCAGACGCGACGCTTGGCATTCAGGCCGATGTTCAATCTTGGTTTCATCAGACCAGAGAATCTTGTTTCTCATGGTCTGAGTGTCCTTTAGGTGCCTTTTGGCAAACTCCGAACGGGCTGTCATGTGCTTTTTTAAAATTATTTTTTTAATAATATGTTTATTATTTTACAATAAAAAATCTAATAAAAAAGACAGCAATACTAACAATGACATTCATTGTACTGTTGAATGGGATGGCCAATTTAGAGGACAAAACAAAACTTAACTCACACATACACAAAATAAAACAAAATCCTATTAGGTGGTACATGTATAAGAAGACAGCATATAGTCATTACAAGCTGTCATGTGCTTTTTACTGATGAGTGGCTTCCATCTGGCCACTCTATCCTAAAGGCTTGATTGGTGGAGTGCTGCAGAGATGTTTGTCCTTCTGGAAGGTTATCCCATTTCCACAGAGGAACTCTAGAGCTCTGTCAGAGGGACCAACAGGTTCCTGGTCACCTCCCTGACCAAGGCCATTCTCCCCCGATTGCTCAGTTTGGTCAGTAGGAGGAGTTTTGGTGTTTCCAAACTTCTTCCATTTAAGAATGATGGAGACCACTGTGTTCTTGGGGACCTTCAATGTGTCCAAATTTGTTGGTACCTTTCCCCAGTTCTGTGCCTCAACACAATCCTGTCTCGGAGCTCTACGGACAATTCCTTCGACCTCATGGCTTCGGGTTTTGTTATGACATGCACTGTCAACTGTGGGACCTTATACAGACAGGTTTGTGCCTTTCCAAATCATGCCCAATCAATTTAATTTACCACGGCTAGACTCCAAGTTGAAGAAACATCTCAAGGATGATCAATGGAAACAGGATGCACCAGAGCAAAATTGAGTCTCATAGCAAAGGGTCTGAATACTGGAAGGTTTTTCTGTGTTTTATTTTGAATACATTTGCAGACATTTCTAAAAAGCTGTTTTCACTTTGTCATTATAGGGTATTATGTGTAGATTGAGGGAATAATGTAACATGTGGAAAAAGGAAGGGGTCTGAATACTTTTCGAATGCACTGCATATATTTGTATTATATTTATCTCTGTGTGTGTTTTATCAGGAGCTGATAGGTGAGCCAGCTGGGAAGTTACACACTGGTAGGAGCAGAAATGACCAGGTAGGTGTGGTGATCTGCTGAATACACGTACTTTGCCTGTTTTTTGAAAGAGAAGTAACTAGTGGAGTTTTGAGATTGTTCTATCCTGCTGTGTTTTATTGGTGGATGATTGGGTCTCCGACATGATTCTGTGTTTCTATTGGTTGATCAGGTGGTAACAGACATGAGGTTGTGGCTGAGGGATGCGATCTCCATTCTTAAGGGAAACGCTCTCCAACTTATCACAACCATGGTGGAGAGAGCAGCAGTGTAAGTTTTATGTACAGGTAACTGACAAAATAAAGGAAACACTTCAGTAAATGAGGGATACACAGTATATTGAAAGCAGGTGCTTCCACACAGGTGTGGAATTAACATCCCATCATGCTTAGTGAAAAAACGGCTAGCTGGGTCTTGTCTGAGCGGTTGTCTTCTGAGCCCTCACTCGCTATGTACTTAATGCTGATTCATGGAGATTCTGACTTGCTTACAGGCTGTCTGTGCAAGAACAGTACTGATGCTTCTTAGTCCAGAACTTTTATTTATCTTCATCACTATCACACAGTATTAACACACACTCTTCAGTTATTTAGGAATCAACTTGTGGTTTTTCTTAGATACACGCACGTCTTGCTAGTAAACACAGTCAACTTAGTCGCCATACAAAATGTGCGTTTTCTTCTTTCGATGACTAAAAATACTCAGACCTGGGGTGGGAGGGGTCCAGATGTGAATTTGGGCAAGCTGATTGACTGAAGCCAAAGGGCTGTGATGGATAGCTGAGATGGTGAGATTCACCCTAACTGCACTGTGAGGAAAGTTGGGTAGAGAGGAGGGGAGCAGGTTGGCCTTTTTGTATAGCTGCCCCAATATTTAGAATGAAAATATTAACATCCACAAAAAGGCCCTGTGGCGTTCCATTGGGTGGCCAAGGACTATCTCTGCAACTCTGTGCACTTCCTAAGCCCTGCCTGTTAGGACAAAGCACAGTCTCTAATGGAGTCCACAGGTCTCAAGGGGGAGCTTAGTGCTAGCGTGCCTAGTCCTGTGAAGCAGGGCTTAGGGGGTGCGGAGACGGTGTGGAATGCCTCCGGGGTGGCGGAGGGTCCTCTAGCTCAGCTGGTGCCAGGTCGCTGGGGCCCATCCTTGGGAGCTGAGTATGGTGCCGGAGGCTGACCACAGTTGAAGGAACTGTGGCACGTAGGCCACAACTGTCTTTGGCAGCTCACTGGCTGCTGCTCGGGTTGGTGAATCTTGCACCGCTGCTGGAGGCAATGGCTCTCATGATGGAGCAGATGGGGACCCCTGGGCGAGGCTCTTCAGGGATCTGACGGAAGGGGCTAGCTGGGCCCCAGAGACCATGTCCGGTGGTTTCCTGAGGGCTGGAGGGTATTTCAGTGCAGGAGGCAGGCGGCAGAGGCAGAACTGGAGGGAACGGTGGGTCCCCCATGTCAGGGGGCTGAGGGCATAGCAGGGCAGGAGACTTATTAAGCTTACTACTGAGGCTGAAGACTGAGAACCAAGCTGAGCAGGGTCTACGAACTGGCTAGGGGCAGGGACTGCAGACCTAGAGGAACAGCTAACTCCGAGCCTGGTGAGACAGGAGACCCATGTTCAGGTACGAGTGCAGGAGGGTTGGTGTGTAGCACTAGGGAGGGTGACTGCTTGCTGACTGAGCCTGGGGGCTACGGACTAACTGAGGTTGCGGACCTAGTAAGGCACAGAACCTAAAGCCTGGCGGAGCAGTGGACTGAGGGCCGATTAGGGCTGGAAACAGTGAAACTAGAGGTGCTGATAACTGTGGGCATGACAGGGAAATTGACTCTGAGCCTGAAAGGGAGAACGACTCTGGACCTGCAAGGGAAACTGATTTTGGGCCTAAACCTGACGGGCTAGGAAACTGCCTACCAACTAAGGCATTGGGCTGTGTTCTGAGCAGGGCAAGAGACTGCAGACCTACAGACAGTGCACCTAACTTAGAGCCTGGCAGGGCAGGGGGCTGTAAGCCTGGCAGGCTAGGATACTGCATACCCACTAAGGTGTGGGGCCGTGATCCGTGCAGCGCAGGAGACTGCAGACCTGGTGGTGAAGCAAATGTGGGGCCTAGCAGGGTAGAATACCTTGCGCTTGGCAGAGCAGCTAATTTAGAGGCTACTAATGCAAGGGACTGTGGAAATAGACCAGCAGAGGACTGGGGCCCTTGTACTAAGGCAGCAGTCCACGGACCTAACCAGAACACTGGGAGCCTGCAACTAGAGCCAGCGACTGAGGGCCTGGTACGGCTGGAAACAGAGAGCCTACCAACGGGGCAGGATAGACTGGACCTACCAGGGAGGCAGGAAACGTCAACCCTACAGGGGAGGCAGGGAGCTCTAAACCTGACCCTACAAGGAAGGAGGGGAACTCTGGTCATACCGGAAAGGAAGGGAACTCCTGCACTTGCAAGAGCTGCATGCCTTGGCTTCATCCTAGGAGCAGTTGAATCATCCACTGCTGGCTTTGGTTCCGTGCCAGGAGCAGGGAGGGCTCCTGAGGGAGAGCGGTAGGAGTCTTTGTGGCGCAAGGTTCCAGGGTAGCAGATAGTCGAACCTCGGGCACCCGTGCATGTGCCTCAAATTGCAGAGGCTCCTCACAGGGAGTAGGGGATGACTCAGCAAAGGCAGCCAGAACAGACCCCTTGGCAGCAGTTGTAGCTCCACGACTCGAGCGGAAGTTTCCTTAACTATGGCAAGTCGAGGCTCAGGCTGAGGGGGCTTTGGTGTGATGGACTGTGCACTCTAGAGTTGTCGGTCTGCTGGGGAGCTAGGCATCTCTGGGAAGCAGAAGGGGACCCAGGGCTCTAGTGGGACGTCAGTCAGGAGAGCAGCTTGGCCACCGTTGGATGTAGTGGAAGTCCCAACGTTCCTGTGGAGGTGGTGAACTCTTAGGACTGGAGGGCTTGGAGTAGTGTGTCTCAGGAGTAGCCGGGCCAAGTCGGGGGAGTTTCGTCGGTGGAATGGCTAGAGTACGCCCTCCTGAATTCTTCCCTCTCATAAAGCAGCTCCTCGTAGTCCTTCTGCATCCCCCCAACTGGAGAGGGTCTGGACACTCCATGACTACTGAGGATCCCTGGAATATGGGTGGTCGACTGTACCATGAGAGAGGGGTGTAAGGCCTCACAGCTCTTCTTCCTCTGGGAAGCAACAGCTTTGTGTGTGTGGGTGGTGACCCTTTTGGCATATGGGAATGCAAACTAACTCATCTGCATCCAGGGGTTCGGAAACTGTTCTTCATCTGGGTACTGGAACATCTTCACTGTAGCCAAGTCAGGGTGTAAACCTGTCCCTCTGAGGACTAAACTAGTTTGCTGGGTTAGATTCTGAATCTCCACAAAGCTGCCGGCTAGAGCAATATGGATGCTGTTTTGACTGACTTGTCACACACATTACCATCAACCAACACTATTAACATTTAGGGCCATGTATAAAAATGCTAGGCAAACCCAGTTGCCTGTTATTTTGGCTACCGTGGCTAAAAGAAGTGATGTTAGTGATTTTGAAAGAGGGGTGATTGTTGGGGTATGTTTGGCAGGAGCTTCAGTGACAAACTGTTCATGCTGATCTTTCACGATATGCCATGGTCGCTTCAGTCACCAGATCTCAACCCAATTGAACACTTATGGGAGATTCTGGAGTGAGGCCTGAAACAGCGTTTTCCACAACCATCAACAATACACCAAATATTGGAATTACTAGTGGAAGAATGGTGTCAAATCCAACAAATAGAGTTGCAGACACTTGTAGAATCTATGCCAAGGCTCATTGAAGCTGTTCTGCTGGTTTGTGGTGGCCCAACGCCCTATTAAGACACAGTTGGCAGTTCCATGTATGCACGCACACACACACAATATCATGTTTACCTATTGTCTTTTGATCTGCAGAGAGATTGACGTCCTGTTTCCTGGGTACACCCACATGCAGAGAGCTCAGCCAATCAGATGGAGCCACTGGATTCTGAGGTACTATAGCCTCTCCTTCTGTTAAGCCCCACTGCATATCTTTGCAATGTTCCTAAATTATTTCTAGATCCTCTGCTTTTTGCTGAGTCACAGTTAAAAACAGGATTGAGGAATATATATATACATTTATATTAATGGAATATAAAGTGAATGTTGTTTCAGTCTACAGAGCATACAGTGCCTCGGAAAGTATTCAGAGCCCTTGGACTTTTTCCACATTTTGTTACGTTATAGCCTTATTCTAAAATTCATTAAATATTTTTTTCCCCCTCATCAATCTACACACTATACCCCATAATGACAAAGTGAAAACTGTTTTTTATAATGTTTTGCAAATTTATTAAAAATAATAAAATGAAATTACATTTACATAAGTATTCAGACCCTTTACTCAGTACTTTGTTGAAGCACCTTTGCCAGCAATTACAGCCTCGAGTCTTATTGGGTATGACGCTACAAGCTTGGCTCACCTGTATTTGGGGAGTTTTTTCCATTCTTCTCTGCAGATCCTCTCAAGCTCTCAGGTTGGATGGGGAGCATTGCTGCACAGCTATTTTCAGGTCTCTCCAGAGATGTTCGATCAGGTTTAAGTCCGTGCTCTGGCTGGGCCACTCAAGGACATTCGGAGACTTGTCTGTCCCGAAGCCACTCCTGCATTGTCTTGTCTGTGTGCTTAGCGTTGATGTTTTTAATTTTTAATTTTATTTCACCTTTTATTTAACCAGGTAGGCTAGTTGAACAAGTTCACATTTACAACTGCGACCTGGCCAAGATAAAGATAAGCAGTGCGACACAAACAACACTGAGTTACACCTGGAATAAACAAACATACAGTCAATAATACAATAGAGAGAGTCTATATACAGTGTGTGCAAATGAGGTAGGATAAGGGGGGTGAGGCAATAAATAGGCAATGGTGGCGAAATGATTACAGTATGGCAAATTAAACATTGGGTTGATAGATGTGCAGAAGATGAGTGGGCAAGTAGCGATACTGGGGTGCAAAGGAGCAAAATAAATAATATGGTGATGAGGTAGTTGTATGGGCTATTTACAGATTGGCTATGTACAGGTGCAGTGATCTGTGAGCTGCTCTGACAGCTGGTGCTTAAAGCTAGTGAGGGAGATATGAGTCTCTATGACCTGTTGGAAGGTGAACCTTCACTCTAGTCTGAGATCTCTGTACTTTGCTCTGTTAATCTTTGCCTGGATTCTGACTAGTCTCCCAGTCCCTGCTGCTGAAAAACATCCACACAGCATGATTCTGCCACCACCATGCTTCACCGTAGGGATGGTGCCAGGTTTCCTCCAGACGTGATGCTTGGCGTTCAGGCCAAAGGGTTCAATTTTGGTTTCATCAGACCAGAGAATCTTTTTTCAAACTCCAAGCGGGCTGTCATGTGCCTTTTTACTGAGGAGTGGCTTCTGTCTGGTCACTCTACCAAAAAGGCCTGATTTGGTGGAGTGCTGCAGAGATAGTTGTCCTTCTGGAAGTTTCTCCCATTTCCACAGAGGAACTCTAGAGCTCTGTCAGGGGGACCATCAGGTTCTTGTTCACCTCCCTGACCAAGGCCCTTCTCCCCCAATTGCTCAGTTTGGTCGGGCGGCCAGCTTTAGGAAGAGTTTTGGTGGTTCCACACGTCTTCCATTTAAGAATGATGTTGTCCGCTGTGTTCTGGGACTTTCAATGCATCCTAATTGTTTTGGTACCCTTCCCCAGATCTGTGCCTCAACACAATTCCTTCGACCTCATGGCTCTGTTTTTGCTCTGACATGCACTGTCAGCTGTGGGACCCTTATATAGACAGGTGTGTGTGTGACTTTCCAAATCATGTCCAATCAATTGACTTTACCACATGTGCACTCCCATCAAGTTGTAGAAACATCTCAAGGATGATCAATGGAAACAGGATACACCTGAGCTCAATTTCGAGTGTCATAGCAAAGGGTCTGAATACTTATGTTAATAAGGTATTTCTGTTTTACATTTGCAAAGATTTCTGAAATCATTTTTTTGCTTTGTCATTATGAAGTATTGTGTGTAGATTGCTCAGGATGTTTTAACATTTCATCCTATTTTTTATATTGTTACTATGCAAGTAACTATTTCACTGTACCTTTTACACCTTCTGTATCCTGTGTATGTGACAAATGAACTTTGATTTTATTTTATATATTGTTTGTTTACCAGAGGTGGTAATGTGAAGAACAACATGACCTGCACCAAATTCAGATTAGGACATCTGCCAAGGACTAGATCAAATGTATTTTTACCTGGAGTTTTTCCTCATTGTAGGTTACTACTTTTAGTCTTAATCTTGGGTTGTTTACTACCTTACTCACCTTGTTTAGCACAAGGCCTCACATGTGAATTGTTAAAGATTTAGGTGGGGCGAAGGCTTAGAAGGGTGTGAACAATGGTTAATAGGTGTAGACAAAAGAGAGCTCTCCAGTAGGTGTGCCAAAACATTCAAGGGCCATTTTCTCAAAAGTGGAGTTACAAGTTTGTCAACTTTCAAAGCAGAATTACTTCCCCATTGTTCCTGCAGTATATGATATACCATTTTCTAGCTCGGAGTCTCTACTTTTATCCAATGTAAGAAACACACTTTCAAATGTTGCAAATAAAAGGCAGAATGGAGGTGGTCGGGGATGTTGTTAGTCTAAACATATTTCTATGATTGTTCCCCAGTCATGCGGTGGCCCTGAGCAGAGACGTGGAACAGCTTCAGGAGATCAATAGACGAGTCAACGTGCTCCCCCTGGGAAGGTACACGCACACGAGTGTGCACGCACACACACCCACACGGTTATGTCATCTGTGAGTTAGTTATACCTTGTCTACTCTTGTTACCCAGTGGAGCAATAGCTGGAACTCCATTCAACATCGACAGGGAAATGCTGCGTCAAGGTGAGAGTCAACCTGCATAGATAATCAGCTCCTTTAAACATACATAACCTATAAACATGCATAAGGAGCCATGAACTCTTATGAATGGTTATAATACGAGCTTATAAGGCAAAATGTCAATTAATTATACACATGTACCAAGTCTGTGGCTGCGGTCCAAACACTTAAGGCACACCCTATTCCCTCAGCCCTCAAATTAAGTGGACACTTCTGATAACGTATCATGACGTCTGACGAGTATACACTTGCAGGGCAAGGGGTGAGGGAGGAATGAATGATTTTTAAATGGACCACCCTTGGCTGGAAATTCATCACTCGTTCATCCCGCGATGATTGTGTTTTCAGCCACCGGTAACTTGTGGGTGCTTTATATGCGCTACAGTCAATTGAGTGCATGTCTACGTATATTAAATATATCATTATTAACCTCTTGCGACGAGCAAACCCGTATCCGGGAGCGTAATCATAGCCTCAAATGCATTAGCATAACGCAGCGGACATAAATACCCCTAGAAACTTTTCCTATTCATGAAAATCGCGAATGAAATGAAATAAATATATTCAAACACAAGCTTAGCCTTTTGTTAACAACACTGTCATCTCAGATTTTCAAAATATGCGTTACAGCCAACGCTAGACAAGCATTTGTGTAAGTTTATCATGGCATAATGCTATGCTAGCTCTGCTGGCAGCAGGCAACATTTTCACGAAAATAAGAAAAGCAACCAAATTAAATCATTTACCTTTGAAGAACTTCGGATGCTTTCACTCAGGAGACTCCCACTTAGGTAGCAAATTTTCATTTTTTCCCCAAAAATAATATTTTTGTAGGCGAAATAGCTCCCGTTTCTTAATCATGCTTGGCTGAGAAATCGACCGTAAAATGCTACAACTATAACGCCAAACTTTTAAAAATTTGCTCCATAATATCGACAGGAACACGGCAAACGTTGTTTAGGATCCATCCTCAAGGTGTTTTTAACATATATATTCAATAATATATCCGTCGAGGCAATTGGTTTCTCATAAGAAGCGATTGGAAAAATGGCTACCTCAGTATTTTACGCGAGATTTTCTGCGGGATATGGTCCCTTACAGCCATTCTTCAATGGAAATGCCATAAAAAGATGTCACAATGCTGTAGACACCTTGGGGAATACGTGGAAAACGTAAGCTCATTCGTAGCTCATTCACAGCCATATAAGGAGTCATTGGCATGAGGCGGTTTCAAAAAATGCGGCACTTCCTGGTTGGATTTTTATCTGGGTTTCGCCTGTAACATTAGTTCTGTGGCACTCACAGACAATATCTTTGCAGTTTTGGAAACGTCAGTGTTTTCTTTCCAAAGCTGTCAATTATATGCATAGTCAAGCATCTTTTCGTGACAAAATATCTTGTTTAAAACGGGAACGTTTTTCATCCAAACATTTTAACAGCGCCCCCTAATTCATAACTGGTTAATATACGCCTATTGTATGATAGCTAGCAAATTAATTAGCTATCTAACGTTAGCCTGCCTACCTGGAACCATTTTATTTCTACTATTTCCAAAAGAGAAACAAACAAAAACACACTTTTTACGTAGTAGCAACATTTAACTTACTTGCATTTGTTTTTACTTACACTTGTTTGTTGACTTCTCCATTGATGTTGTTTTTAAGTTTTCGCGGACTTTTCTTAGCAGCTGTACAATCGTTGCGAATTGAATTATGGGGAGTTTCAGGCTTGGAGTGAACCTAATTGTACACTCGCAAAGCCGACTAAACACGAGGGCTGAGGTGCTTACGTTGCAAACTTCCCTTGCTTGGCTGATCAATTGGACCACCCTCCAAGATGGGGACCCCCCCCAAGGGCATCAGGCGAGGGTAAGTGGACAAGGGTGTGTCGTAAGTGTTTGGACCGCAGCCGGTGTTTTAGATTGATTGTGTCTTCTGTCTTTGCCCCTGTAGAGCTGGCCTTTGATGACATCAGCATCAACAGCATGGATGCCACAGGCCAGAGGGACTTTATTGGTATGGTAACCACATTGGCTTTATTACTATTCTAAGAAGACATGTAGATGTGAAGTTGAGAAATATTGGCATTAACCGACTCACTGCATTGCCCTGCTCATGCTGTGTCTCGCTCGCTGGCTCCACCCTCCCTTCCCTCTCTCAGCTGAGTTCTTGTTCTGGGCATCTCTGTGTCTGACGCACCTCAGTAAGATGGCAGAGGACCTGATGCTCTACAGCACTAAGGAGTTCTCCTTCCTCACACTCTCTGATGCATACAGGTGTGTGTGTGTGTGTGTGTGTGTGTGATGACTGAACTCAAAACAATATGTTCCCCTTTTTTCCTTTGTTATATTCTAACAATCTTTCTCTGTGTGTGTGTGTAGCACAGGCAGCAGTCTGATGCCTCAGAAGAAGAATGCTGACAGTCTGGAGTTGATCAGGAGTAAAGCTGGCCGTGTCTTTGGCAGAGTAAGACCCCAACTGAAATGCATTAGAACACCATTAGTTATGTTATAATAAGCAAGCATCCTTTATTATATTAATAGTATTATCAGTGTGTGTAAACTAGGGATGCCCGCTATATCGGTGAACATATCGGAATCAGACGATATTAGCTAAAAATGCCAACATCGGTATCGGCCCGATGTCTGTCTAGTTTACTCCAATGTGAAAAACCGATGTCAAAGCTGACGTGCATACCTATATAACGTACTGACGCCACGTAAAATTTTGTGCTGCACCTGCAACACAGCATTCCTAACCTTAGCCCACAATGTGGATTGAGCAGTCATTTGAAAGAGTAAGAACATTTCAGCGAGACAACTCAAAGGCGAAATCCATTAACGCCAAGATAAAGGGATTCATTGCCCTTGACAATCAGCCGTTCTCTGTCGTGGGTGATGTTGGCTTTCGCGACTGGCCGAGCACCGGTACACACTAACGTTACCAAGTGTGCTATTGTTCATATGTTGCCCTACCAGAGTTGCACAGTAATAGTGTTACTGCTATTAGCTTCACGACATACTATGGAATGCCTTTTGAGTCTTTGAGTGTCAAAAATGATAACACTATTTGACAATAACCGTATTTGAAACGTCAAATAACACAGTTCTATTATAGAATGGTGTGTTCTGAATTTCACGTGCAAGCCAAGCGCCACCACTACTATCAGTAGCACTGTCAAAGCTGTACAAAAAACCCTGCAAACATCGTCCACAAAAGATGTGTTTACAATACCGCTTTGGTAATAAAGCATTATTTGTTCGACTGCAACTTCTGGGATAGCTAGCTAGCTTTAGCTTGGTAACTAGCTAGTACCAATACAACCAGCCTGAAAACAATGACCAGTAGGAACTGCAGTCATTTTCATTATTCTTAGGAATGATTTAGGAATCCTTGGAGTAAGTATTGTTGTTCGCCTATTGAAATTGAACAGCTACTTAACCCTGTTGCCCAAAGCTAACGTTATAAGCAGCCAGCTAGCTTCATCTGGCTAGTGAGGTTCGACCTGACCGGGTTAGTCAGGTATCAGTCAGAGTAGACGGATACCCCATGTCATTGATCCACAATCCAGTGAAATAAGTAGGCCCCCAATGCAATTCTAAAGTATAATACATCCAGTGTGATTTCAACAGATTTGTCAAATTAACAAATTGTCTTTTGTAGATTTTTTATTTTTTTTGTACAACATTCCAACCTCATTTAGCATGATCATCAAATGTATTTATATAGCCCCTCTTACATCAGCTGATATCTCAAAGTGCTGTACAGAAACCCAGCCTAAAACCCCAAACAGCAAGCAATGCAGGTGAAGAAGCACGGTGGCTAGGAAAAACTCCCTAGAAAGGCCAAAACCTAGGAAGGAACCTAGAGAGGAGCCAGGCTATGAGGGGTGGCCAGTCCTCTTCTGGCTGTGCCGGGTGGAGATTATAACAGAACATGGCCAAGATGTAGAGTTCCTCAGGAGTAAATGTCAGTTGGCTTTCCACAGCCGATCATTAAGAGTATCTCTACCGCTCCTGCTGTCTCTAGAGAGTTGAAAACAGCAGGTCTGGGACAGGTAGCACATCCGGTGAACAGGTCAGGGTTCCATAGCCGCAGGCAGAACAGTTGAAACTGGAGCAGCAGCACGGCCAGGTGGACTGGGGACAGCAAGGAGTCATAATGCCAGGTAGTCCTGAGGCATGGTCCTAGGGCTCATGTCCTCCGAGAGAGAAATTATCTATTCAATTATGGTATAGTACTACTATATGTATTAATTTGCATCACTGTCAATTATATACTTTTATTTTGAAGGCTAACCACAAAGTCTACTATTGTGGCTAATCCTTATTGTCTAGCTTCACATAGATGGGTCTGACCAGCATTAATCAAATAAGAACGGTTATAAATTAGGGTTATTTTAGATGACACCTAGCTATATAGTTAGCTAGCTAACTATAGCTACTGAAACAGATTTTGCTATGTTTTTGGTTTGCATCCATGAGCTAGCAAGCTTATTTTTTTTATGACCAGCACTATAGGTGCTCGAGACAACTTTACCAGCATCGTAGCATATGAATCGATGAATCGTTGTGACATGAAATACGAGTGATAGTGTAATCAATTTGTAATTACGTAAAAAACGTGTGAACGCGTTAAATTATTATGTGGCGTGCAGTCATATTCAGGTCCTGATTGGTCAAATAGTGTTATTTGTATCAGTATCTATTGTCTATCTTTTTTGACATGCAAAGACCCAAACAGCGTTCTATAGAAATCCTGGTTACTGGTAATGGGGACATAAGTAAATGCCAACAAAATAACTTTTTGGTCAGTGTGTGTAACCTTTTATTTAACTAGGCAAGTCAGTTAAGAACAAATTCTTATTTACAATGACGGCCTACCCCGGCCAAACCCAGACGACACTGGGCCAATTGTGCGCTGCACTATGGGACTCCCAATCATGACCGGATGTGATACAGCCTGGATTCGTGCCAGGGACTGTAGTGATGCCTCGTGCACTGAGATGCAGTGCCTTAGACCGCTGCGTCCGTGTGTGTGTTAAGCATTCTAGTATAGTTAAAAGGCCACACATTTTGAATATCGGTTATTGGTATTGTTTTTTTTGGCAAGGAAAATATCAGTATCAGACAAAAATGTCATATTGGTGCATCACTAGTATAAACCTGTGCCCTGTCCTGTGTGTCAGTGTGCAGGCTTTCTGATGACCCTGAAGGGCCTGCCAAGCACCTACAACAAAGATCTGCAGGTACAGTCACACGTGTGTGTGTGTGTGTGTGTGTGTGTGTGTGTGTGATAATTATCTCGCTCTCTGACTCTCTAGGAGGATAAGGAGGCCATGTTTGACTGCTTTGACACGGTACATGCTGTGCTGCAGGTCACCACAGGTGTCGTGTCCACTCTAAAGGTGAGAGATGCTACACCTGACCCCATTCACCTTAGATGCTACACCCTAGTGCACAACACTGTACACCTTTAGACCATTGTGCCCTACTTACTACATCCTAAACCCTTACACCTTAGTGCCCTACAACATCCTTCCCTCTAAGTCATTTCACAACCAATTTCTCTGACCCATTTCCTGTTTCCTGTATCAGATCAATCCCAGTGTGATGGAAGCTGCCCTCAGTCCTGACATGCTGGCTACTGACCTGGCCTACTACCTCGTCAGAAAGGGGGTGAGTACGAAGTATCCACTCAAACCAGGGATATGTGTGTTTGTGTGTTCATCACAATGATGGTATGGTTTGAAGTTGAACTGTTTCTGTGTCACAATTGTGGTATTAAATTATCTTGCTCTCTCTCGCCAGGTGCCGTTCAGAGATGCTCATGGAATCTCAGGTAAAGCTGTGTTTCTGGCTGAATCCAAGAGCATTCCCCTGAACCAACTCACTGTGGAGGATCTGCGGACTGCCAGGTAAGCGCAAGCACGCATGCACACACTTCTTCATAGTAACACACTTTCCCCCCCCCACACTCCTTATCTTTTCCACTTCATCCTCCCCTTGCTCCTCTTTCCAGCCCTCTGTTTTCTAGTGATGTGTCTGCAGTGTGGGACTACAGTAGCAGTGTGGAGCAGTACAGTGCCCCCGGTGGCACGGCCAAGAGTAGCGTGGCAGCACAGGTGGAGCACATGAGGACCTGGCTGAAGAAACAGGTCCAGTGACCTCTCCTCCTCACCGCTTACCTTTTAATTTTTGACCCCAACATGAACTTCTACAAGCCACATTGGTCAAATGGATCTCTGGGGTGTATCCTAAGTTCCAATTTTCTCTTTGTCTCCCGATGACATCACATCCATGCATGTATGACTAAGTTCAAATTTGACTAAAGTAGTAGTTAGGATTTGCCCCCCAGTGGTTAAGAACCATTGTTTGCCTTCTAGAACAGTGTCTAATCTAGAAAACATTGGGTCCATTCTGTTAGGACTGCCTTGTTGCTCAGGCCATGTAAAGTGCCTTTTTAAAATACCGGTAGATGCCATGGTTACCACTTTAGATCGATTTAGAAAAATGGGAGTTCAAAACTTTAGTGCATTTAGATATATTAACCTCGATAGTAGTGATTTGTACAACTATATATTTCAGACAGTTCATACCTTTTTGTCTTAATGTGTTGATGATTAATTAAATGTTGCTTATTTACAAAATGTTGTCACTGGCTCTTCATGGAAGATACATATAGTGTGTTGACATAAAGAGGGCTAACCTTCCACTCAGTCAGAGAAGCACTGTCATCATTCAGTCAGTCGTGATTGAAAGAAGAAGAGAAGACTGGATGGAACGCCGCCATATCTTGTTTGCTCTAGTCTAGAGTATTGCCCAGAAGATACATATTTCCCAGAATATAAACATATTGCGTACGCCCTGTCTAATGTTTTCAGGTAATTGAGAAATGTCTAGAGGTTGCTTTGGAATTGGACCTATCTTTGACTGTGAGCTCCCTCAGTGCAGCAGCAGTGGTGGAAAAAGTACCCAATTGTCATACTTGAGTAAAAGTGAAGATACCTTAATAGAAAATGACTTATGTGAAAGTCACACAGTAAAATACTACTTGAGTAAGTAAAAGTATTTGGTTTTAAATATACTTAAGTATCAAATGTAAATGTAATTGCTAAATTATACTTAAGTATCAAAAGTAAAAGTATAAATCATTTTAAATTCCTTATATTAAGCAAACCAGACAACATATATATTTTTATTTAAGTCTAGACAGGGACACCAACATTTTTACAAACTTAAGAATTTGTGTTTTGTGAGTCCGCCAGAGGGGATGACCGTGGCAGGGATGACCAGTGATGTTCTCTTGATGAGTGCATGAATTTGACACATTTTCTGTCTTTCTAAACATTCAAAATGTAATGAGTACTTTTGGTTGTCAAGGAAAATGTATAGAGTAAAAAGTACATTATTTTCTTTAGTAATGTAATGAAGTAAAAGTTGTCATTTAAATTGTGAAGTACAGATACCCTCCAAAAAACTACTTTAGTACTACTTAGGTTTTTTTTTTTGTACCTAAGTACTTTATACCACTGCCCTCCCCAGTACAGAAAGGGTCAGGATTTCTGCTGACCTCGTGTAGTCAGCATCTCTAAAAACCCCACTCTGACTTGAGCCTAAGCCCAGTCACCTTTACCCCCTACCCGTCTGTTGCTGACAGGGATGGTCCTGTAGAACTGTGTTCAAACAACCGCCTGGTCACAGCCTGGTGTCGTCATGGAGCCCACATTTTTATTTTTTTATTTCACCTTTATTTAACCAGGTAGGCAAGTTGAGAACAAGTTCTCATTTACAATTGCGACCTGGCCAAGATAAAGCAAAGCAGTTCGACACATACAACGACAGAGTTACACATGGAGTAAAACAAACATACAGTCAATAATACAGTAGAAACAAGTCTATAATCGATGTGAGCGAATGAGGTGAGATAAGGGAGGTAAAGGCAAAAAAAGGCCATGGTGGTAAAGTAAATACAATATAGCAAGTAAAACACTGGAATTGTAGATTTGCAGTGGAAGAATGTACAAAGTAGAAATAAAAATAATAGGGTGCAAAGGAGCAAAATAAAATAAATACAGTAGGGAAAGAGGTAGTTGTTTGGGCTAAATTATAGGTGGGCTATGTACAGGTGCAGTAATCTGTGAGCTGCTCTGACAGCTGGTGCTTAAAGCTGGTGAGGGAGATAAGTGTTTCCAGCTTCAGAGATTTTTGTAGTTCGTTCCAGTCATTGGCAGCAGAGAACTGGAAGGAGAGGTGGCCAAAGAAAGAATTGGTTTTGGGGGTGACCAGAGAGATATACCTGCTGGAGCGTGTGCTACAGGTGGGTGATGCTATGGTGACCAGCGAGCTGAGATAAGGGGGGACTTTACCTAGCAGGGTCTTGTAGATGACATGGAGCCAGTGGGTTTGGCGACGAGTATGAAGCGAGGGCCAGCCAACGAGAGCGTACAGGTCGCAGTGGTGGGTAGTATATGGGGCTTTGGTGACAACTGATGGCGCTGTGATAAACTGCATCCAATTTGTTGAGTAGGGTATTGGAGGCTATTTTATAAATGACATCGCCAAAGTCTAGGATTGGTAGTATCAATAGTAGTTGTGCAGATCATGTGAGGGGGGAATGATGTCAGAGTCTGAACCCTGGGACTGCTTTGATTCCCTGAGGAGGGAAGGGTAGGGGGAGAGGACAGGGCAGTACACACTGTATGGTTCTAATACCCTTTTCACACTTCTGAGCCTAGACCTGCTGAACTAAACTACTGGTATGCATCCACCATAGTTGCTGGAACCTTGCTGGTTCAGGTTGGTAGGATATTGTGAAAAAGGTATGAATGTAAAGTTACTGTTATTCTGGACAATTCCCAGGGCTTCTATAAGAATTGTATTGAGGGTGATCATCATTGGACTCCTGGGAACAACACTGATATTGGAGAAATGTGATGAATTTGCAGCTGGATGTGAATTCGAATTTGTGAGTTAATTGGTTGATCAGTACCTCGAACAGGAAGGTGAGCAGCGCTATACCTGACGTATCATGCTCAGCCTCTAGACTATTGTATGGCTCCTTGATGTGAACAATGTGCAACTAGAGAGAGGGAAAGATGGAGAAGAGAAATGATAGGGAGATGGAATAGATGTTGTAATTGTATCACATAGTTATTCCCCGCCTCAGGGTTTACCTTCATGGGATAGTGTTCCCTGTCAGTGTGTTCGGACCCAGGTACCCCCAGACCTCCTTCACTGACCTGCACCGACCAAGGCAGGGAGAAGTGAGCTAGAGGAGGACAGTCAGTCTAGTGTCAGATTTCTACATTCTATGCCTTCATCGTTTCTGTGAATGGTATTTAGCAGGAAGAGCTGATCTAGGGTCACTTGAGAAGGACAATATTCTATCCTCTTAGTTTTACAACTGTTGGCAGTTACTTTTTTAATGACGGACAAGAATTATAAACTAGGTTATATTCCTGGAGTATTTTCTAGGGTGTTCTGGCAATGAGGATATGTTTGGAGACCATTCCAGGCTACTGTAAAAAGGTGTAGAGTTCAAGAACATTCAATACTGGGATCAGAGGTCATGATGGTATAAAGAAGATTTAGAAGAGGGGTTCTGGTAGTTCTCACCAGAATGCCCCATGTTCTCAACAGTGATGTTGAGATGACTGTAGAAGGTCAAAGATAACGGGGACTGGTTGGCTTGGACATGGTGGGTCACAATATTTATGGGAGACTGACGCAGACCGCCACACGATACAATATGGTGATATATTTTTTTAACTAGGCAAGTCAGTTAAGAACAAATTCTTATTTTCAATGACGGCCTAGGAACAGTGGGTTAACTCCCTGTTCAGGTGCAGAACGACAGATTTGTACCTTGTCAGCTCGGGGATTTGAACTTGCAACCTTTCGGTTACTAGTCCAACACTCTAACCACTAGGCTACCCTGCTGCCCCGGGCAGCTTATTAGATACACCCATCTAGTACCAAATCTGATCCCCTTTGCCTGAATTATTCAGGGCATGGATTCTACAAGGTGTCGTAAACGTTAATTCCTCAATTGGCATCAAGTGACGTGTGCCAGGAAAACATTCCCCACAACAATACGGCACCAGCCTGTACCGTTGACACCAGGCAGGATGGGTCCATGGACTCATGCTGCTTACGCCAAATCATAACTCTGCCATCAGCATGACACAACCGGAATTAAGATTGGTTAGACCAGGCAATATTTTCCCACTCCTCATTGTCCAGTTTTGGTGATCGCGTGCCCACTGGAACCGCTTCTTGTTGTTTTTAGCTGAAAGGAGTGTGACCTGGTGTGGTCGTCAAGGATGGGCTATTGCAGCAGACAAGGACCAACAAGTTGTGCGTTCTGAGATGCCGTTCTGCACACCACTGTTGTACTGCGCTGTTATTTGTCTGCCTGCCTGTTAGCTTGCACAATTATTGCCATTCTCCTTCAACCTCATCAAAAAACTGTTTTCACCCACAGGACTGCCGCTTATGTTTTTTTTGTCGTCACACCATTCTCTGTAAACCCTGGACACTGTTGTGCATGAAAAGCCCTGGAGCGCAGCCGTTTCTGAGATACTAGATCCGGTGGGCCTGAAACTTGTTTTGCCCATTCTATCAAACAGTAGCTGAATGCCTGTCTGCATGCTTTTTATATCAAGCCAGGGCCAAGCGACTCACTGTCTGTAGGAGTGATACATTTTTGTGAACGGGTTGGTGTACCTAATAAACTGACCGGTGATTGTATACCGTATGGTGCTGAATTTAGATCAGTGCTGAGAAAGTGGTAGGTGAGGAGTTTTGAGGTGAACTCCCATGTGGGGAGAAGACTGTGTGTGTAAGAGTTCATTTAATAATAGTCTCAGGTAATAACTAGAGAAAACAGGCAGTCCTTTGGAGCTGAACTGGAGCTGAACTGAGTACACTTCTCTTCCAGTTCAGTGGTGTTACAAGAGCCAGTACTCCTGTAACACCACTGAACTGGAAGAGAAGTGACCTACTTTTACTCCGTCACTCATCCACCGGGTTGTCTCCCTTCCAGTGTGTCCTGGGCTACCAGCCAGCCCTGGCCCTGTGGACCCCGAGCCAGACTGAAGCCCCTGTGGTGGACGAGTGGTGCCGGAGCTGAGCTCCCAGTTTGTGAGGCCATTCATTGACCCGGAGGGTAAATGAGGTAACGTACCGATTACAGCGCCCCACTAACAACCGGATCTCACCCTTTTTCACGTTTCCCTCCTCAGGCCGGTGGTTTCTGGTCCCCTTGCTGATGCTCTCCCCCACGACACCCCTCCGCCTTCCCTGGACATCGGGGGAAGTCCCGCCTATGCCGTCAGATCCCTCTGGACTCCAGATGTCGTGGGGGTCGGTACCTGGTAGACAGGGAGGGGTATGGTCGACATTCTAGATTCCAACATTATTCGAGATTTCAAATCATGTGTATGCGACCAATAAAATGTGGTTAGCAGATGTTAATGCGAGTGTAGCGAAATGCTTGTGCTTCTAGTTCCGACCATGCAGTAATATCTAACAAGTAATCTAACAATTTCACAACAACTACCTTATACACACACAAGTGTAAAGGACTGAATAAGAATGTGTACATATAAACATGGATGAGCGATGGCTGAACGGCATAGGCAAGATGCAGGTGATGGTATAGAGTACAGTATATACATATGAGATGAGTAGTGTAGGGTATGTGAACATTGTTTAAAGTGACTAGTGTTACATTTATTACATCCAATTTTTAACTATTAGGTGGCTAGAGATTTGAGTCAGTATGTTGGCAGCAGCCACTCAATGTTAGTGATGGCTGTTTAACAGTCTGAATGCCTTGAGATAGAATCTGTTTTTCAGTCTCTCGGTCCGAGCTTTGATGCACCTGTACTGACCTCGCCTTCTGGATGATAGCGGGGTGAACAGGCAGTGGCTCGGGTGGTTGTTGTCCTTGATGATCTTTTTGGCCTTCCTGTGACATCGGGTGGTGTAGGTGTCCTGGAGGGCAGGTAGTTTGCCCCCCAGTGATGCGTTGTGCAGACTTCAATACCCTCTGGAGAGCCTTACGGTTGTGGGCAGAGCAGTTGCCTTACCAGGTGGTGATACAGCCCAACAGGATGCTCTCGATTGTGCATCTGTAAAAGTTTGTGTGTTTTTGGTGACAAGCCAAATTTCTTCAGCCTCCTGAAGTTGAAGAGGTACTGTTGGGCCTTCACCAAGCTGTCTGTGTGGGTGGACCATTTCAGTTTGTCAGTGATGTGTACTCTGTGTAACTTAAAACTTTCCACCTTCTCCACTACTGTCCCAATTATTGTGGATAGGGGGGTGCTCCCTCTGCTGTTTCCTGAAGTCTATGATCATCTCCTTTATTTTGTTGACGTTGAGTGTGAGGTTATTTTCCTGACACCACACCCTGAGGGCCCTCACCTCCGTCTCGTCGTTGTTGGTAATCAACCCTACCTCTCTAGTGTTGTCTGCAAACTTGATGATTGAATTGGAGGCGTGCATGGCCACGCAGTCATGGGCGAACAGGGAGTACAGGTTGGGGGCTGAGAATGCACCCTTGTGGGGCCCCAGTGTTGAGGATCAGCGGGGTGGAGATGTTGTTTCCTACCCTAACCACCTGGGGGCGTCCTGTCAGAAAGTCCAGGACCTAGTTGCACTGGGTGGGGTCGAGACCCAGGGTCTGAGCTGTAGTCGATGAACAGCATTCTTGCATAGGTATTCCTCTTGTCCAGATGGGTTAGGGCAGTGTGATTGCGTCGTCTGTGGACCTTTTGGGTCGGTAAAGCAAATTGGAGTGGGTCTTGAGTGTCAGGTAGGGTGGAGGTGATATGGACTACTTTCTCAAAGCACTTCATGATGACGGAAGTGTGTGCTAGTCGATAGTCGTTTAGCTCAGTTACCTTCGCTTTCTTGGGAACAGAAACAATGGTGGCCCTCTTGAAGCATGTGGGAACAGCGGACTGGGATTGATTGAATATGTCCGTAAACACAACAGCCAGCTAGTCTGCGCATGCTCTGAAGACACAGCTAGGGATGCCGTCTGGGCCGGCAGCCTTGGGAGGGTTAACACTGGTAGCGGGCAGTGTCGGTGGCGCTGTATTGTCCTCAAAGCGAACAAAGAAGTTGTTTAGTATGTCTGGGAGCAAGACATCGGGGTCCGCGACGGAGTTGGTTTTCTTTTTGTAGTCCGTGATTGACTGTAGACCCTGGCCACATACCTCTCATGTCTGAGCCTTTGAATTGCGACTCTACTTTGTCTCTATACTGACGCTTAGCTTGTTTGATTTCCTTGCGGTGGGAATAGCTACACTGTTTGTATTCAGTCATGTTTCCGGTCGCCTTGCCCTGATTAAAAGCAGTGGTCCGCGCTTTCAGTTTTGCGTGAATGCTGCCATCAATCCACGTTTTCTGGTTGGTTAAGGTTTTAATAGTCGTCGTGGGTACAACGTCACCGATGCACTTGCTAATAAACTCGCTCACCGAATCAGCGTATACTCGAGGTCGACCGATTACCGATTATTGGAGGACCAAAAAAAGCCGATAGCAATTAATCGGCCGATTGTTTTTGTATTTATTTCATTTATTTGTAATAATGACAATTACAATAATACTGAATGAACACTTATTTTAACTTAATATAATACATCAATAAAATCAATTTAGACTCAAATAAATAATGAAACATGTTCAATTTGGTTTAAATAATGCAAAAACAAAGTGTTGGAGAAGAAAATAAAAGTGCAATATGTGCCATGTAAGAAAGCTAACGTTTAAGTTCCTTGCTCAGAACATTAGAACATATGAAAGCTGATGATTCCTTTTAACATGAGTCTTCAATATTCCCAGGTAAGAAGTTTTAGGTTGTAGTTATTATAGGAATTATAGGACTATTTCTCTCTCTACGATTTGTATTTCATATACCTTTGACTATTGGATGTTCTTATAGGCACTTTAGTATTGCCAGTGTAACAGTATAGCTTCCATCCCTCTCCTCGCCGCTACCTGGGCTCGAACCAGGAACACATCGACAACAGCCACCCTCGAAGCAGCGTTACCCATGCAGAGCAAGGGGAACAACTACTCCAAGTCTCAGAGTGAGTGACATTTGAAACACTATTAGCGCGCACCCCGCTAACTAGCTAGCCATTTCACATCGGTTACACCAGCCTAATCTCGGGAGTTGATAGGCTTGAAGTCATAAACAGCACAGTGCTTGAAGCATTGCGGAGGGCTGCTGGCAAAACATACGAAAGTGTTGTTTGAATGAATGCTTACGAGCCTGCTGGTGCCTACCATCGTTCAGTCAGACTGCTCTATCAAATCATAGACTTAGTTATAACATAGTAACACACAGAAATACGAGCCTTTAATATGGTCTTTAATATGGTAGAAACTAATCATTTCGAAAACCAAACGTTTATTTTTTCAGTGAAATACGGAACCGTTTCGTAATTTATGGATGGCATCCCTAAGTCTAAATATTGCTGTTACATTGCACAACCTTCAATGTTATGTCATAATTACGTAAATTTCTATCAAATTAGTTCACAATGAGCCAGGCGGCCCAAACTGTTGCAGATACCCTGACTCTGCGTGCAATGAACGCAAGAGCGCAAGAGAAGTGACACAATTTCACCTGGTTAATATTGCCTGCTAACCTTTATTTTAGCTAAATATGCAGGTTTAAAAATATATACTTCTGTGTATTGATTTTAAGAAAGGCATTGATGTTTATGGTTAGGTACAGGTTATTTTTCGCAAATGCCCACCGCATCGATTATATGCAACGCAGGACACGCTAGATAAACTAGTAATATCATCAACCATGTGTAATTAACTAGTGATTATGATTGATTGATTGTTTTTTATAAGATAAGTTTAATGCTAGCTAGCAACTTACCTTGGCTTCTTACTGCATTCGCGTAACAGGCAGGCTCCTCGTGAGGCAGGTGGTTAGAGCGTTGTACTAGTTAACTGTAAGCTTGCAAGATTGAATCCCTGAGTTGACAAGGTAAAAATCTGTCGTTCTGCCCCTGAACAATGCCGTTAACCCACCGTTCCTAGGCCGTCATTGAAAATAAGAATGTGTTCTTAACTGACTTGCCTCGTTAAATAAAGTAGTAAAAAATAATAATAAATCGGCAAAATCGGCGCCCAAACATCGGCCATTCCGATTAATTGGTCGACCTCTATAGTATATTAATCAATGTTGTTGCTATCCGGAACATATCCCAGTCCATGTGATCGAAGCAATCTTGAAGCGTGGAATCAGATTGGTCAGACCAGCGTTGAACAGACTTGAGCATGGGCGTTTCCTGTTTTAGTTTCTGTCTATAGGCTGGGAGCAACAAAATGGAGTCGGTCAGATTTGCCAAAAAGAGGGCGACGGAGGGTTTTGTATGCGTCGCGGAAGTGAGAGTAACAATGATCCAGGATTTTGCCAGCCCAGCTCGCGCATTCGATATGCTGATAAAATTTAGGGAGCCTTGTTTTTAGATTAGCCTTGTTAAAATCCCCAGCTACAATAAATGCAGCCTCGGGATGTGTGGTTTCCAGTTTACATAGAGTCCAATGAAGTTCTTTCAGGGCCGTCGAGGTGTCTGCTTGGGGAGGATGTACACGACTCATTATAATCAAAGATAATTATTTTGGTAGATAACGCGGTCTGCATTTGATTGTAAGGAATTCTAGGTCAGGTGAACAAAAGGACTTGAGTTCCTGTATGTTGTTATGATCACACCACGACTTGTTAATCATAAGGCATATACACCCCCGCCCTTCTTCTTACCAGAGAGATGTTTGTTTTTGTCGGCTTGATGCGTGAAGAAACCAGGTGGCTGTACCGAGTCTAACATATCCCGAGTGAGCCATGTTTCCGTGAAGCAGAGAATGTTGCGATCTCTGATGTCTCTCTGGAAGGCAACCCTTGCTCGGATTTCGTCTACCTTGTTGTCAAGAGACTGGACATTGGCAAGTAGTATACTCGGGAGCGGTGAGCGATGTGCCTGACCAGAAGACCGCTCCGTCTGCCCCTTCAGCGGCGCCGTTGTTTTGGGTCGCCTTCTGGGATCCGGTTCATTGTCCTGGGTGGTGGACCAAACAGAGGATCCGCATCGGGAAAGTCGTATTCCTGGTCATAATGTTGGTAAGTTGATGTTGCTCTTCTAGCCAAGAATTCCTCTCAGCTGTATGTAATAAGACTTAAGATTTCCGGGGGTAACAGTGTAAGAAATAATACAGAAAAAAAACAACTTTATAGTTTCCTAAGAAAGCGAAGCGAGGCGGCCATCTGTCGGCGCAGGATGTAAAAATGAAAAATAAATAATAATTGCCGTCCGGACCTGCCCGCTCCTCACCCTTGGTGCTGTCCTCCTGGCCGTCGTCATCCTGCAGCTGGAGCCATGTGTCAGTGGGAGGCTGTTGTCACGTCTACTCCGAGATTCAGATCAACTTCATTATCCCACCAGGGGGAAATACATTTGGTCATGTGCTTAAAAAGAAAGTACATGAAAACACAAACTAATTCATTCAAAGTGATATAGCTACACATTTAAAGTGAAAGTGCAATATGCTGTATACTTGAGGGACAAACAGACTATTTGTTATACAGCCTATTGGCTGTTGGAATCAAAGAGTCCCCTTATCTGTTTAAATTTCCTTTTGAAGAAGTCTCTTTCCCCACAATGTATCCGGCTGCTGCTGTGACTGAATTTTGAGTCAAGTTTCAAGTTTTGTGTACAGGTTGGTGGCTGATTCTTGATCTATACCAATTATCCTTCCCGCCATCTGTAAGCGCTGAAGCTTGACTTTGTCTTGCACTTGCATGTTTACGAACTCTCATATCAGACCAAAGGACAGCACACTCTGCAGGACAGATTTATAGAACATTTGTAAGATATAGCGGTCAACATTTAAAATGGTTCAGTTTGCATTAAAAAAATGTATCTGTTCAGTTTCGATTCCCAGGTACTTATTTGTGGTCACTATCGACTGATTCCCCATTGATCTTCGTAGGGGGTAGTGGAGCTTTGTTCAATTTGAAATTGATTTCCATCTTTTGTTTTCTTAACCTTTCTGGCGCAGGCGTTCCGCTAGCGACCCACCTCGACAACATCCGGTGAAATTGCGAGTGTGAATTTCAAATGACAGAAATAGAAATATTTAACATTCATGAAAATACAAGTGTCATACATCAAAATAAAGCTTAACTCCTTGTTAATCCAGCCACTGTGTCAGATTTCAAAAAGGCTTTCTGGCGAAAGTACACCATTCGATTATCTGAGGACAGCGCCCCGCAAACAAAATCATGAAAAACATTTAAAAGGTTATTAACCTTTTTTAACAGAACTGATATGGCAGGCGAAAACCCGAGGACAAACCATCCAGAAAAAGACAAATTCAGCCCACGACTGTTTCCAATGGCTGTGATGTTTAATATGAAGGGAAAACCTCCCAGATTGCAGTTCCTAGGGCTTCCACTAGATGAGACTTGTTTACGTGTTGCTGTGCGTTTTGTTGCCAACCTTACTTTGCTACCTGACAACTTTACGGTTTTTACTTTTTAATTACCGTTTATATATATATATTTTTTTTCCTCAAATTGTTTTTTTCCCATTCAACTTTTTCACTCCGGACGCTTTATCTCGACATGGTTCGTCAGGACCTCCAACAGCCGAAGCTAAGTAGTAACATTAACATGATGCCTTCTAATTGCAGTCGCTGAACTCATAATATACAGGAGAATGATCGCCTTACGGCGAGGATAGCTATGCTACAAGCCCAGCTTCAGACGCAATCGTTAGGCAAGGGTAATTTCAGTATAGGAAAGGATGAAACAGCGTCTGTGCCACCAGTAAGTACAGATAGTAACGTTAGTATAAATCCCCTCGCACGGTCCCCGCAGCCGGACAACTTTCTCACGGTTTCTGGGAGGAAATGCTGTAGGAATGCTCAACCGGTGTCGCTCATTCAGCTGACAAACTTTCAACCGGTTCTCCCCATTTAAGCAACGAGTCGGAATCAGAGGCAGAGCCTTCTCTTGTCTCTACTCCTCCCGTTACGGGGTCTGAGACGCCGAAGCTTCCCACCATTAGCTCTGACAAATTGAAAACTCTAGTCATTGGCGACTCCATTACCCGCAGTATTAGACCTAAAACGAATCATCCAGCGATCATACACTGTTTACCAGGGGGCAGGGCTACCGACGTTAAGGCTAATATGAAGATGGTGCTGGCTAAAGCTAAAACTGGCGAGTGTAGAGAGTATCGAGATATTGTTATCCACGTCGGCACCAATGATGTTAGGATGAAACAGTCAGAGATCACCAAGCGCAACAGCTTCAGCATGCAAATCAGCTAGAAAGATGTGTCGGCATCGAGTAACTGTCTCTGGCCCCCTCCCAGTTAGGGGAGTGATGAGCTTTACAGCAGAGTCTCAACTCAATCGCTGGTTGAAAACTGTTTTCTGCCCCTCCCAAAAGATAGAATTTGTAGATAATTGGCCCTCTTTCTGGGACTCACCCACAAACAGGACCAAGCCTGACCTGCTGAGGAGTGACGGACTCCACCCTAGCTGGAGGGGTGCTCTCATCTTATCTACCAACATAGACAGGGCTCTAACTCCTCTAGCTCCACAATGAAATAGGGTGCAGGCAGCAGGCTGTTAGCCAGCCTGCCAGCATAGTGGAGTCTGCCACTAGCACAGTCAGTGTAGTCAGCTCAACTATCCCCATTGAGACCGTGTCTGTGCCTCGACCTACGTTGGGCAAAACTAAACATGCGGTGTTCGCCTTAGCAATCTCACTAGGATAAAGACCTCCATTACTGTCATTATTGAAAGAGATGATGATACCGCACATCTCAAAATAGGGCTACTTAATGTTAGATCCCTCACTTCAAAGGCAGTTATAGTCAATGAACTAATCACTGATCATAATCTTGATGTGATTGGCCTGACTGAAACATGGCTTAAGCCTGATGAATTTACTGTGTTAAATGAGGCCTCACCTTCTGGCTACACTAGTGACCATATCCCCCGTGCATCCCATAAAGGCGGAGGTGTTGCTAACATTTACGATAGCAAATTTCAATTTACAAAAAAAAAAATAAGTTTTCATCTTTTGAGCTTCTAGTCATTAAGTCTATGCAGCCTACTCAATCACTTTTTATAGCTACTGTTTACAGGCCTACTGGGCCATATACAGCGTTCCTCATTGAGTTCCCTGAATTCCTATCGGACCTTGTAGTCATAGCAGATAATATTCTAATCTTTGGTGACTTTAATATTCACATGGAAAAGTCCACAGACCCACTCCAAAAGGCTTTCGGAGCCATCATTGACTCAGTGGGTTTTGTCCAACATGTCTCTGGACCTACTCACTGTCACAGTCATACTCTGGCCCTAGTTTTGTCCCATGGAATAAATGTTGTGGATCTTAATGTTTTTCCTCATAATCCTGGACTATCGGACCACCATTTTATTACGTTTGCAATTGCAACAAATAATCTGCTCAGACCCCAACCAAGGAACATCAAAAGCCGTGCTATAAATTCAGACAACACAAAGATTCCTTGATGTCCTTCCAGACTCCCTCTGTCTACCCAAGGACGCCAGAGGACAAAAATCAGTTAACCACCTAACTGAGAAACTCAATTTAACCTTGCGCAATACCCTAGATGCAGTTGCACCCCTAAAAACATTTAGCATAAGAAACTAGCTCCCTGGTATACAGAAAATACCCGAGCTCTGAAGCAAGCTTCCAGAAAATTGGAACGGAAATGGCGCCACACCAAACTGAAAGTCTTCCGACTAGCTTGGAAAAACAGTACCGTGCAGTATCGAAGAGCCCTTACTGCTGCTCGATCATCCTATTTTTCCAACATAATTGAGGAAAATAAGAACAATCCAAAATTCCTTTTTGATACTGTCGCAAAGCTAACTAAAAAGCAGCATTCCCCAAGAGAGGATGGCTTTCACTTCAGCAGTAATAAATTCATGAACTTCTTTGAGGAAAAGCTCATGATTATTAGAAAGCAAATTACGGACTCCTTTAAATCTGCGTATTCCTTCAAAGCTCAGTTGTCCTGAGTCTGCACAACTCTGCCAGGAACTAGGATCAAGAGAGAGACTCAAGTGTTTTAGTACTATATCTCTTGACACAATGATGAAAATAATCATGGCCTCTAAACCTACAAGCTGCATACTGGACCCTATTCGAACTAAACTACTGAAAGAGCTGCTTCCTGTGCTTGGCCCTCCTATGTTGAACATAATAAACGGCGCTCTATCCACCGGATGTGTACCAAACTCAGTAAGTAATAAAGCCTCTCTTGAAAAAGCCAAACCATGACCCAGCAACTCACTGCCTTCCCGAAGACAAACAATATATACGAAATGCTTCAGTCTGGTTTTAGACCCCATCATAGCACTGAGACTGCACTTGTGAAGGTGGTAAATGACATTTTAATGGCATCGGATCGAGGCTCTGCATCTGTCCTCGTGCTCCTAGACCTTAGTGTTGCTTTTGATACCATCGATCACCACATTCTTTTGGAAAGATTGGAAACCCAAATTGGTCTACACGGACAAGTTCTGGCCTGGTTTAGATCTTATCTGTTGGAAATATATCAGTTTGTCTCTCTGAATGGTTTGTCCTCTGACAAATCAACTGTAAATTTCGGTGTTCCTCAAGGTTCCCGTTTTAGGACCACTATTGTTTTCACTATATATTTTACCTCTTGGGGATGTCATTCGAAAACATAATGTTAACTTTCACTGCTATCCGGATGACACATAGCTGTACATTTCAATGAAACATGGTGAAGCCCCAAAATTGCCCTCGCTAGAAGCATGTGTTTCAGACATAAGGAAGTAGATGGCTGCAAACGTTCTACTTTTAAACTCAGACAAAACAGAGATGCTTGTTCTAGGTCCCAAGAAACAGAGATCTTCTGTTGAATCTGACAATTAATCTTAATGGTATATACAGTCGTCTCAGATAAAATTGTGAAGGACCTCGGCGTTACTCTGGACCCTGATCTCTCTTTTGAAGAACATATCAAGACTGTTTCAAGAACAGCTTTTTTCCATCTGCGTAACATTGCAAAAATCAGAAACTTTCTGTCCAAAAATGATGCAGAAATATGTATCCTTGCTTTTGTCACTTCTAGGTTAGACTACTGCAATGCTCTACTTTCCGGCTACCCGGATAAAGCACTAAATAAATTTCAGTTAGTGCTAAATACGGCTGCTAGAATCCTGACTAGAACCAAAAAATGATCATATTACTCCAGTGCTAGCATCCCTACACTGGCTTCCTGTCAAGGCAAGGGCTGATTTCAAGGTTTTACTGCTAACCTACAAAGCATTACATGGGCTTGCTCCTACCTATCTCTCTGATTTGGTCCTCCCGTACATACCTACACGTACGCTACGGTCACAAGACGCAGGCCTCCTAATTGTCCCTAGAATTTCTAAGCAAACAGCTGGAGGCAGGGCTTTCTCCTGTAGAGCTCCATTTTTATGGAATGGTCTGCCTACCCATGTGAGAGACGCAAACTCGGTCAACCTTTAAGTCTTTACTGAAGACTCATCTCTTCAGTGGGTCATATGATTGAGTGTAGTCTGGTCCAGGAGTGTGAATGTGAACTGAAAGGCTCTGGAGCAACGAACCGCCCTTGCTGTCTCAGCCTGGCCGGTTCCCCTCTTTCCACTGGGATTCTCTGCCTCTAACCCTATTACAGGGGCTGAGTCACTGGCTTACTAGGGTTGAGTCACTGATGTGATCTTCCTGTCTGGGTTGTTGCCCCCCCTTGGGTTGTGCCTTGGCGGAGATCTTTGTGGGCTATACTCAGCCTTGTCTTAGGATGGTAAGTTGGTGGTTGAAGATATCCCTCTAGTGGTGTGGGGGCTGTGCTTTGGCAAAGTGGGTGGGGTTATATCCTTCCTGTTTGGCCCTGTCCGGGGGGTGTCATCGGATGGGGCCACAGTGTCTCCTGACCCCTCCTGTCTCAGCCTCCAGTATTTATGCTGCAGTAGTTTATGTGTCGGGGGGCTAGGGTCAGTTTGTTATATCTGGAGTACTTCTCCTGTCCTATCCGGTGTCCTGTGTGAATTTAACTATCTCTAATTCTCTCTTTCTCTCTCTCGGAGGACCTGAGCCCTAGGACCATGCCTCAGGACTACCTGACATGATGACTTCTTGCTGTCCCCAGTCCACCTGGCCGTGCTGCTGCTCCAGTTTCAACTGTTCTGCCTGACCTGAGCCCTAGGACCATGCCTCAGGACTACCTGACATGATTTTTAAAATTTTTTTATTTCACCTTTATTTAACCAGGTAGGCTAGTTGAGAACAGGTTCTCATTTGCAACTGCGACCTGGCCAAGATAAAGCATAGCAGAGTGATCAGACAACACAGAGTTACACATGGAGTAAACAATTAACAAGTCAATAACACAGTAGAGAAAAAAGGGGGGTCTATATACAATGTGTGCAAAAGGCATGAGGAGGTAGGCGAATAATTACAATATTGCAGATTAACACTGGAGTGATAAATGATCATGTACAGGTAGAGATATTTGTGTGCAAAAGAGCAGAAAAGTAAATAAATAAAAACTGTGGGGATGAGGTAGGTGAAAATGGGTGGGCTATTTACCAATAGATTATGTACAGCTGCAGCGATCGGTTAGCTGCTCAGATAGCTGATGTTTGAAGTTGGTGAGGGAGATAAAATTCTCCAACTTCAGCGATTTTGCAATTCGTTCCAGTCACAGGCAGCAGAGTACTGGAACGAAGGCGGCCGAATGAGGTGTTGGCTTTGGGGATGCTCAATGAGATACACCTGCTGGAGCGCGTGCTACGGATGGGTGTTGCCATCGTGACCAGTGAGCTGAGATAAGGCGGAGCTTTGCCTAGCATGGCCTTGTAGATGACCTGGAGCCAGTGGGTCTGGCGACGAATATGTAGTGAGGGCCAGCCGACTAGAGCATACAAGTCGCAGTGGTGGGTAGTATAAGGTGCTTTAGTGACAAAACGGATGGCACTGTGATAAACTGCATCCAGTTTGCTGAGAAGAGTGTTGGAAGCCATTTTGTAGATGACATCGCCGAAGTTGAGGATCGGTAGGATAGTCAGTTTTACTAGGGTAAGCTTGGCAGCGTGAGTGAAGGAGGCTTTGTTGCGGAATAGAAAGCCGACTCTTGATTTGATTTTCGATTGGAGATGTTTGATATGGGTCTGGAAGGAGAGTTTGCAGTCTAGCCAGACACCTAGGTACTTATAGGTGTCCACATATTCAAGGTCGGAACCATCCAGGGTGGTGATGCTAGTCGGGCAAGCGGGTGCAGGCAGCGATCGGTTGAAAAGCATGCATTTGGTTTTACTAGCGTTTAAGAGCAGTTGGAGGCCACGGAAGGAGTGTTGTATGGCATTGAAGCTCGATTGGAGGTTAGATAGCACAGTGTCCAGTGACGGGCCAAAAGTGTATAGAATGGTGTCGTCTGCGTAGAGGTGGATCAGGGAATCGCCCGCAGCAAGAGCAACATCATTGATATACACAGAGAAAAGAGTCGGCCCGAGAATTGAACCCTGTGGCACCCCCATAGAGACTGCCAGAGGACCGGACAACATGCCCTCCGATTTGACACACTGAACTCTGTCTGCAAAGTAATTGGTGAACCAGGCAAGGCAGTCATCCGAAAAGCCGAGGCTACTGAGTCTGCCGATAAGAATATGGTGATTGACAGAGTCGAAAGCCTTGGCAAGGTCGATGAAGACGGCTGCACAGTACTGTCTTTTATCGATGGCGGTTATGATGTCGTTTAGTACCTTGAGTGTGGCTGAGGTGCACCCGTGACCGGCTCGGAAACCAGATTGCATAGCGGAGAAGGTACGGTGGGATTCGAGATGGTCAATGACCTGTTTGTTGACTTGGCTTTCGAAGACCTTAGATAGGCAGGGCAGAATGGATATAGGTCTGTAACAGTTTGGGTCCAGGGTGTCTCCCCCTTTGAAGAGGGGGATGACTGCGGCAGCTTTCCAATCCTTGGGGATCTCAGACGATATGAGAGGTTGAACAGGCTGGTAATAGGGGTTGCGACAATGGCGGCGGATAGTTTCAGAAATAGAGGGTCCAGATTGTCAAGCCCAGCTGATTTATACGGGTCCAGGTTTTGCAGCTCTTTCAGAACATCTGCTATCTGGATTTGGGTAAAGGAGAACCTGGAGAGGCTTGGGCGAGGAGCTGCGGGGCCGGAGCTGTTGGCCGAGGTAGGAGTAGCCAGGCGGAAGGCATGGCCAGCCGTTGAGAAATGCTTGTTGAAGTTTTCGATAATCATGGATTTGTCGGTGGTGACAGTGTTCCCTAGCCTCAGTGCAGTGGGCAGCTGGGAGGAGGTGCTCTTGTTCTCCATGGACTTCACAGTGTCCCAGAACGTTTTGGAGTTGGAGCTACAGGATGCAAACTTCTGCCTGAAGAAGCTGGCCTTAGCTTTCCTGACTGACTGCGTGTATTGGTTCCTGACTTCCCTGAAAAGTTGCATATCGCGGGGACTGTTCGATGCTATTGCAGTCCGCCACAGGATGTTTTTGTGCTGGTCGGTGAGGGCAGTCAGGACTGGAGTGAACCAAGGACTGTATCTGTTCTTAGTTCTGCATTTTTTTGAACGGGATACAGGCATGCTTATCTAATATGGTGAGGAAGTTACTCTTAAAGAATGACCAGGCATCCTCAACTGACGGGATGAGGTCAATGTCCTTCCAGGATACCTGGGAGCTGAGGGGGTCCAGGTCTGATTTTTCAGAAAGGCCTGCTCACAGAAGTGTTTTAGGGAGCGCAAGGACATCAGGGCTAGCAGAGTGTGCTAAAACAGTGAGCCAGGATTCAGACACGGCAAGGACATCAGGGCTAGCAGAGTGTGCTAAAACAGTGAGTAAAACAAACTTAGGGAGGAGGCTTCTAATGTTGACATGCATGAAACCAAGGCTTTTTCGATCACAGAAGTCAACAAATGAGGGTGCCTGGGGACATGCAGGGCCCGGGTTTACCTCCACATCACCCGCGGAACAGAGAAGGAGTAGTATGAGGGTGCGGCTAAGGGCTATCAAAACTGGTCGCCTAGAGCGTTGGGGACAGAGAATAAGAGGAGTAGGTTTCTGGGCATGGTAGAATATATTCAGGGCATAATGCACAGACAGGGGTATGGTGGGATGCGGGTACGGCGGAGGTAAGCCCAAGCACTGGGTGATGATGAGAGAGGTTTTATCTCTGGACATGCTGGTTGTAATGGGTGAGGTCACCGCATATGTGGGAGGTGGGACAAAGGAGGTATCAGGGGTGTGAGGAATAGGACTAGGGGCTCCATTGTGAACTAAAACAATGATAACTAACCTGAGCAATAGTATACAAGGCATATTGACATTTGAGAGAGACATACAGCGATGCATACAGTGAACACAGGTGTTGAATTGGGAAAGCTAGCTAAAACAGTGGGTGAGACAACAGCTAATCAGCTAGCGTAACAACAGCAGGTGAGATGGCATTGACTAGGCAACTCGGCCGACAGATAAAACAAACAAGCAGAATGGAGTACCGTGGTAATGGACAGTCCAGCGTGCATCAGCTATGTAGCCAAGTGATCAGAGTCCAAGGGGCAGCGGTGGATGGGGCAGGGGGGCTGGGCTGGCGAGTGTTATCCAGGTTAAGAAAACTAACAATGACTAAATAGCTTGTAGCTAGCTAGCTGGTTAGCTTCTGGAGGTTCTTGAGTGTGTTCTAAAAATAAAGATAATTCCGTATCACATTGGGTGAGGCAAGTTTCCGGAAGGTATAAACAATTTTTTTTTTTTTTTAAATCGGGAAGAGATACATATGGGTACATATGGAGAAGAGATACATATGAGTACATATGGGCCACTGCGTTTTTGGGATGCGGCGGGACGGTTAGCAGGCCTGTGCTAACAAGCTAACAGATTAGCAGGCCAGGGTAAACAAGGTAGTAGTTAGCGGACCTGGGCTAAACAAGCTAGCAGTTAGCGTGCCGAACTAGCAAGCAAGGAGATAGCGAGGGCTGGAGAGTTAGCCTTTGGAGGACGTCGCGATGGGGTGAGTCTGTTTATTCCTCTTCAAGCGGTGATATCGATAGACCGGTCGTAGTCAAGGTATTGTAGCCCAGGAGTATGCTAGGAGCTCTGGCCGGGCTAGCTTCAAGCTACGTGGGTGGAAACGCTAGCCAGGAGTGATCAACCAGGGTTGCTGTTACACTCGATGGCTAGTTGCGAGGATCCAGCTGAAGGATGTTCCGTTTGTGGTGGGAATCCGGGGGTAAAAAAAAATAAAAATAAATTAGGTCCGTTATGCTCTGGTTAGCGTCGCGTTGCTCTAGCGTCGCGTTGTTCGAACAGGCGAGAGCTTTCCGAGCTAAAGGTTAGTTGATGGTCGCTAGCATAGCTGGTAGTTAGCTGGCTAGCTTCAGTTGAGAGTGTCCGGTTCCGAAGTAAATATAACTACGTTAGGAAAGTAGCTACATTGGCGGGTTGCAGAAGAGTATTTGGAAGCTTAGGTTTAGCAAAATGTTTTAAGGATATGCGAAGAAAAAAATATCTAAAAAAATATCTAAAACGAAAAAGAGACGATATTTACAGAGAGACGATACGACAGGACAACTACTGCTACGCCATCTTGGATTAGCCTATGATGACTCCTTGCTGTCCCCAGTCCACCTCCAGTTTCAACTGTTCTGCCTGTGATTATTATTATTTGACCATGCTGGTCATTTATGAACATTTGAACATCTTGGCCATGTTCTGTTATAATCTCCACCCGGCACAGCCAGAAGAGGACTGGCCACCCCACATAGCCTGGTTCCTCTCTAGGTTTGTTCTTAGGTTTTGGCGTTTCTAGGGAGTTTTTCCTAGCCACTGTGCTTCTACGCCTGCATTGTTTGCTGTTTGGGGTTTTAGGCTGGGTTTCTGTACAGCACTTTGAGATATCAGCTGATGTATGAAGTGCTATATAAATACATTTGATTTGATGTCAACAGTCTTTAGCTCCCATTTTGGCTGTAGTGTTTTCATGCGCGAAGATGAGAGTTGCGTTCTTTGTCTCCGGTAAAGACAATAACGATTCTCCGTCTGAAATTGTATTGTTTATTTACGTATAATGGTACCTGAGGTTTGATTATAAACGTTGTTTGACTTGTTTGGAGAAGTTTATTGGTAACGTTTGGGATCCATTTTGTATGCATTTTGAAGGAGGGAAACCGGTGGATTATTGAATAAAGCGCATCAGCTAAACTGAGTTTTTGGGGATATAAAGAAGGACTTTATCGAACAAAAGGACCATTTGTGATGTAGCTGGCACCTTTCGGAGTGCCAACAGAAGAAAATCTTCAAAGGGAAGGCATTTATTTTTTTGCTATTTCTGACTTTCTGACATCTGCCTGGTTGAAAAATGTTTTTAATGCTTTTGTGTGCGGGGCGCTGTCCTCAGATAATCGCATGGTGTGCTTTCGCCGTAAAGCCTTTTTGAAATCTGACACAGCGGCTGGATTAACAAGAAGTGAAGCTTTTATGTGATGTATGACACTTGTATTTTCATGAATGTTAAATATGACTGTTTCTGTCATTTGAATTTCGCGCTATGCATTTTCACCGGATGTTGTCGAGGTGGGTCACTAGCGGAACGCCTGCGCCAGAAAGGTTAACATTTATTTCAAGAAAGTTATCTGCACACACTGGATGAATTTTGCCGTTTCTTTATCAAGACCATGAAGAGAGGCTTGGTCTGGGTGGAGGAAACCCACAACAGCGGTGTCATCTGCATATTAAAAAAATAAACTTCTGGGCTGCATCAGAGGCTTGACAATCGTTAGTGTACAGTATCGGTGAAAGTACCCAACCTTGAGGGGCTTCCGTATTCAACATTCTAGATGTAGAGATGCCGGAGTTAAACTTCATTTGTTGAGTACGGTTCACAAGGAAGTTATTTATCCACTTGATCAGTTGAGTTGACAGCCAAATTCATGAGTTTATATACCAGTGGGATTGGATGGTGTTAAACGTGCTACTGAAGTCAATTAATACATTTTTCACTAGGCTATTTGCCTTCTCTAAATGTTGATACTGTTCAGCATTACCAGTAACACATCAACACCCCTGGAGGCACGGTATGCAAATTGATTTGAGTTTAATTGGGATGAGAGACCGGAGGAGAATTTGTTTTGAAGTAATATTTTTCAAAACATTTCATAGGTACAGATGTCAGGGCTACAGGGTGTAAGTCGTTATTTTATTTTTGGTCTGTTGTTTTTAGGTATTAAGAAAATCAGTGACTTCTTCCATAAGTCTGGAATTATCCCACTGTTCAGTGACCGCTGGAACAGCTTCCGGAACGGTAATGCGAGCTGGTCTGAGCATGCCTGAAGTGCTGCTGACGCCATCTGGACCATATGATTTTCCTGGGTTGACACGTTGAAAGTATTGCTTGACGTCATTCACAGAAATCAGTATATCAACAGTTGGTATGCTGTCTATACTGTCCAAGGCCACTTTCTGCTGCGATATAAAATCACACATGTCAAACCTACAATGGAAACTGTTCAAATCATTTGCAAAGCAAGGTCATTTTCGACAGTCATAATGTCTCTTTGGTTTGTAGCCCTTTCCAGGCTTTCCTACTGTCCTTGTCCTTGAAAACGTTCTCTATTTTGTCTTTGTATGCTGCCTTGCACTCCTTTGGCTTTTAAGTTGCCTCTGAATATTTTTCCTTTCCTCTTTATTGCCACCTGATTTAAACATCCTTTTTTTCTGGGCGAGGAGCTCTTTTAATTCCAGAGTTTTTTAATTCCTGGATTTTTGTTTTAGATTCCGCCTCTCACAGTTGTAGTGTACCTATGATAAAAATTACAGACCTCTACATGCTTTGTAAGTAGGAAACACTGCCAATTTTGCAGGTTATCAAATACTTGTTCTCCCCACTGTATATCTGACCAAATTATGAAAGACAAGCATTGTAATTTTGAATTTGGATTGTTGGCGTTTAACTTCATGGAGAAACTCATTGCCCAAACCTATGATGATGCAGCTGTAATGGAATGCATCTGCTATTTGTATTTACAGCTAAGTTCCCTCCTCTTCCCTGATCAAGAGGTGATGACCCCTCCACTCCTCTACCATTGTCAACTGTCTCCTGACATAAACTGAAGCCATGTCACATGTGCCCGTTCATCAACTGGCACACTGAATGTTTCCTCTCCAAGTACTGTGAGTGCCCCTATAATTTTCTCTCATTACTGTACTGTATGTAGAGTCAATCACACACACAAACATGATCACATGATTACACATCAATGATTTTACTCCTCTCTTGGACTAACTCATTTTTGGCTCTTTTGTCTGTGTAGTGTATTGTGTTTTGTCTTCCCAGTTAAAACCTGTCCTGCCCTCAGTGGAAGATTTGAGCTCTTCTCCAACACCATCCATCCATGATGAACCTGTCCTGTACTGAAGACTATGAACACCTCAACCACTGTCCTGCACTGAGGTCAAGCCTCTGAACACCCCAACTCATGCCTCATACCCTCATTCAATCACTGCTGTGATCCATTCCCAACACTGTAAGTAGCCCTCTCATTCACATTCCCCATAATATTGTACTGTAAATGTGTTTATTAAATGCTTTAGGCTAAAAGTCTTTGGTTTTTTGAAAGACGCATTTTCATCTCTGTGTGTTCCGTACCTATACCGTGGGTCTCCCATCCTTAATGTTTCAAGTCACCAGCCTCCACTGACAGAACACAACTGTGAAGATTTTTCACAAATATTAGCGTCATAGCTCTTGTGGGAGTTTAACTGGGGGAAATTACCTCACAATTCAGTCTTTTAATCTATGGATCTTGGGTCAATTAAATGGGCTAATCAGCCTACTCAGTGACACCCACAGACAGTGGTGATTTTAGCATGTAAATCTTGATGCGACAAAAAAAAAATATCAACATATGTTTTAGATGCATGCAGCAAAGCCACAACACTAAACAATACATTAATTGCACTATAACAGTGAGCACAAACTGTTAGGGCCTACATAAACAGCAGAGCTTTTTCAGCACCATGGAGTGAATCCTGCTACACCTGGTTATAAGTGCAGGTAGCCTAGTGGTTTAGAGCGTTGTGCCAGTAATCCCCGAGCTGACAAGGTAAAAATGTTGTTCTGCCCCTGAACAAGGCAGTTAACCCACGCGGGGGCCAGTCGTGTATAGGCGTAACGGAAATTTTGGGAGTCCTATATCGACATAACCTGAAAGGCCGCTCAGCAAGGATGAAGCCACTGCTCCAAAACCACCATAAACAACAATAGCAAGAACCTTGTGAAGATGTTGGAGGAAACCGGTACAAAAGTATCTACAGTTGAAGTCGGAAGTTTACATACCTTAGCTAAATACATTTAAACTCAGTTTTTCACAATTCCTGACATTTAATCCTAGTAAAAATGCCTTGTTTTAGGTCAGATACACTCAATTAGTAGGGTATGTAAACTTCTGACCCACTGGGAATGTGATGAAATAAATCATTCTCTACTATTATTCTGACATTTCACATTCTTAAAATAAAGTGGTGATCCTAACCTACCCAAGACAGGGAATTTTTACTAGGATTAAATGTCAGGAATTGTGAAAAAATTCATGAAATCACAAGTGCAATATAGCAAAACACAGCTTAGTCTTTTGTTAATCCACCTGTCGGGTCAGATTTTGAAAATATGCTTTACAGCGAAAGCTATCCAAGCGTTTGTGTAGGTTTATCGTTCGCTCGACAAAACATTATGAATACCTAGCACCAAGTAGCTTGGTCACGAAAATCAGAAAAGCAATCAAATTAATCTTCGGATGTTTTCACTCACGAGACTCCCAGTTACACAATAAATGTTCCTTTTGTTCCATAAAGATTATTTTTTATATCCAAAAGACCTCCGTTTGTTTGGCGCGTTCCACAGGAAAGAGCCATCACAATGCAGACGAAAATTCCAAATAGTATCCGTAATGTCCACAGAAACATGTCAAACGTTTTTTATAATCAATTATAATCCATTTTAAAATATATAATCGATAATATATCAGCCGCAACTGTCTTTTTCAGTAGGAAAGGGAAAGGCAATGGCTGTCCAAACTCTGTTGCGCGAGCAAAACTCATGCGAACACCTGGCGCGATGTTATCTTTCACGCTCATTTTTCAACATAAAAGCCTGAAACAATGTTTGAAGACTGTTGACACCTTGAGGAAGCGATAGGAAAAGGAATCCGGTTGATATCCCTTTAAATGGAGCAAAGGCAGGCTATGGAACATGGAGTTTTCAAAATAGAAGCCACTTCCTGGTTTGGTTTTCCTCAGGGTTTCACCTGCAGTATCAGTTCTGTTATACTCAGACAATATTTTGACAGTTTTGGAAACTTTAGAGTGTTTTCTATCCTAATCTGTCAGTTATATGCATATTCTAGCATCTGGTCCTGAGAAATAGGCTGTTTACTTTGGGAACGTTATTTTTCCAAACCTAAAAATTGTGCCTCCTAGCTTCAAGAGGTTAAAACATGCTAATAATGGTCCTTTGAGTATATAAAAAAAAGTTTTGTATACTTCCACTGGTATGCCATCCAGCCCTGGAGTTTTCCCATCCTTAATGGCCCCAATTGCATCAAGCAGTTCCTCCTCTGTAATTTGGCTTTCACATGAGTCTCTGTACAGATGTTAATTTTACAATATTATTAGGGAAAAAATCCATACAATTAGTTTGTTGGTGGAGATGGAGGAGCCTGAAATGAAAACATATTCTTAAAGTACTTTACTTCCTCTTTCAAAATATAATTTGGTGAATCATGCGTGACTCCATCATTTGTAATTTTTAATACATTGTTTTTGGTAGCATTTCTATATTATATGCATTGGTGTATTTTTCCCCATATTCCATCCAGTTCGTTTTATTTTTATAATCTATTACACTGGATCTCTTGAATAAGTTCCTCCATTTCCATGCTTTTCCTCTAACTTATTCTGTGCCTCTATGGTACCATTTTTATTGCTATCTAACTGTACTGTTAGTTCTTCCATTTCCTTTGTTAATATGGACTCTTGATCTAATTTGCTTTTGTTTTATTGATGAGTACTGAATTGCATGGCCTCTAAAGGCACAATTAAGTGTGCCATACAATAAGGGGATCTGCTGTACCTATGTTATGTCTGAAAAAGTCTGTTATAAATTATTCTGTCCTAGATCTAAACAATTTATCATCTAGTAGGCTTTGATTAAATTTCCAATATCCTCGCCCAATTATGTGATGATCCGACCGCATTCTGTCCCCTATCAACACTTTTTAAACTTTTGGTGCCAGAGAGAATGGTATAAGAAAGTAGTCAAGACGACTAGATTGATTAAGCCTCCGCCATGTATATCTCACTAGGTCAGGGTATTTAAGTCTCCATATATCTACTAATTCCAATATGTCCATGACATTCATGATTTCCTTAAGTGTCTGAGGGTGATAGTTTGTAGTGTGATTTCCTTTCCGGTCCATAGAGGTATTTAAGACCATATTAAAATCTCCCACCATAATAATAGAGTCTAGTGTTGCTTGTAGAGTTGATAAATTCTTATATATTTTCAAAGAAGCTTGGATCATCATTATTCGGACCGTATAGGTTAATAAGCCATATCTGTTTATTGTCCAATAACATATTTAAAATAATCCATCTACCTTGATAATTTGTTTGGACAATTTGCACATTTGGATCAAAATTACTGTTAATTAAAACCATCACCCCTTTTGAATTTCTTTGCCCATGGGATAAATATATTTCGCACCCCCAGTTCTTTTTCCACAAAAAATGGGTTTCTGTAAACAATGGATATTATATTCCTTCTCTTTTAGCCAGGTAAATACTGATTTGTCTTTTCTTATTATCTGCTAGGCCATTCAAATTGTAACTGGCTATACTTATTTCACCACTTACCATAATGAGACACAACTTTCAATTCTATTTATCAAAATATGTGTTTGTAAACGTACCATTAAAAAGTAACATGATGAGTGAGTGTTTTTGACCATATGGGAGAAATATATTTCGCCCCCCCAGTTCTTTTTCCACAAAACTTCATCCACACACACAGCTGAACCATGATATTTGCATTGCTACTAAGTAAACCTCCAATTGGTCCCCACCATTCCACCCGCTAAAAGCCCTCCTCATCCCGAGCTGGGCCGTCATCCCAATGCCCGGCAGACCACCTCCGACCCCCCCCGCATCCCATAGCCCTGAACAGACTGGGATCCATCCTTGGAAAAGAGCACACAATGCCATTTATCGAATTGAAGTAGATCAAATGCCAAATGTATTTCCATCGCCCTCACCTCGATTTGTATTATATATAGCTGTGAATTTGTCCCAAACATCTTTTACTCCTTCGCAACAGTTGTGGGATACACACATACACACACTCAACCCTTTCCCCCCTTTCCCCCCACACAACCTTAAACTCCCATTCTCAACAGTTGCACCATCCCAGAGCCCAACTCAAGAAAGGTCCTAATTTACCAATGCACTTACTGTTGCAGCTGCATGAGAAGGCCTGCAAGATCGCGCAAAAAAATGGGCAGAAATGTATTAACCATTGTCACATCCTAGATGATGGAGGTCAAATGTACACCTTTCCCTGAAACACCCACAATACGGTCACCCATATTGACCATATTCCCAAGCATCTCCATGCAGACTTTTGATTTTGTGCCACCAGGGTCACAATAATATACCCCCTCTATGAATGTCCGAGTGTGACCCCCTCCCCATGGGTTACTGCAGCTAGTGTTGCCAGCACTGCCACTGCCTGGGTGGGGGCACCCCACCGGAATCCCCACCGGCTAGGTACAAGGTCATCAAGGTTCTCATTAGCAGCTTTGAGAATTTCCTTGTATAGTATGCTCTCCCTTTAGGGGGCTTTGGCTTTGCAGGACCAACCCTGCCAAGCAGGCTCAGAATCTTGAGGGGGCAGTGCTGCTCTTGGTCTCTGACCGCATTTTGGCTGCATACAGACCGCTTACAGCAGGCCCATAAAACAGGGACTTCTCCTTAGTATCTGGGTCGTTCAGGTGGGTGTCTAGGGTATAGGGTTGTGGACCGTACCATTAAATTAGGATCATAAATAAATAATTAGATAACTTATTTAAAAAATGTAGTTCCCCATGATATGACAATAAATCAAATGTATAATATATATATTTTTAAACTGTTCCACCATGATAGGACAATAAATAAATAAGACGTATAATTAATTATAAGTATATCCATCATCTGAACAACATTGAAAGCTCTCTCATACCCCGGCTCACAGCAATACATTGGTTCTGGGATATGCAACCATTTCATTACTCACTCAACTTTCCCAAACATAATAAATAAAATAAATAAATAAACACACACCACACCATCCACACATACTGTGCCTTCTGTTTACATAGTTTTTATCTTCACCATGTTGAATTAGTGCTTGTGTGTTCCAATTAGTTATATGTAAAGATATACAAAAGCAAAAAAAATTGTATTGTTTACAATCCATAACCGGGCTAGAATTGTGTTTCATTATTTTCCTCATCTATGAGAACTTTGTCATTTTTAAAATAGCCATGGAGTAGTCTTTGTGTCTCTGAACAACTGGTTATCAATATATAGTTTAGCAATGACGAGAGCTACTCGTTTCCCTTTCAATCTATTTTCTTTGAAAATTGGATACAGAACTTTACGCCGTTCTGCAATTTCCTTGGGAAACTGATCATTCATGCCAATTTTGGTCCCAGCAAGTCTTTCACCCAGGCTTTTAACCAATATTTTATCTTTAAATGAAGCAAATTTGGCAACGATTGGGCGGTCATACCTTTGGCCTCTCTGTCCGAAGCGGTGTACACGTTCAAGTTGGATTTTGTAGATAACTTTGTGTGGGATCTGAAGCGCTGTAAGGAGGAACTCTCTAACTACAGATTCAGGAACTTCCCCTTCTTTCTCCTGGATACCTGTAAGTACCAGATTCCCCCTCATTGATCTAGTTTGTATGTCCAGTAAGGCTTCCCTCAGAACGGTGTTCTCCTTTAATATCATTCACTTCGGTTTCAATCTTATTGACTGTCCCTTTTAGCTTGTTTGTTTCTTTCTCCAATGTCGCAGCTTTTTCCATCACTCATCTCGAGGCTTGCTTTCAAGTCTTTTACATCCTTACTAACTAATTCAAGTATACCCAGTTTGTCATTTATTGATTTTAACAGATCGGATTTGACCTTTACCATTCCCCGTGGTGAAAATATTAAATTGTCTGTGTCTGTAGAAGAGTCAAGTTTTCGTTTTGGAATCGGTTCCCGTGTTACTCTCCGTCATATTGGGTGTTGCTTGTTTTTGTAATATTTGTCGATAAATGTCTTTAGTCTTAAGATTTGTTTTGTGTTATTATCCAGATTGAAGGTTATCACCCACCAGATTATGTAGTGCTACTATTTTAGTCTAACTTGCCGATATTGAATATTACGTTTTATCTTGAGGTGCTCTACATAACTTCGTTCAGTCCGCCATTACCCGTCTGCCCGAGGAGGATGACACATTAGCACAGGAATGATTATTGTTGCCATTTGTTTTGGAGGTGGACAAGTCCACTGGACTTCCTGTACGACCAGTGTGGTACACCTCAGTACTATCTTAGATGTGTTCTAAGATAATCCCCGTCTAGGGGCCTGTCTGCTCCTCACTGTTCTCATAAGGGAGTTTACAACTAGATTTGACTTATGCTCTGGCGGACTCATATGGTGTTGTCCGTAGTCTCGACCCCCCCACCGGCCTCGATGAGGCTCATCATGGGTCTGGGCTACTATTCCCCCCCCTTGAGTCTCGGTACCCCCCCATCAGACGATGGTGTTGGTATCCGAGGTGCAAACGAAAAGTTCGTACCCTATGTACGAGTTGTCAGTGGCTGCGTTATTATGAGAATGGCTGTAACCTTTCAACCAAATCTCCTGGTGTTTGTGCTTCAAAAAGCTCAGTGGCTGTCGAGGCCTGTCAGTCACCACTGCGTCCGAGTGTGGCAACCTCTTCAGTACCTGCAAACTGAGACGATGATATCGGTCTGTGATATCGCAAAGTGTTTCACTAGTAGGAGTCATCGGGTCAGTTGCTGGACTGACGCCATTAGGGTCATTGTAAGGGGTGACAGTCCGAACTGTCCGAAGGGCAAGAGAAGTTCATCTCAACTACCGTATTGCATGACTGCAAGGTGGAGGGAAGTTGCTCATTCACAGAGACAGCTGACTCGAAATCATGGAAAGGATGGTCAATCAGATTAGCTGATGGAATGTGTCGAGATATCGTAATATCTCTTTGGATCGGATTCTGCAAGAGGTTTCTAAGCGTCTTTTTCCCAAGGGGTGCTTTTGACAGATACCCATCGTGAATGACTACGTTGCAGCTAGCGTTAGGGGAAGACAGTGTGGTCAGTGCAGAAGGCACTGTGGCCTGTGACCATACCTGGTTGGTTTACAATCCATCAATGGGAGTAACTGATCCATCAAGTCTGCTCCAAGTAGCAGGGGTTCAGTTCCGAGGCTGGTAACATACACAGGGTGAACGAGCGATACATCCTGGAAGAGTAGTTTCAGCATGACTCTCAATGTGAGAGACGCGGTAGTCTGGGTGACCCCTCGAAGTGTAGTGTCGCATCGTTCCACTTTTAACCAACGTCTAGTTGGCTTCAAAGGCCTTTTGAGATCATTGAACAATGTTTGAGAGATGAGTGATATTGTCTCACCGTAATCAATTAGCGCATGACAAGTTAAGCAGTCCTCTAGGACTGTTTCCAGGTATGGGCATTTAGATTCGTGATTAGTGGACATATTCCCCACAAAGTGGAGTGGTTGTTCACAAGGACGTGATGTGCCATTTCTGTTCAAGGTGGAAGCAGATCAACTTTTCAGATTTGTGTGGGCTTGACTTTAATGAAGCGTTTACCCTTTTCTTTGCAACCTTCGTATCAGAGTCTATAGACAAAGCCCATGGGCCCGTTTCTTAATCAAGCGGGCCCTGGGTAGGGTCTGTGGGAGAAATTTTAATTTTAACATCCTTGCTATGGGTGTGAATTCCCGCGGACCTGGTGTACGGTAATTCCCCATCTAGTCCTTGTGACTTATCTATTACCCTTTTCTCAAATGTTTCTCGCTTTAGTTTCACGTAGTGGAACTTCTGGGGAACATTGGTCTAAGTTTTGATCGTCCTTCAACCCTTTGTTACCCTTGTCCTCTGACACTGTGGGTTGGGTGCAGGAACGTAGTGAACAGGTCGATTGTAGCGGTAGTCATTTAGATGGCGACGTACTTTATAGTTATTTCGCCCGCAGAGGTTATTGGAATCGTGGTTTCGTGGTAAAAACCGTTGTTGTGCGTCATCTCTCAATGCTCCAATACCTGATAATGCACCCTCTAACTGGAGTGAGTGCTCCTGGTCAAACTTCAAAACCGAGTTGTAAGATTGGCTTGCCTATGTGGGCTGCAGAGCCCAAGTAGATAATGAATGTTCGGCAGAAACATTTGTTTGAATGGTAGCAGCTCTTCCATTCCTGTTTCAGTGAGTAGGCCAAAGTAAGCTGAACGAAACCTATGATAGTTAGCTTGTAAATGTTTATTCCGTGCTTGTTTGACGGTGTTAGCCAGTGAGCTATCGTGTTTGCGAGTCGCAGAACCACTGAATTCTAATTTCAAAGCTGTGGCAAGTTTAGCGTAGTCATTTAGCACGTGTTGCTGTTGTAGACGAATGAACTTTGTCACGTGTCTATTCGCGTCAACAGGTAAACCCTGTCAGAACCCAGAGCATTCGGGTAGCCATCCAATGCGTCCTCTATGTCAGCTAGGAACGTCTCAGTATTGCTTGGCTGACCTGGAACGGGGTCAAAGGTGGGGAAATTCTTGACGAGTTTGTCAAGGTATTCCGCGTCAAGCATTCTGTGGGGAAATTGGGGCCGAAAGGCCAAGAGGAGAACCCAAGCTTTGGCTTTGTTGACCAAGAGGCGCCATATTACTCCCGAATGGCCAAGAGGAGGGACACATGAGGGAGGCGATGTCTGAAACCTATCGTCTTCACTCCTTTGAGTACCGGACTCCGGTTGCTTGGATGGATAGTCACGCTGTAGTGCGTGACTATTCTGGACTTCCCCCAGATGGTACCCAAGGGTGGTATTCTGCTGCATTGCAGAGTCCACTTGAGCGCTTAGAGTACTGCTTTTGGACACATGAGTGTCGCACTTGCTCCTTTCGGTCTCAACCCTATCTGTCATGGTTTGCAGATAGAGGTTTTGCGTACTGAAATATTGCTTAGAAATCAATATTTCCATCTTCATCACCTGAGTTCTCTCAGCATTCATTTGGTCAGCGACTTCAATGTGTTCTGCTGATTTGTCAGCCAACTTAGTCATTGTGTTCATTTAACTGATCGAATTTGGTCTGCAGAATTTGGAGTAGAACATTGTTACCTTGAGTAAAGTTCAACAAAACTGCCTGCATGCTATCAAATTGTGCGCTCCTGTTTGTAGATAACACAACAGATTTATCTAGTTTGGAGTGGACTACACCGTATTTAGTTTTGGCTAAATAGAGTTGTTCCTGGAGACCGATTTTTTTGGATAGTTTGTGCTCGTTCATCGTCATAAGTATTTGCAATTACTTTCAATTGTTTCCGATTTCATACGCAGTTCCTCGACTTGCAGAATGTTTTAATTTCCTGCTTTTGTCAATAGTTGCTCAGTTCTCTCCACCTGTCCCCTCATGTTAGCCATGTCTTGCACGTGCTTCAGCTGTGCACTGTGGTATTGGACCAATGCCAATATTTGATGGCGATACATAAGTGCTAAAGTGGAGAGAACCATCACAAAGCCTGTGTTTGATGGTTGATTTGAGAGTGTTTGCAATTTCACAACAATTACCTTATACACACACAAGTGTAAAGGAATGAATAAGAATATGTACATGAAAATACAGTGGGGCAAAAAAGTATTTAGTCAGCCACCAATTGTGCATGTTCTCCCACTTAAAAATATGAGAGAGGCCTGTAATTTCCATCATAGGTACACTTCAACTATGACAGACAAAATGAGAACAAAAAATCCAGAAAATCACATTGTAGGATTTTTAATGAATTTATTTGCAAATTATGGTGGAAAATAAGTATTTGGTCAATAAAAAGTTTGTCAATACTTTGTTATATACCCTTTTGGCAATGACAGAGGTCAAATGTTTCAACAAACCAAGTGTAGACAATGCACTGTTCTGTTGGGCGCTTTGATGACGTCTGTTGCCTAAAGACGTCGAGAAAATACCATCAAATAGAATGTGACATTCTGTACTGTTGCCTCATAAATCCAAAATGATGGAGTATAGAGACAAGTGTAAAGATTTAGAATCACTGTCCAAATAAATATTTAGGTGCCTTCAGGGCCTATGGGAAGACTACACACAAGGCTACACGGCCTCTTTGTTGACGGTGGGCCTCTGCTTCCTCCTGCATGCATTGCCTGCCTCATTTCTGTCGGGAAGACGCCCCTACAGAGCACAAATGTTTTGAGAGTGAATTGTTTGTTGCAGAAAGAGAGTTGAGTTCAATAGGCTAGAGTATTTTGATACACTGGATACAAAAAATGTAATGTATTTACCTACGGCCTGTATAGGTCTGTTATTGTGTCTTTTCCCTCTCCCTGTAAATTGTAATGTCACGTTTTGACCTCAGTTCCTTTGTTTTGTCTTTTTGTTTTAGTATGGTCAGGGCGTGAGTTGGGTGGGTTGTCTATGTTAGTTTGTCTGATTTTCTATTTCTGTGTTTGGCCTGGTATGGTTCTCAATCAGAGGCAGCTGTCAATCGTTGTCCCTGATTGAGAACCATATTTAGGTAGCCTGTTTTGCATTGTGTTTTGTGGGTGGTTATTTTCTGTTCTGTGTTTTATTGCACCGTTCAGGACTGTTCGTTTGTCGTGTATTGTTTTTGTTTCAGTATTCATGCTTCATTAAATTACGGACACTTACAACGCTATGTTTTGGTCCTCCGATCCTTCTCGCTACTCCTCCTCAGAAGAGGAGGACGAGAACCATTACATGTAATCTCTGCAACACGAACTGAGTCGCTATGTTTCTTTTCATGGCTTCCTCGTTCAGCATTTTGTGCGCTGCAGGAGCTATATTTACTGTGCTCTCTTCTGGAACAATGGGGAACCGGAGTTCTGAGGCAACAATTGTTTACTCACGGAGGACTAGAGAAGTAGCTACTCTTAGTGAACAGATTTAGAACTTGCACAATCTACTTGGGAAAGCACCCCTAGAAATTGGAGCAAGACCGTCGCTTCTGGTGCATTTAGGGGATGGTACTGTCACCATTCCTGCTACCCAAACATGGAAGCACATTTACCCATCATAGGTTAAATGGAGGTAGGCTACCTGTGGTGAGTAGGGCTTCTTTGGCGTTGGGAAGACCAACCAAAATCCAGTTGACGAACAGCTTAGTCTTCCTGGCTTTGTAGGTTCCAACGCCATCATCCCCTATCCGGACTCCTTGCCAGGGGGATTCTGCCTCGGATCACCGAATCTCGAGGGTGCCTGACGCACCGGCTCCTCTGCCGGACCTCTGCCATTTCACCAGCCAATAAATTCGGCAGCTTTAGGGTGAGAAACATCTTGGTTCCTGGTGCAAAACCTTGTGATATCCTGGGGCTCGAGTACAGGACATTACTAGGCTGATTCCTACCATTTTACACCAGACCATGGAGGTCTGTTGCTGTCGTAGTCCATGTAGGATCTAATGACATTAGGATGGCTAGAACTGATGGGATTTCAAAGAACTGATTGGAACTCTGAAAAACTTCCACAAGCATCCAATTATTTCAAGCCCAGTGCCATCACTGAATTGTGGCATGGAAAGAATCCAAATCTTCTTGGTGCCTAGACTGTCCTCGCCTTTCTAGGCTGCGCTGAAACATGGGCCAAATAATTGTATGTGTGGGGTACAGAGATGAGGTAGTCATTCAACGATCATGTTACACACTATTACTGCACATTGAGTGAGTCCATGCAACTTATTATGTGACTTGTTAAGGACATTTTTACTCATGAACTTATTTAGGCTTGCCATAACAAAGGGGTTTAATACTTATTGACTCAAGATATTTCAGCTTTTCATTTTGTATTCATTTGTAAACATTTTGAAAAACATAATTCCACTTTGACATTAGGGGGTATTGTGTGTGTGACACAGTGACACAACATCCCAGTGTATTCTTTTTTTAAATTCAGGTTGTAACACAACAAAATGTGTAAAAAAAAGTCAAGGGTTGTGAATACTTTCTGAAGGGACTGTATACACAATACACTACACTATAATTCCAAATGGTTACACATAGTGACTGTTTCCACTTTGTCCTATTGAATCACACGGGCTGGTGGAGGATGATGATGTAGCATTTACAGACATATCCAGATTGATTTCAATTGATCCATTAATGATGTAAAAATATGGAATTTTACTGTGTTCAGCAGTTATCAAACTATATACTTTAACTAGGCACTCGTTTATTTTGCTTCAGTAGTTATCCGTTTTGAGAAGTTTGATTAAGTGATAGTTAATTGTATTGCTAACAATGTACAGGAAAATCATACCAAAAGTAATGTAAATATTGCATTTTGATACTTGAATATGTATCCAAATTTGAGGGATTTGGGGCAGTGAACAAGTGACTTTGTGAATATTTTGTTCTACTCAGTCAATACAAAATGTGCTTAGAGTTTTGAAAGATGAGCAGTTTTGATGATCTGTTTACATTTTTGTGCTTAGAGTTGTGAAAATGTACCAAAGGGATTGAAAAAACTAACATGTGAGTACTAATCAGTCACAACCATGTCATAACAGATGACATAACGTGTCATAACTTATATTATATTATGGTCATAACACTGTCATGACACATATTTACACCTGTTGTGACATATACTGTGTTATTTTATGGCTGGTTATTAAACCTACATAAGAGAGTGTCAAAACCTACCACACAAGACAAAACATTCCATTACACCATAGCCTACATATCAACAGTATGTTTGTTGTATTGTATTTTATTGACCCTTTTAAATTAGCATTGTAATTGTGCACACATTGATTTGCTGATGACTGGGATGAATGCAGGAGCAGGACAAGACACCCTCTCTTGATATAAGGTCATGTAAAATGATGGTCATAATGCTTCATGACAATGTCATCAAGTGTATTTTCTTAATCCAAGTAAAGTGACACAGGATGGTCATAATGCTTCATGACAGTGTCATAAAGTGCATTTTCTACAAGTTATTTAAAATATGATTAAAAAAAAGAACATGACTGTAAAGAATTCATTACAACTACAGTTTTTGGCAGGGAAAAACTAGTATGAATAAATGTGGGTTTTGAAACTCTTATGTAGTTGTCATAACCAGCCATAAAACAACGCAATATATGTCACAACAGGTGTAAATATATGGGGCCATGACAGTGTTATAACCATATTATGACAGGTTATGTTAGCTGTTATGACATGGTTATGACCGCGAGCTTGACATTGGCAAGTCTTCATCCTGGTAAAGTTGTCAGTCGGACTACTGTCATCATCACTATAGATGGCAAGGAAATCAAACAAAATTCAAATATAGCCATTTTCACTACACAAAAATATAAACGCAACATGTAAAGTGTTGATCCCATGTTTCATGAGCTGAAATAAAAGACCACAAATGTTCCATACACACAAAAACCTTATTTCTCTAAAGTTTTGTGCACACATTTGTTTACATCCTTGTTTGTGAGAATTGAGTGCCCCATGGTGGCGGTGGGTTAAGCTGTGGAGCTGTGGACAAGGAATACAATTGCATTTTATCAATGATAATTTGAATGCACAAAAATACAGTGACAAGATTTTTACATTAATGAATTTATGTCAATTGACTGATTTGGGGATAATGTTATTTCAATTGTTGAAAAGGGGATAATGTTAGCCAATTTGTTAGCTAGGCCTACCTACCTTTTTGGATAAAAAGATACATTTAGAAACTTTACTGTACATATAGAAACTGTACAAAGTTTCTACCGGTAGCTTGCAACGTAAAAATGATCAGCTTAAAGTATATAGACAAATGCAACCTTCAGCTGCTTGCCAGGCAGAGCCCACAAAGGATGGGAAATTAACCTAAACCACTCATTCTTTTCACGTATAGTTCACTTTTAGAATACTCAAATATGAAATTAATGGTGGCCAATATTGAGAGATGAGGCTACCCTCATGTATCTGAAATTACATGAGCAATTGATGTTTACTGATCATGAAAGGCATGCAGTTATTTGCTCTATAATTTTGATGATAAAGCGCAATTGTTTTGCGTGGAATGATTTGCCATTTTTTGTTCTGACTATGCTCTTCAAGAGGTGACGCTATAACAACCAAATAGTTAACATTTATTTAACAATCCCTTGAAAACGGCACGCACTTGTCAATGGTTCTGGGCGTCTCCTTGTCTCCCAGAAGCCAAATCAAACATTCTGTGAGGTAATGTGATGTTTTACTGATAATGACCTGCAGTGCATTCGGAAAGTATTCAGACCCCTTGACTTTTTCCACATTTTGATGCGTTACAGCCTAATTAAATTGTTAAATGGTTTTTGTTCCTCAATCTACACAGAATACCCCATAATGACAATGCAAAACAGGTTTATAGACTTTTAGCACATTTATTGCAATTAAAAAACGGAAATATCACTTTTACATAAGTTTTCAGATCCTTTACTCAGTACTTTGTTGAAGCACCTTTGGCAGCGATTGGGTCTTCTTGGGTATGACGCTACAAGCTTGCCACACCTGTATTTGGGGAGTTTCTTCCATTCTTCTCTGCAGATCCTCTCAAGTTCTGTCAGGTTGGAAGGGGAGCGTCGCTTCACAGCTATTTTCAGGTCTCTCCAGAGATGTTCGATCAGGTTCAAGTCCGGGCTCTGGCTTGGCCACTCAAAGACATTCAGAGACTTGTCCCGAGGCCACTCCTGCGTTGTCTTGACTGTGTGCTTAGGGTTGTTGTCCTGCTGGAAGGTTAACTGTCGCCCCAGCCTGAGGTCCTGAGCACTCTGGAGCAGGTTTTCATCAAGGATCTTTCTGTACTTTGCTCCATTCATCTTTCCCTCAGTCTTAACAAGTGTCCCAGTCCCTGCCACTGAAACTCATCCCCACAACATGATGCTGCCAGCACAATGATTCATCGTAGGGATGGTGCCAGGTTTCCTCCAGGCGTGTAGCATGTCTGGGAGCTGTACGTATAATTCCTTCGACCTCATAGCTTGGTTTTCCTTTGAAAACCATAGCTTGGTTTTTTCAATATAGCCAGGTGTGTGCCTTTCCAATTTTTTTTACATTTTACAATTTTAATTTAACCTTTATTTTACTAGGCAAGTCAGTTAAGAACAAATTCTTATTTTCAATGACGGCCTAGGAACAGTGGGTTAACTGCCTGTTCAGGGGCAGAACGACAGATTTGTACCTTGTCAGCTCGGGGATTCGAACTTGCAACCTTTCAGTTACTAGTCCAACGCTCTAACCACTAGGCTACCCTGCCTTGTCCAATCAATTGAATTTACCACAGGTGGACTCCAATCAAGTTGTAGAAACATCTCAAGGATGATCAACGGAAACAGGATGCACCTGAGCTCAATATCGAGTCTCGTAGCAAAGGGTCTGAATACTTATGTAAATAAGGAATCGCTGTTTCTATTTAATACATTTGCAAAAATGCAAAACAATTTGTTGATTGTTGAGTATTTCTATTCATTTAATGTTATAATAAGGCTGTAATGTAACAAAATGTGGAAAAAAGGAAGGGGTCTGAATACTTTCCGAATTCACTGTATATTTGACTGTGATATGTGGTTGTCCCACCTAGCTTTAAGATGAATGCACTAACTGTAAGTCACTCTGGATATCAGCGTCTGCTAAATTACAAACATGTTTATATTTTATATACAGATCCCATATTACTGGATTTAACCATTTTTTGTGTATATATATATAAACATTTTTGTCATTATATATTGACGTCACAAAGGTATATTTTGTACAGTCATTTATAAGTAGTTATGTCACATTTGACTTCATAAAACCTAGCTGTGCTACTTTGTTCTCTGAAAGGGAGGCGGATATATAGCATTTTGCAACAAAACATGATTTTTCTCTCTCTCTGAAATGAAACCATTTTTTTGTAGATTTCAAACAAACAGACCAATCCCTTTCAGAATTTATAATAATAATACAATAAAAGCTAATATAACCAACATTTCAGAAAATGTATATCATAGCGTTTTGCAATTACACTCTTCATACACATTTGACTAAAAAGCCCAATGACAATCCAAAATGTAATTTAAACTAGTAAAACTATTTGAAGATTGCATTAATTTAGGTAGAGCATTTACCTAGCATTCATGAGTAATGACCTCTCAATGAATGTATTATAATCATTATACTAACTATGGTACCTATCAGCAATATTAATAACATAATGGATATAAAATGTAACTGGTACATTTTTGTTTTAGCTTTGGTCTAAGTATTTTCAGGAAATTAACGAAATCCAACCCCAAGCTCTTTTCTGAGTTTTTTTTAAATTATTGCATAGGATGTTGTTTAGAGGTCACTCATTTATATCCATTTCAAGGACACTGTTTACATTTCTCCCTGTAAACTTACCAACTAAACAAGAATTTGGTGTTAGACCAGTTTATTCTAGACTATATGCATTTCTTGTAAATTATCCTTTACCCTGCAATAGCATGCCGAGTAGCTGAGGCATTAAATTGAACTGAAATCCACTTTGCAAATTAAACGCCTAACAATAACCGGACTGTCACTGGGTTGAAACAATATAAGTACAATACATACAAAGAAATATACATTCTCGAGATGTCAACTATACCTATGCTAACATGAATTATACAGTACAGTTTACATTCATATAAATGAACAATTTGGGCTTTTCACTCTACTCTAAATGTGTACATGTGAGTCCCACTCTCTCCTTCTATGTAGTGTCATCATGGAGAGGGGAAAGGCAAGATCTTGGGAGCAGGGGCGATCGCTGGAGTTAGTTGAAAGCTGGGTTGCAAGCCCCCGACAAGATGGTCGGTGGGGCCCTCTTGCCCTTGAGGAGGGTAAGGGATAAGATGAAGAAACACAGGCTCATTACACCAAGGATGATGATGCCTGAGATAAGTGCGCTGGTCACCGTGTTCATCCGAAACACTGGGCTGTTTAGTTGAGCTACAACAAACAAAAAAGACCAATGAAAGAAATAGGGCAGTTGATTATTATTAGAATAATGATAATGCCTGCTAAAATCTAAGAAGAAAAGTAACAGGGACATTGCTATTTCAGTATTTCTTTAGAATTTCTTGCATCAAAAGTTGTTAAAGGAAGACTAGTCGCAACAATGTAAAAATCCTATTGGTATCGTTTAACGCGCGACGCTAAACAGAAATCCGAACAAGCTTACACATACTTTAACCCAATTTATTGCCATACTATTACAATGTTATTGACACTTATTTCTGCGTTGCAATGTTAAAGGGATAGTTCATTCAAATTACAAATATTGGTTTCTTTACTCTGTAAGCAGTCTATTGACAAGGTATGACATCAATCCATTTTGGCCAGGTTTTGTTTACCTGGCCACTTCCAAATGTGCATTTCATGTCCAAATCATATTTAAGTATGTAAAATATATTGTGTAGTGAAATCAAGTTACTTTAAGATGATTTGGACATGAAGTGCAAAAAATGCTAATATTCATTTTGGAAGGGAATCAGAAGGAACAAGAGTTTGGGTAGATTATCAGGAACTAAATATGAAGGGCTTACCTAGTTGTGAGTTGTTCATTGGAGTGTCATCTGTGGAACATAAAAAGGAAATTTAGGAGTACACCACTTCTCTACATGTACCAGACCTGGGTCAAATACACATACAATTATTAAAGTGTTTTTTTTATCTGTTATTTTACCAGGTAAATTGACTGAGAACACATTCTCATTTACAGCAACGACCTGGGGGATAGTTACAGGATGAATGAGCCAATTGTAAACTGGGGATTATTAGGTTATCGTGATGGTTTGAGGGCCAGATTGGGAATTTAGCCAGAACACCAGGGTTAACACCCCTACTCTTACGATAAGTGCCATGGGATCTTTAATGACCTCAGAGAGTCAGGACACCCATTTAACATCCCCCTACACAGGGCAGTGTCCCCAATCACTGCCCTGGGGCATTGGGATATTATTTAGACCAGAGGAAATAGTGCCTCCTACTGGCCCTCCAACACCACTTCCAGCAGCATCTGGTCTCCCATCCAGGGACTAACCAGGACCAACCCTGCCTAGATCCAGAAGCAAGCCAGCAGTGGTATGCAGGGTGGTGTGCTGCTGGACCCAATGACTGCTTCATTGGGTCTGTGAAATTAAATCAAGCGCACATCAGGTATATGAAAGTATCTGATATAGACCTAAAATTAGGGGTGATGAAAGGATGGCGCTGACAGACATGGCAGCTCTGCTTCTAGCTCCTAAGCAACTTTGGTCACTTTAATAATGTTTACATCCCACTTTACTCCTTTCATATGTACAGTGGGGCAAAAAAGTATTTAGTCAGCCACCAATTGTGCAAGTTCTCCCACTTAAAAAGATGAGAGAGGCCTGTAATTTTCATCATAGGTACACTTCAACTATGACAGACAAAATGAGAAGAAAAAAAATCCTACAAACAAGCAAGATTTCTGGCTCTCACAGACATGTAACTTCTTCTTTAAGAGGCTCCTCTGTCCTCCACTCGTTACCTGTATTAATGGCACCTGTTTGAACTTGTTATCAGTATAAAATACACCTGTCCACAACCTCAAACAGTCTTACTCCAAACTCCACTATGGCCAAGACCAAAGAGCTGTCAAAGGACACCAGAAACAAAATTGTAGACCTGCACCAGGCTGGGAAGACTGAATCTGCAATAGGTAAGCAGCTTGGTTTGAAGAAATCAACTGTGGGAGCAATTATTAGGCAATGGAAGACATACAAGACCACTGATAATCTCCCTCGATCTGGGGCTCCACGCAAGATCTCACCCCGTGGGGTCAAAATGATCACAAGAACGGTGAGCAAAAATCCCAGAACCACACGGGGGGACCTAGTGAATGACCTGCAGAGAGCTGGGACCAAAGTAACAAAGCCTACCATCAGTAACACACTACGCTGCCAGGGACTCAAATCCTGCAGTGCCAGACGTGTCTCCCTGCTTAAGCCAGTACATGTCCAGGCCCGTCTGAAGTTTGATAGAGAGCATTTGGATGATCCAGAAGAAGATTGGAGAATGTCATATGGTCAGATGAAACCAAAATATAACTTTTTGGTAAAAACTCAACTCGTCGTGTTTGGAGGACAAAGAATGCTGAGTTGCATCCAAAGAACACCATACCTACTGTGAAGCATGGGGGTGGAAACATCATCATTTGGGGCTGTTTTTCTGCAAAGGGACCAGGACGCCTGATCCGTGTAAAGGAAAGAATGAATGGGGCCATGTATCGTGAGATTTTGAGTGAAAACCTCCTTCCATCAGCAAGGGCATTGAAGATGAAACGTGGCTGGGTCTTTCAGCATGACAATGATCCCAAACACACCGTCCGGGCAACGAAGGAGTGGCTTCCTAAGAAGCATTTCAAGGTCCTGGAGTGGCCTAGCCAGTCTCCAGATCTCAACCCCATAGAAAATCTTTGGAGAGAGTTGAAAGTCCGTGTTGCCCAGCAACAGCCCCAAAACATCACTGCTCTAGAGGAGATCTGCATGGAGGAATGGGCCAAAATACCAGCAACAGTGTGTGAAAACCTTGTGAAGACTTACAGAAAACCTTTGACCTCTGTCATTGCCAACAAAGGGTATATAACAAGGTAACAAAGTAACAAATACTTATTTTCCACCATAATTTGCAAATAAATTCATTAAAAATCCTACAATGTGATTTTATGGATTTTTTTTCTCATTTTGTCTGTCATAGTTGAAGTGTACCTATGATGAAAATTGACAGGCCTCTCTCATCTTTTTAAGTGGGAGAACTTGCACAATTGGTGGCTGACTAAATACTTTTTTGCCCCACTGTATATACTGTATTCTATTCTACTGTATTTTAGTCAATGCCACTCTGACATTGCTCATCCAAATATTTATTCATTTCTTAACTCCATTATTTTACTTTTAGATTTGTGTGTATTGTTATGAATACACACAAGCTCGGAACACAATTATTTCGCTACACCCGCAATAACATCTGCTAAATATGTGTATGTGACCAACAAAATGTGATCTGATTTTAATTAACTATACCCCACAACTATTTATATATTTTTACTTTATTTAACTAGGATTTTTTTTTTTTACTAGGCAAGTCAGTTAATAACAAATTCTTATTTTCAATTTCTGCCTAGGAACAGTGGGTTAACTGCTTTTTTTCAATGGCAGAACAATAAACTTGCATGCATTGAAACTTAAGATCTGCACACATAACTCAGATTTTCACATAAATTGGTGTAAATGGGAGACTATTCAAGTTTAGTCTAAATACATCAGCAGGGCCTAGATATTAATCTGTTGCGCTGAAGATCGGGGCCGTGGCCTCGGTTGAAATTTAAAGGTAGTAACCTATTGAGGTGACATTTGCAGCGTTTACATTTGCAGCGTTTTGCATGCATTCTCTGAATGTGGGAACATTGCCTATACATTTCAATCGCGCTACAGCGTGGACCTTCAGCATTACTGACTGAATCAGTCAGTGTATATGCCGAGAAACGTGTCACGATTCCAAAGCTATACTATACTACAGAGAGCAAGTTAATTATCTCACATCTTGAAAAATATTTGTAATGTTGTACTTCTTGTTGACGAAATTCGTGCTGTTTTTCTTAGCTAGCTCCCAATAGACTTCCTTTCACTCCTTGATAGATTGTGCTCCTTGTCCCATATTCACCCAGAATGCACCGCGCGGCCCTTCAACGTAGCATGGGCAACATTTCCCATCTCCTCAAAGTATATCTGCTGTTGCGAATGTTATATTCCACTCTGTGAGGCACATTGATCTGCAGGTTGAACATGGTGAGATTGTAGACATCTAAATTGATAGTGCAGTTTGTTTAGGTGATTTTACAGCTAACTAGCTACGTTACATGCTGATAGTCTTTGGTATTATTGTGTGAACCAAAGTTTGCTAGTGAGCTAGCCAACCAGCCCATAGAGAGAGCATTCCATTGTGGAGTTTGTAGTTGATTTGAGCTGCAGCAGATTTCCACAATGTTGCTACCAACCCTACTATAATGGCAAGATAAAACATTTGTTCACCAAAAATATTTTTTGCACATATTATTTAACAATGTAAATTAAAGGAATTTGTGGTTTGGGGTGGAGATTGGAGGTCGCCCAAGAAAGTACTATCACAATCAACAACTATCCTGACCTAAGAATGTAACTGAAATAAGAAATGTAAAGACATTGATCAGCTTTAGGTTATATTATCAGCTCTTATTGTTATTGCGATAAACTTTTATATTTCAATTGGGGATAGCCACGTACTCGTATAATCTCCACCCGGCTCAGCTAGAACAGGACTGGCCACCCCTCAGTGCCTGGTTTCTCTCTAGGTTTCTGCCTTTCTAGCCTTTTCACATGTGAGTTCCAAATATCTCTTACGGTTGCCCCAGCATGAGCTTTTTTAATGGGCCTGATGTCAGAATGCACTCACTGTTACAAAATGTGATTGTTACTCAACAGGACAGTTAACCCACGCAGCCCTCAAACCAAGGCACGCTGCCTGCTAATTATCTATAAGCTTTCTCAACTTGTCAATTTGAATGTATTTTCTAGCAACAGTTTGAATTGAGGTGTGTTCCACCTCCTCATTAATTCACATAGAAGTAACCCATTTCACTGTGGGTGACAATTTATGTTTGAGGTATTACTGAGCAGGACAAACTTATCTCTACGATGAGAGCACTAACTTTTTACCCCCTGGCACATTTCTATCTGTTGCCCGCATTGCCTCCACTACTAGTAATAACTTTGGACATGTGTGCGTTCCTATCAAAGTAAGTGCCTTATTACGCTATCATTATAGTTTTTCTATATCGTGTTGTCGTTTCTACTGTGGCACACCGTATGTCTATATGGAGAATAATGTACTTACAGTTGTATTGATATGGTTTCAAGTACTGGTGATGTGTGTAAAATACTTTGAAGGTTGTACTGATTATGATGAGTTAATTAATTCTAAGCTAACTGCCAGCTACGTGTGGTGCTATGTTTGTTGACATCTTACAATGCATTCTAGCTGTCATATAAACGTCTGTCAGACCGAAGATGTTATAATAAAATGAAGTGAAGGGATGGTTCACCCATCTTTTGAGTAAACTTCTGGAATTGAATTATGGAAGTGAATGATGCAAACAGACCCAACTCATCTTGTAACCTCTTCTCTTTGGTTGACGCGAAAAAACAATTATGATGGCGCACAAACTACCCATTGTCGGATTACTTTAGATTTTTGGAAAGTGTTTGTCAATTATTTTGATCACTGGTAAGGTCACACATGATGTGATGAATTGTAAATAGTAATTTCTATTAGCTCATTTATAATATGGTTTCGGTCAGCCAAGAGTTAGCTAAATATGACCGCTTGTGTTAGGTCACTCTTTCTTCAGTTAGCACTAGACTAATGTAGCCTACATTTTCCGGTTTGGATGAGAATTATGTTATGCTGTTTCTACTTCAGACATTCACAGAACATTGCATCCAAAAATAAACTGCTCACATTGAGGACATCATGTTGTAAAGACTGTGCAAAATGTTTCTGTGCTAAATCAGTGTGGCCAGCTCAAACACTGACTGTTGTGTCAATCGTAACTGGACATTCTAAGTGTTCTAATCACACCGGTTTGAGCATAGGCTGTAGGGACCACTGTAAAATGATCACTCCCATGTGTTCGTATGTGTAAAAGGGCTAGGTTGTTTTTCCTAGCCACTGTGCTTCTGCATTGCTTGCTGTTTGGGGTTTTAGGCTGGGTTTCTGTATAAGCACATTGTGACATCTGCTTATGTAACAAGGGCTTTATAAATACATTTGATTTGATTGATGACATGGAGTAATAAGAGTTATTGTTATGAGATATTATTGATGTAGGTTGCTCTAAATGGAGAGATCCACAAGGCACTTTACGATAATGGTTTGTCACACCCTGATCTGTTTCACCTGTCTTTGTTTGTCTCCATCCCCTTCCAGGTGTCACCCATCTTGCCATTATCCCCGATGTATTTATACCTGTACTCTCTGTTTGTTGCCAGTTCTTCTTGTCAGGTCTTACAAGCGTTCTTTCCCGCCTTCCTGTTTCTCTAGTTCTGTTTCCTAGTTTTTCACAGTTCTGACCATTCTGCTTGCCCTGCTGTCCTGTATCTGCCTGACGCACGTTGGCGTGCGCGACCAGTGTGGGTGCAATAATAGCATAACATGGATTTCTAAATTATTTTGCGACGTGTCCGGTTTGGTCAGCATGTTAGGTATAAGAAATTACACTGATCAAAAATATAAATGCAAGATGTAAAGTTTTGGTCACATGTTTCATGAGCTAAAATAAAATAACCCCGAAATTGTCTATACTCACAAATATCTTATTTCTCTCAGATTCTGTGCACATTTGTTTACAACTTGTTAGTAAGCATTTCTCCATTGCCAAGATAATCCAGTTGATTAATTAAACAGCATGCTGGGGACAAAAAAACGCCATTGTAAAATGTGCAGTTTTCTCACACAACACAATGCCACAGATGTCTCAAGTTTTGAGGGAGCATACAATTGGCATGCTGACTGCAGGAATGTCCACCAGAGCTGTTGCCAGAGAATTTAACGTTCATTTCTCTGCAATAAGCCACATCCAACATCGTTTTAGAGAATTTGGCAGTACGTCCAACCTGCCTCACAAGCACAGACCACATTTATGGCGTTGGATGGGCGAGCGGTTTGCTGATGTCAACATTGTGAACAGAGTGCCCCATTGTCCGTAGCACAAGCTAAGGACAACAAACACAATTGTATTTTATCAATAGCCATTTGAATGCACAGAGATAACATTACGAGATCCTGAGGCCCATTTTCGTTCCATTCATCCACCGCCACCCCTTATGTTTCAGCATGATAATGCACGGCACCATGTCGCAAGCATCTGTACACAATTCCTGGAAGCTGAAAATGTCACAGTTCTTCCATGGCCTGCATACACACCAGATATGTCACCCATTGAACCTGTTTGGGATGCTCTGGATCGAGGTGTACGACAGCGTGTTCAAGGTTCTCACCAATATCCAGCAACTTCGCACAGACACTGAAGAGGAGTAGTACAACACAATCAACAGCCTGATCAACTCTGTGACAGAGATGTGTTGCACTCCATGAGGAAAGTGGTGGACACACCAGATACTGGTATCTGTGGCCAACAGATTCGTATCTGAATGTGAAATCCATAGATTAGGGCCGCATGAATTTATTTCAATTGACTGACATCTTTATATGAACTGTAACTCTTTGAAATTGTTGCATGTTGCAATTATATTTTTGTTCAGTGTATACATTACCAGTCAAAAGTTTGGATACACCTACTCATTACCGGGATTTTCTTAATTTTCACTATTTTCTAATACATCGTGTAGGATCAAAAAAAGTGTTAAACAACATATTTGAGATTCATCAAAGTAGCCACCCTTTGCTTTGATGACAGATTTGCACACTCTTGGCATTCTCTCAATCAGCTTCATGAGGTAGTCAACCTGGAATGCATTTCAATTAACAAGTGTGCCTTGTTAAAAATACATTTGTGGACTTTCTTTCCTTTTAATGCATTTGCGCCAATCAGTTGTGTTGTGACAAGGAAGGGGTGGTTTACAGAAGATCAACCTCTTTGGTAAAATACCAAGTTCATATTATTGCAAGAACAGCTCAAATAAGCAAAGAGAAACAACAGTCCATCATTACTTTAAGATATGAAAGTCAATCTGGAAAATGTCAAGAACTTTAAGTTTCTTCAGGTGCAGTGGCAAAAACCATCAAGCACTATGATGAATCCGCATTTCGTATAGTTCCCACCATGAAGCATGGAGGATGAGGTGTGATGGTGTGGGGGTGCTTTGCTGGTGACACTGATTTATTTCGAATTCAAGGCACACTGAACCTCTTGAATCTAGGGGGCATTATTTTTATGTTTGGAAAAATAACGTTCCCAAAGTAAACGGCCTATTTCTCAGGACCAGATGCTAGAATATGCATATAATTGACAGATTGGGATAGAAAACACTCTAAAGTTTCCAAAACTGTCAAAATATTGTCTGTGAGTATAACGGAACTGATATTGCAGGCGAAAGCCTGAGGAAAATCCAATCAGGAAGTGCCTCTTATTTTGAAACCTCTGTGTTCCTATGCATGCCTATCCTCTATTTAAAGAGATATCAACCAGATACCTTTTTCTGTGACTTCCCTAAGGTGTCAACAGTCTTTAGACATAGTTTCAGGCTTTTATTTTGATAAATGAGCGTGAAGGATCATACTCCGTAAGTGGAGAGGTGGGGGCTCTCAGAGTGAGTTTGTGCGCAATTGAGTAAAGCCGCCATTGTTCTTCTCGCTGTTATGGAAAAAGCTACACACTCGGTTGATATATTATCGAATGTATATTTTAAAAACTACCTGAGGAATGATTATAAACAATGTTTGACATGTATCTGTGGACATTATGAAGACTATTTGGAATTTCCGTCTGCGTTGTCGTGACCGCTCTTTCCTGTGGATTTCTGAACATAACGCGACAAACAAACGTCGGTATTTTGGGTATAAAAATAATCTTTACGGAACAAAAGGAACATTTGCTGTGTAACTGGGAGTCTCGTAAGTGAAAACATCCGAAGATCATCAAAGGTAAACGGTTAATTTGATTGCTTTTCTGATTGCTTTTCAGTTTGGGATGAGTTTGGACCGCAGAGTGAAGGAAAAGCAGCCAACGAGTGCTCAGCATTTGTGGGAATTCCTTCATGACTGTTGGAAAAACATTCCAGGTGAAGCTGGTTGAGAGAATGTCAAGAGTGTACAAAGCTGTCATCAAGGGAAACGGTGGCTACTTTGAGCATTCTAAAATATATTTAGATTTGTTTAACACTTTTTTGGTTACGACATCATTCCATGTGTGTTATTTCATAGTTTTGATGTCTTCTAATTAGTCTACAATGTAGAACATATTCAAAAATAAAAACCCTTGAATGAGTAGAGTAAGTGTGTCCAAACCTTTGACTGGTACTGTATGGTGAAGGTTCTATGGTTGTATGGCAGTGTCAAGGTATTACCATATTGGTTATACCAATACGTTTAAATGAACAGGAGATACAGTAGGTGACCACAGGTTGATGTCAGATGTTACTTGTTTGTATTACTCTCTACCTATATTTCTTTACATAGTAGTTAACCCCATCTACAGATCATTTTAGACCAGGTTGAATATGACTGAAAAAGTCGCTTTTTAACAAACACTGACAACAAATAATATAATGTGGCAAAGACACCAGTTATACCATATACAGTCAGATCCAAGAGAATTGGCAACCTTGATAAAGGTATAACTAAAATCAATAATATGAGCTATACGGTATGCTCAATCATTTATTTTAAATGTTTGTATTTTACCCCCCTTTTCTCCCCAATTTCGATCTTCTCTCATCACTGTAACTCCCAAACGGAATCGGGAGGTGAAGGTTGAGTCATAACCTGCCAAACCACACTTCTTAACACCAGCCCACTTAACCCGGAAGCCAGCCGCACCAACGTGTCGGAGGAAACATCGTTCACCTGACGACCGAGTTCAGCCTGCAGGCGCCCGGCCCACCACAAGGAATCACTAGAGCGCAATGAGCCAAGTAAAGCCCCCCCAGACAAACCATCCCCTAACCCGGACAACACTGGGCCAATTGTGCGATGCAGTGCCTTAGACCGCTGCGTCACTCGGGAGGCAAAAATCATTATTTTATACGAATACAGTTGTTCCCATAAAGAGATTGTTTAACAAGTTATATTATATGTAGATTAAGGATATCAAGGATCTGGAAAGGTTATGCATGGAGGAATGGTCTAAGATCCCTCTCAATGTATTCTCCAACCTCAGAAAACATTTTTTAAAAGGCTTATTGCTGTTATCCTCGTAAGGTGAGATTTGAAAAGTATTGAAACATAGGTGCCATGGCTTTTGACCTATATCTTTGAGAGGAACAAATATTACGTCTTAATATCTGAGCAATTGTATTAGAATAAAACAAGAATTTTCAAATGTTTTGAGCATACAATAAGGCTCAGTATTTTTCTTATTTATTTTATACAGTCTTTTTTGCTCATCATTATCAGGAGTGCCAATAATGTTGGACTTTTTCCACATTTTGTGTTACAGCCTGGATTTAAAATGGATTCAATGTAAATGTAAATTTACACTTTCCCCTAATGTAAAAGTGGATTTATGTTTTAAAAAATGAAAAGCTGAAATGTCTTGAGTCAATAAGTATAAAACCCCTTTGTTATGGCAAGCCTAAACAAGTTTGCTTAACAAGTCACATAATACATTGCATGGACACAGTGTGTGCAATAATAGGTTTAACATGATTTTTGAATGACTACCTCCTTTCTATACCCCACACATACAGATAATTCTAAGGTCCCTCAGTCAAGCAGTGAATTTCAAGCACAGATTCAACCACAAAGACCAGGGAGGTTTTCCAATGCCTTGCAAAGAAGGGCAACTATTGGTAGATGGGTACAAAAGCAGACATTGAATATCACTTTGAGCATGGTCAAGTTATTAATGACACTTTGGATGGTGTATCAATACACCAAGTCACTACAAAAAGATACAGGCATCCTTCTAAACTCAGTTGCTGGAGATGAAGGAAACCGCTCAGGGACTTTACCGCCAGGCCAATGGTGACTTTAAAACCGAGTTTAATGGCTGTGATAGGAGAAAACTGAGGATGGATTAAAACTTGTTGAGGATAGGGGGCAGTATTTTTACTTTGGATTAATTGCGTGCCCATAGTGAACTGCATCCTACTCTGTCCTAGATTGCTAATATATGCATATTATTATTACTATTGGATAGAAAACACTGAAGTTTCTAAAACTGTTTGAATTATGTCTGTGAGTATAACAGAACTCATAGGGCAGGCAATCTTCCAAACAAGAAGTGAAATTCTGAATGTGGGGCAACTTTGACGTCATCGCCCCCTCCTTTCCCAACAAGATATGGATCTGGTAGCAGTTCCTACGCCTTCCACTAGATGTCCTCATTCAGTAGAAAGTGGAATTGAGCATTTGCTGTGAACTTTGACCGAATGGGAGGGGAAATAGTCAGTGCCCCGCAGAATGCCATTTTTCTGTGGCGCATTTCTCTGTAGGTGCTACCGCTGTTCCATTTGTCTCCAGCTGAAAACGTATGATCCGGTTGGAACGTTATTGGATATATATGATAATAACATCCTGAAGATTGATTCTCTACTTAGTTTGACCAGTTTATTCGACCTGGAATATATCTTTTGGAAGTTTTTGTGCGAGTTATCCTGGACCAGCAGTCAGTTTTTGGGCTCGTGAGCTGAAAGTGATAGCAAATGCAGCTACTTGGACACTAGTATTGGACATTATGGAACAAAACAATGATTTATTGTGGAACTAGGACTCCTTGCACTACATTCTGATGAAAGATCATCAAAGGTAAGGGGATATTTATGTTGTAATTTCGTATTTATGTTGACTCCAACATGGCGGAGAAATACTTTTACGTCTGAGCGCTGTCTCAGATTATTGCAATGTTAGGCTTTTTCCGTAACGTTAAAAAAAATCTGAGGCAGTTCTTAACATGGCGTCAATGTAACCCGAGATTTGTGGATATAAATATGCATATTATCGAACAAAATATAAATGTATTGTGTAACATGTCATATGAGTGTCATCTGATGAAGATTTTCAAAAGGTTAGTGATTCATTTTTATCTCTAATCTTGCTTTTGTGACTCTATCTTTGGCTGGAAAAAATGGCTGCGTTTTCCCTTTGATTTGGTGGTGGTCTAACATAAATACATGTTTTATTTTCGCTGTAAAACATTTTAAAAATCGGACATGATGGGTAGATCAACAAGATGTTTATCTTTCATTTGAGGTATTGGACTTGTTAATGTGTGAAAGTTAAATATTTCAAAATAATATTTTTGAATTCCCTGCGCCACCTTTTCAGCTGAATGGGTGGGTGGAGTTCCCTGCCATAACAGGTTTTAACAACATTGTAGTTACTCCACAATATTAACCTAATTGACAGAGTTAAAAAGAAAGAAGCCTACACAGAAAAACATATTCCAAATCATGCATCCTGTTTGCAACACAGGCACCAAAGTAATACTGCAGAAATGTTGCAAAGCAACTCACTTTTGTTCTGAAAACAAAGTGTTTGGGGGAAATCCAATGCGGCACATTACGGATTACCACAGTCCATATTTTCAAGCATCGGAGGCTGCATAATGTCATTGGTATGCTTGTAATTGTTAAGGACTGGGGAGTTTTTCAGGGACATTTTTTTATGGACTGGAGCTAAGCACAGGCAAAATTCTAGAGTTTCAGTTTGCTTTTCACCAGACACTGTGAGATGAATTTACCTTTCAACAGGACAATAACCTAAAACACAAGGCCAAATCTACACTGGAGTTGCTTACCAAGAAGACAGTGAATGTTCCTGAGTGGCCAAGTTACACTTTTGACTTAAATCTGCTTGAAAATCTATGGCAAGACTTGAAAATGGTTATCTAGCAATGATCAACAACCAATTTGTCTGAATTCTGAAAATAACCATTGATCTTTTCAAAGATTGTACAATCCATGTGAGCAAAGCTGTTAGCGACTTACCCAGAAAGACTGTAAACATTTCTAAAAACGTGTTTTCACTCTATCATTATGGGGTATTGTGTGTAATAATATTTAATCAATTTTGAATTCAGGCTGTAACAACAAAATGTGGAATAAGTCAAGGGGAATGAATACTTTCTGAAGGCACTGTATATGTGACTCACCACTTGGATTCGGTCTAATGTAGCAAAATGTGAAATAGTGTTTTTTACATTGATAAAAGCAGAGCCACAGAGCTACAAAATGGTATATCATACACTGCATTTGAGGAACAATGGGAAAGTAATTGGGCTTTAAAAGTTGATCAACTTGTAAACTCACTTTTGAGAAAATCGCCTTTTAATGTTTTGGTATCCAGTGAAGAGCTCTTTGTCTACACCCATTCAGCATTGTTCACAACCTCCTAAACTTTCTCCCCACCCATTTCATTTCGCTCAGAGCGCACAGTTGACTGACGCTCTGGCCGACAATTTGTTTACCTCTGGATAACATGAAAACCGCCTAACCAGCTCTGCTGGCAACAATTTCAGTATGCTTTTTGACAGACGGTTTACTGACACTGGCCATATTCAACGGGTGTTGTATACACGTCATGTAACGTTAACTAACGAGCCAGCCAGCTAACGTTAGCTAGTTAAACAAAAATGTAGCCTAGGGGCCAGGGAAAATGTTGGCCTTTTATCAACGCATTTCATGCAATTCTACGTCATTTGACTGGAGCCTGGAGGCTACTTTGACAATGACAATCAATAGCCTAGGTGTGTGGAGACACATATTGGATGCTACAATACGAGGAGGAAATTATAGCATAAAAATGCTTTACAGTTTCAATGACTCACCCATTGATGCGCAGCTCACTTGCTGGTGATGGCCCATGTGCTCGTGCAAAAAAAGTGTCTCTCTAAACAATATTTGAAAGTTGATCAAATATTTTGGTAGCCTACAGCACAGTCTTCTCTTTTCAGCAGGAGCCATTTGCTTTCCAACCTGTATTTTCCCTCGGTTGTATTTGAAATAGGGCAGATCCTCACCAGACATCACTGGCAACAACGTCGCCTATGGGCACAAACCCACCGTTGCTGGACCAGACAGGACTGGCAAAAAGTGGTCTTCACTGACGAGTTGTGGTTTTGCCTCACCAGGGGCGATGGTAGGATTTGCGTTTATTGTCGAAGGAATGAGCATTACACCGAGGCCTGTACTCTGGAGCCGGATCGATTTGGAGGTGGAGGGTCCATCATGGTCTGGGGTGGTGTGTCACAGGATCATCAGACTTCGCTTGTTGTCATTGCAGGCAATCTCAATGCTGTGCGTTACAGGGAAGACATCCTCCTCCCTCATGTGGTACCCTTCCTGTAGGCTCATCCTGACATGACCCTTCAGCATGACAATGCCACCAGCCATACTGCTCATTCTGTGCATGATTGCCTGCAAGACAGGAATGTCAGTTTTCTGCCATGGCCAGCGAAGACCCGGATCTCAATCCCATTGAGCACGTCTGGGACCTGTTGAATCTGAGGGTGAGGGCAACGGCCATTCCCCCCAGAAATGTCCGGGAACTTGCAGAATGCCTTGGTGGAAGAGTGGGGTAATATCTCACAGCACTGACAGATATGTCGGCATTGAGTAATTGTCACTGTTCCCCTCCCAGTTAGGGGGAGTGATGAGCTCTACAGCAGAGTCTCACAACTCAATCGCTGGTTGAAAACTGTTTTCTGCCCCTCCCAAAAGATAGCATTTGTAGATAATTGGCCCTCTTTCTGGGACTCACCCACAAACAGGACCAAGCCTGACCTGCTGAGGAGTGACGCACTCCATCCTAGCTTGAGGGGGACTCTCATCTTATCTACCAACATAGACAGGGCTCTAACTCCTCTAGCTCCACAATGAAATAGGGTGCAGGCCAGGCAGCAGGCTGTTAGCCAGCCTGCCAGCATAGTGGAGTCTGCCACTAGCACAGTCAGTGTAGTCAGCTCAGCTATCACCATTGAGACCGTGTCTGTGCCTCGACCTAGGTTTGGCAAAACTAAACATGGCGGTGTTCGCCTTAGCAATCTCACTAGGATAAAGACCACCTCCATTCATTCATCCATCCATTCACTCCATTGTCATTATTGAAAGAGATCATGATACCTCACATCTCAAAATAGGGCTACTTAATGTTAGATCCCTTACTTCAAAGGCAATTATAGTCAATGAACTAATCACTGATCATAATCTTGATGTGATTGGCCTGACTGAAACATGGCTTAAGCCTGATGAATTTACTGTGTTAAATGAGGCCTCACCTCCTGGCTACACTAGTGACCATATCCCCCGTGCATCCCGCAAAGGCGGAGGTGTTGCTAACATTTACGATAGCAAATTTCAATTTACCCCCCAAAAAATGACGTTTTCGTATTTTGAGCTTCTAGTCATGAAATCTATGCAGCCTACTCAATCACTTTCTATAGCTACTGTTTACAGGCCTCCTGGGCCATATACAGCGTTCCTCACGGAGTTCCCTGAATTCCTATCGAACCTTGTAGTCATAGCAGATAATATTCTAATCTTTGGTGACTTTAATATTCACATGGAAAAGTCCACAGACCCACTCCAAAAGGCTTTCGGAGCCATCATCGACTCAGTGGGTTTTGTCCAACATGTCTCTGGACCCACTCACTGTCACAGTCATACTCTGGACCTAGTTTTGTCCGATGGAATAAATGTTGTGGATCGTAATGATTTTACTCATAATCCTGGACTATCGGACCACCATTTTATTACATTTGCAATTGCAACAAATAATCTGCTCAGACCCCAACCAAGGAACATCAAAAGTCGTGCTATAAATTCACAGACAATACAAAGATTCCTTGATGTCCTTCCAGATTCCCTCTGTCTACCCAAGGACGCCATAGGACAAAAATCAGTTAACCACCTAACTGAGGAACTCAATTTAACCTTGATTACCCTAGATGCAGTTGCACCCCTAAAAACTAAAAACATTTCTCACGGAAATGGCGCCACACCAAACTGGAAGTCTTCCGACTAGCTTGGAAAGACAGTACCGTGCAGTACCGAAGAGCCCTTACTGCTGCTCGATCATCCTATTTTTCTAACTTAATTGAGGAAAATAAGAACAATCCGAAATTCCTTTTTGATACTGTCGCAAAGCTAACTAAAAAGCAGCATTCCCCAAGAGAGGATGACTTTCACTTTAGCAGTGATAAATTCATGAACTTCTTTGAGGAAAAGATTATGATTATTAGAAAGCAAATTACGGACTCCTCTTTAAATCTGCGTATTCCTTCAAAGCTCAGTTGTCCTGAGTCTGCACAACTCTGCCAGGACCTAGGATCAAGAGAGACGCTCAAGTGTTTTAGTACTATATCTCTTGACACAATGATGAAAATAATCATGGCCTCTAAACAGGTCGCTCCTACCAGGTGGCGTGGCGAGAATCTGTCTCCTCACCACGCGCTCTCACCACTGGCGTCCCCCAGGGCTCTGTTCTAGGCCCTCTCCTATTCTCGCTATACACCAAGTCACTTGGCTCTGTCATAACCTCACATGGTCTCTCCTATCATTGCTATGCAGACGACACACAATTAATCTTCTCCTTTCCCCCTTCTGATGACCAGGTGGCGAATCGCATCTCTGCATGTCTGGCAGACATATCAGTGTGGATGACGGATCACCACCTCAAGCTGAACCTCGGCAAGACGGAGCTGCTCTTCCTCCCGGGAAGGACTGCCCGTTCCATGATCTCGCCATCACGGTTGACAACTCCATTGTGTCCTCCTCCCAGAGCGCTAAGAACCTTGGCGTGATCCTGGACAACACCCTGTCGTTCTCAACTAACATCAAGGCGGTGGCCCGTTCTTGTAGGTTCATGCTCTACAACATCCGCAGAGTACGACCCTGCCTCACACAGGAAGCAGCGCAGGTCCTAATCCAGGCACTTGTCATCTCCCGTCTGGATTACTGCAACTCGCTGTTGGCTGGGCTCCCTGCCTGTGCCATTAAACCCCTACAACTCATCCAGAACGCCGCAGCCCATCTGGTGTTCAACCTTCCCAAGTTCTCTCACGTCACCCCGCTCCTCCGCTCTCTCCACTGGCTTCCAGTTGAAGCTCGCATCCGCTACAAGACCATGGTGCTTGCCTACGGAGCTGTGAGGGGAACGGCACCTCAGTACCTCCAGGCTCTGATCAGGCCCTACACCCAAACAAGGGCACTGCGTTCATCCACCACTGGCCTGCTTCCCTACCACTGAGGAAGTACAGTTCCCGCGCAGCCCAGTCAAAACTGTTCGCTGCTCTGGCCCCCAATGGTGGAACAAACTCCTCACGACGCCAGGACAGCGGAGTCAATCACCACCTTCCGGAGACACCTGAAACCCCACCTCTTTCAGGAATACCTAGGATAGGATAAAGTAATCCTTCTCCCCCTCCCCCCTTAAAAGATTTAGATGCACTATTGTAAAGTGGCTGTTCCACTGGATGTCTTAAGGTGAACGCACCAATTTGTAAGTCGCTCTGGATAAGAGCGTCTGCTAAATGACTTAAATGTAAAATGTAAATGTAAACCTTCAAGCTGCATACTGGACCCTATTCCAACTAAACTACTGAAAGAGCTGCTTCCTGTGCTTGGCCCTACTATGTTGAACATAATAAACGGCTCTCTATCCACCGGATGTGTACCAAACTCACTAAAAGTGGCAGTAATAAAGCCTCTCTTGAAAAAGCCAAACCTTGACCCAGAAAATATAAAAAACTATCGGCCTATATCGAATCTTCCATTCCTCTAATTTTTTTTAGAAAAGTCTGTTGCGCAGCAACTCACTGCCTTTCTGAAGACAAACAATGTATACGAAATGCTTCAGTCTGGTTTTAGACCCCATCATAGCACTGAGACGGCACTTGTGAAGGTGGTAAATTACATTTTAATGGCATCGGACCGAGGCTCTGTATCTGTCCTCGTTCTCCTAGACCTTAGTGCTGCTTTTGATACCATCGATCACCACATTCTTTTGGAGAGATTGGAAACCCAAATTGGTCTACACGGACAAGTTCTGGCCTGGTTTAGATCTTATCTGTCGGAAAGATATCAGTTTGTCTCTGTGAATGGTTTGTCCTCTGACAAATTAACTGTAAATTTCGGTGTTCCTCAAGGTTCCGTTTTAGGACCACTATTGTTTTCACTATATATTTGACCTCTTGGGGATGTCATTTGAAAACATAATGTTAACTTTCACTGCTATGCGGATGACACACAGCTGTACATTTCAATGAAACATGGTGAAGCCCCAAAATTACCCTTGCTAGAAGCATGTGTTTCAGACATAAGGAAGTGGATGGCTGCAAATGTTCTACTTTTAAACTCAGACAAAACAGAGATGCTTGTTCTAGGTCCCAAGAAACAAAGAGAACTTCTGTTGAATCTGACAATTAATCTTAATGGTTGTACAGTCGTCTCAAATGAAACTGTGAAGGACCTCGCCGTTACTCTGGACCCTGATCTCTCTTTTGAAGAACATATCAAGACCATTTCAAGGACAGCTTTTTTCCATCTACGTAACATTGCAAAAATCAGAAACTTTCTGTCCAAAAATGATGCAGAAAAATTAATCCATGCTTTTTTCACTTCTAGGTTAGACTACTACAATGCTGTACTTTCCGGCTACCCGGATAAAGCACTAAATAAACTTCAGTTAGTGCTAAATACGGCTGCTAGAATCCTGACTAGAACCAAAAAATTTGATCATATTACTCCAGTGCTAGCCTCTCTACACTGGCTTCCTGTCAAAGCAAGGGCTGATTTCAAGGTTTTTACTGCTAACCTACAAAGCATTACATGGGCTTGCTCCTACCTATCTCTCTGATTTGGTCCTGCCGTACATACCTACACGTACGCTACGGTCACAAGACGCAGGCCTCCTAATTGTCCCTAGAATTACTAAGCAAACAGCTGGAGGCAGGGCTTTCTCCTTATAGAGCTCCATTTTTATGGAACGGTCTGCCTACCCATGTCAGAGATGCAAACTCAGTCTCAACCTTTAAGTCTTTACTGAAGACTCATCTCTTCAGTGGGTCATATGATTGAGTGTAGTCTGGCCCAGGAGTGGGAAGGTGAACGGAAAGGCTCTGGAGCAACGAACTGCCCTTGCTGTCTCTGCCTGTCCGGTTCCCCTCTTTCCACTGGGATTCTCTGCCTCTAACCCTATTACAGGGGCTGAGTCACTGGCTTACTGGGGCTCTCTCATGCCGTCCCTGGAAGGGGTGCATCACCTGAGTGGGTTGATTCACTGATGTGGTCATCCTGTCTGGGTTGGCGCCCCCCTGGGTTGTGCCATGGCGGAGATCTTTGTGGGCTATACTCAGCCTTGTCTCAGGATGGTAAGTTGGTGGTTGAAGATATCCCTCTAGTGGTGTGGGGGCTGTGCTTTGGCAAAGTGGGTGGGGTTATATCCTTCCTGTTTTACCCTGTCTGGGGGTGTCCTCGGATGGGGCCACAGTGTCTCCTGACCCCTCCTGTCTCAGCCTCCAGTATTTATGCAGCAGTAGTTTATGTGTCGGGGGGCTAGGGTCAGTTTCTTATATCTGGAGTACTTCTCCTGTCCTATTCTGTATCCTATGTGAATCTAAGTGTGCATTCTCGTATTCTCTCCTTCTCTCTTTCTTTCTCTCTCTCGGAGGACCTGAGCCCTAGGACCATGCCCCAGGACTACCTGACATGATGACTCCTTGCTGTCCCCAGTCCACCTGACCGTGCTGCTGCTCCAGTTTCAACTGTTCTGCCTTATTATTATTCGACCATGCTGGTCATTTATGAACATTTGAACATCTTGGCCATGTTCTGTTATAATCTCCACCCGGCACAGCCAGAAGAGGACTGGCCACCCCACATAGCCTGGTTCCTCTCTAGGTTTCTTCCTAGGTTTTGGCCTTTCTAGGGAGTTTTTCCTAGCCACCGTGCTTCTACACCTGCATTGCTTGCTGTTTTGGGTTTTAGGCTGGGTTTCTGTATAGCACTTTGAGATATCAGCTGATGTACGAAGGGCTATATAAATACATTTGATTTGATTTGATCTTTGATTTGATTTGATCTGGTGCAGTCAATGAGGAAGTAGTATTTAATGCAGCTGGTGGCCACACCAGATACTGACTGTTACTTTTGACCCCCCCTTTTGTTCAGGGACACATTATTCCATTTCTGTTAGTCACATGTCTGTGGAACTTGTTAAGTTTGTCTCAGTTGTTGAATCTTATGTTCATACAAATATTTTTTACATGTTAAAACCTGTTGCGACTCTAGGGGCAGTATTTTCATTTTTTGAAAAAAAGTTTTTGTCAGGACAAGATGCTAGAATATGCATATAATTGACAGCTTTGGGTAGAAAACACTCTAACATTTCCAAAACTGTAAAGATATTGTCTGTGAGTATAACAGAACTGATGTTGCAGGCGAAAGCCTCAGAAAAATCCAATCCGGAAGTGCCCCATATTTTGAAAGAGCTGCGTTCCAATGAGTCCCTATTGAGCTGTGAATGTGCTATCAACCAGCTCACGCTTTCTACGTATTCCCTAAGGTGTCTACAGCATTGTGACGTAGTTTTACGCATTTATGTTGAAGAATAGCCGTAGGCGGCTACATTGCGTAAGTGGTCACCTGATGGCTCCCAGGGTGACTCTCGTGTAAAATACAGAGGTAGCCATTACTCCAATCGGTCCTACTGAAAAACTAATTGTCCCGATATTTTGCCGTTTTCGTGACTGCAATTTCCGGGCGATTTCTCAGCCAAACGTGAAGAACAAACAGAGCTATTTCGCCTACAAAAATAATATTTTGGGAGAAAAGGAACACTTGCTAGCTAACCGGGAGTCTCGTGAGTGAAAACATCCGAAGCTCATCAAAGGGAAACTATTTCATTTGATTGCTTTTCTTATTTCCGTGACCAAGTTACCTGTTGCTAGCTGGACAAAATGCTATGCTAGGCTATCGATAAACTTACACAAATGCTTGTCTAGCTTTGGCTTTAAAGCATATTTTTAAAATCTGAGATGACAAGGATGACAAGGCTGATTAACAAAAGGCTAATCTGTGTCTCAATATATTTCATTTGTGATTTTCATGAATAGGAATATTTTCTAGGGATATTTATGTCCGTTGCATTATGCTAATTAGTTTCAGGCGATGATTACGCTCCCGCATGCGGGATGGGGAGTCAGTAGAGGTTAAGTTTGCTGAAAATAAACGCAGTTGACTGTTTCTTTTTTTGCTGAGTTTAAGGTGTGAAATATGCTGTAGGTCCCCGAGTGAATAGGGTTGGGAACCCAAGGATTAGACAATTTGCTATTTTGTAAAAGATAACTCTTTCCATTCCATTGTCCAGGGAAGGAGGAGACAAAACGTTACATTTGAGTGGGACTCGAACAACATTTAAATCTCTTCACCAATTTTGCCTAGAAGGCTAATGCACTATCCATTGCAGCACAGAGCCTTTCTGATAAGAAGCCAAATTGAGAATCTTACGTGTGCCGGACTAAGCCCGTCTCCGTCAAAGTAAGCTAGTTAACCAACAGTGAACAAAGTGCCAACTCTGCCGAACATTAGGTTCTAACTAGAATAGCAAACAGCTCTGGGAAACAAATAACAACATCCTCTAGGGAGCCAGCTATTTAATGTTTGCTAGCTAGCTAACAGTACACTTTAGCTTAAGACATATAGCTAGCTAGCTAAACAATGAACCTATTTAGGTAAACAACGTTTAAGATCACACACACGTCATGTTAGCTAATGAGCCAGCCAGCTAACGTTAGCCAGTTAAACAATGAACAAAGTGGCAACAATGCCACAGTGTTGAGAGCTAACCAACCAGGTCCAATATTAGCTAGCTAACATTAGACTAACTAGAAAAGCAAACGGCTCTGGGAAACAAATAATAACGTCAGATAGGGAGCCAGCCAGCTAATGTTAGCTAGCTAGCTAACAGTACACTTTAGCTTGAAATTAAACCACTTTGTCAAAATTTGAGATGTGCAATATATGAAAATGTAGCTACCTAACGCTAGACTATCAACATGCATCATGGACACATCTCCCTGTCAGGAAGGCTATCCTTAGTTTGAAGACGTAATCCGGAGACAGGTGTTTTCTCCATCTCTTTAGCTGTCATATTCCACTGATTTCAAAACTTGATCCTCCAGAAAATGGAGAGCAACACTTATGCTGCTCCACTACACAATACGTTTATAATAAAGCTGCGTTCGACAGGTTTACCAACACAGACTGACGAGCTCAAATAGACAGACGCTTTCTCTATGGCAGACCAATCCAAACTCCTCTCTCGGCATGTCCAGCCCACATTATCTCAGCCAATCATGGATAGTGGGAAGGTTGCTAACGTTTTCTGTGGCTTAACCAACAAGGCTCGTAATTTAACAACTTTATTCATATATACAGATGGCATACAAGTTTGTTATTAATGCACATGAAAGATCACATGTTCGATTAGGCATTTCTGCCAAAAAACGCATTTGATTAAAAAAAATGTTTACATTCAAACTGCTCTCCTGTGAAGTGGTGACTTGCGACTTATGCCTAGTTTCCTGAATCGGGTCACATACAATAGTATATACTTCAACGAGTACATTAAAAACGTTTATTTAACTAGGCAAGTCAGTTTAGAAGAAATCCTTATATACAATGACAGCCTACACCAGCCCGGACCAATTGTGCACCGCCCTATGGGACTCCCAATCACGACCGGTTGTGATACAGCCTGGATTCGAATCAGGGTGTCTGTAGTGACACCTCTAGCACTGAGATGCAGTGCCTTAGACCGCTGGGCCACTCAGACCAAAATTAGAATTTGATCTTGTGTTTGGTAGGTCTGCATTCTCTCCTGTTCATTCAACTCTTTAGTACAGGGGTGGATTTGGAATAGGGCATGTGCCAGGGGCGGATGATTGAGGGGGAGGGAGGAGGTGGACAGTTGGAGGCGTACCGCTCCTTGTGATTATTGGCCCAGCAGTAATGATAGCGTTTCCTGATGCAGAGTTTGATTCCGTCCTCTCTGAGACGTCCCGCTTCTTTCTACTACCACAGATCTGTGGAGACAAGACAGGGATATGTGTCTTTAATCCAAATATTTTTGCTTTGAGTTCAAATTACCAGCATGTTATTAAAGGTACCAAGTCATTGCTTTGTTTCTCATCTTGGTGTGAATGTCTTTTGGACTAATATTGCCAGAGGTCACCCTCAGAACCTCACCGGCATGAGCATGGGGCAGTCATCGGCTCGACACAGCTTGGTAACGCAGTGCAGGAAGACGGTAGACATTTTCTGGTTCTTGTGCTTGACAAAGCGAAACACTTCAAAGGCAAAACGGCCCATTTGACTCTTCCCATTCTCAAACACAGTTGTCTGTGGGTCTTTGTCACAGCTGGTTCAGAAACAAAGACAAAACAACAAAACAGATCGGAAAAATCACACTACCGCACTGTTCAAGGAAATTGCTTCAGAGTAACATGCATAAGAATTACCTAAAGAAGAGGTCATAGCGAAGTTCATCATTTGGATTCCCAGAGGCAGTGGTGTAACAGTAGTCCATCAGAACATTCCATCTATTTTAGCAGGGAGAAGGAAAAATATGGTAAGTGGTAATTAAAATAGGAATGATTGCGCTAGGATCAAACAATCTGAAAGAGGGGTCTGGTCTTATCACCTCAGGACAAGGGCCTCCCTTTCTCCAGCAAGGTTAGCATTGAGTCACTGAGGATTAGGCTGCAACCCTTTCAGTCATGGCGTCTGTCCTACCATGTGTTATCGGCAGAGATATTAGGTCAGTGACAGAGGGGCCCCAACAAACAAGTCCCCATTGGCACGATATGGGCTAAAATATTGTCCCCATGTAGGCTGCCTTGGCTCATTGGCTCTACATTTGCCACCACCAGTGTGGGCAGCCCATATGTAAAGGCAGCCCTCACTTTGCCTGAAATAAGGTCATATTTTCCCAGCAACATGCCCACATTGGCACAATGGCCCGTGTTGGGCTGGTGTGGGCTTGTTGTGGTCTGGCCCATGTTAGGCTGTTGTGGAATAGCCCATGCCAACCTTATCCACCGAACACCCACATGGGGCCAATGGGGTGATGTTTGTGGGGCGTTTCTTAATTGACACAGTAGTGACACAGTTAATAGCATTATGGGCCACTCCTCTTGCATTTCCCTTTGATTTTTGTTTTAGTTCAACACTCTATTTGGTCAAGAAAATATACAAATGTAATGAGCCTGTATAATTATCCCATGGTCCTGTGTATCTCAATTGGTGGGCCTGCACCACGAGGGGGCTAAAGATTCCAACTTTAGCCCCCTCAGTTTTAGTTTTATGTTCCTATTTAAAAATAGCTAAGAAGTTTAAAATGATTGAGTGACAGGTTGGCTCCAGAAAAAAATCTTTATCTCCGCAGCACTGTGTCAGCATTATGGACAGGGTGCTCTGCGGTATGTGTAGGCAGCCTAGTTTCATAGACTAGACATAGTAAACGTAGTAAATGTAAATCCGGGACACTTACATTTGTATGATATGTTACGTTTGGTATCGTTACATAAAGCAGAAGGTTACATAAAGGTGCAATATGCAGAAATCCCACCGCCATTTCCTGATTGCTAAAATGGAATAGTTTGACTAATTTCAGTTTGTGACAAAAAAACTGTCATTCTGTAGAGAATCATTGTACCAATCTAAACCGCTGTGAAATACATTTTCCATAACCAAAAATATTGTATTTTCAAAACAAAACTTAACGGGAAGCATAGAAGAGTGCACATAGAACAGATCTATTACTTCTTAGACTTGCTTTCAATGAGAATGATAGATCTCTAACTGAACATATATATGAATTTGGTCGGATCGCCCAAAAAGTTACAATTTGTAAGTTTTGCAAATTCATAAATTCATATTTTACCAAATTCGCAACATGTACAAAAATGGATGGACATTCTAAAATAATACATACCATACAAAACGTAACATATCATACTAAATGCAGTGTCTCGGATTTATGTACAGAATAACACAAAATGCTGAGACCAGATAGAGCATGGCGGTTGCAACAGGGGTGCTATAGAAAGCCACTGGGCAGTTAGGTATGACTCCTTTGAGTTTCCGTAAAAAAATATTGCATGCTACAATACGAGGAGGAAATTACAGCCCTAAAAATGCTTTCCAGTTTCAATGGCTCACCCAATGATGCGCAGCTCACTCTCTGGTGATGGTATGGCCGATGCGCTCGTGCCAAAAGAGAGTCTCTCTAAACAATATTTGAAAGTTGATCAAATATTTTGGGAGCCTACAGCATAGCTTCTCTTTTCAGCAGAAGCCATTTGCTTTCCAACCTGTATTTTCCCTCGATTGTATTTGAAATATTGCGAAAGGCCTGTTTTGTCTGCCTGCTGTTTTTTCACTGCCAGATTTACTGCACATTCCTGACTGTAGACTAGTCCATGTTATTAGGCTACAATCCACAGCTATTGATCCACTGTCGCTAAAATATAGGCCTTCTCATTGTGTAATAGGCAATTCTGAATTATAATTCATTTCTGAACAGACAGCAGTAATTATATAACTTTGGTAAATGTATTTCAATTGATCAGGGGAGCTGCAGTTCATTCAGAACCCTTCATGTGTCTATGATTCTATAAGGAAATAAATTATGTAGTGCAACGCTTGAGAGATCCAGGCTCATGTCTATCAGAGTAGAGAGAGAGAGAGCAATATCATAGAAAGTTAAGTTAGAAAGCATAAACCCGGGCCTACCCAAATCAACTCTTAGAATGTTAGGCCCAGGCTGAAAATCTATTTTTTAACATTACGCTGTTTTGTGGGGGGCAGGATAATTAAAAAATAGATAACTCGAATGAACTTCGATCGCCTTTATTAGAATTTTTTCATTTAAAATAATTTCTCATGCCAGGAGAGGTACAGGATCCGGCCAAATAGGTTCCGGAACAAAACAGTCCAAAATGGAGAGGTGCCGGATCCTGTTCCAGCAGGATCCAGCTCAAATTAAACTCTATGGGACGGTTGAGCTAACTAGGCTAATGTGATTAGCTTGTAAGTAACAAAAAAAATCCCAGGACATATACCTATCTGATATGGGCAGAAAGCTTACATTCTGGTTTATCTAACTGCACTGTCCAATTTACAGTAGCTATTACAGTGAAATAATACCTTGCTATTGTTTGAGGAGAGTGCACAATTATGAACTTGAAAATGTATTAATAAACAAATTAGGCACAGTTGGGCAGTCTTGACACAACATTTTGAACAGACATGCAATGGCTCATTGGATCAGTCTAAAACGTTGCATACACAGCTGCCATCTAGTGGTCAAAATCTAAATTGAGCCTGAGCTAGAATAATTAACTCAGCAAAAAAAGAAACATCCCTTTTTCAGGACCATGTCTTTCAAAGATAATTTGCAAAAATCCATATAACTTCACAGATCTTCAGTGTAAAGGGTTTAAACACTGTTTCCCATGCTTGTTGAATGAGCCATAAACAATTAATGAACATGCACCTGTGGAACAGTCATTAAGACACTAACAGCTTACAGATGGTTGACAATTAAGGTCACAGTTATGAAAACTTAGGACACTAAAGAGGCCTTTCTACTGACTGAGAAAGTCCCTGCTCATCTGCGTGAATGTGCCTTAGGCATGCTGCAAGGAGGCATGAGGACTGCAGATGTGGCCAGGGCAATACATTTCAAAGTCCGTACTGTGAGACGCCTAAGACAGCGCTACAGGGAGACAGGACGGACAGCTGATCGTCCTCGCAGTGGCAGACCACTTGTAACACCGGCACAGGATCGGTACATCCGAACATCACACCTGTGGGACCGGTACAGGATGGCAACAACAACTGCCTGAGTTTCACCAGGAACGCACAATCCCTCTATCAGTGCTCAGACTGTCCGCAATAGGCTGAGAGAGGCTGGAATGAGGGCTTGTAGGCCTGTTGTAAGGCAGGTCCTCACCAGACATCACTGGCAACAACGTCGCCTATGGGCACAAACCCACCGTCGCTGGACCAGACAGGATTGGCAAAAAGTGCTCTTCACTGATGCGTCGCGGTTTTGTTTCACCAGGGGTGATGGTCGGATTTGCTTTTATCGTCGAAGGAATGAGCATTACACCGAGGCCTGTACTCTGGAGCCGGATCCATTTTAATTTCTGTTAGTCACATGTCTGTGGAACTTGTTCAGATTATGATCTCAGTTGTTGAATCTTGTTATGTTCATACAAATATTTACAAATGTTAAGTTAGGGTTAGAAAATAAGCAGTTGATGGTGAGGACATTTACATTATGGCCTTTATCTTGCATTTCAAAAATGATGGTACAAAAAAATATATTTTACCAGATCTGTGTTATACAGTGGGGCAAAAAAGTATTTAGTCAGCCACCAATTGTGCAAGTTCTCCCACTTAAAAAGATGAGAGAGGCCTGTCAATCACCACCTTCCGGAGACACCTGAAACCCCACCTCTTTAAGGAATACCTAGGATAGGATAAAGTAATCCTTCTCACCCCCCCCCCCTTAAAAGATTTAGATGCACTATTGTAAAGTGGCTGTTCCACTGGATGTCATAAGGTGAACGCACAAATTTGTAAGTCGCTCTGGATAAGAGCGTCTGCTAAATGACTTAAATGTAAATGTAATGCGCCTGAGAAGAAGGCTGACATTTTACGTGGTCCTATCCAATTGTGTTTTTTTGTTCATTTCCTTGCGTTGTTTGTAACTTACTTTGTACATAATGTTGCTGCTACCGTCTCTAATGTCGGAAAATAACTTCTGGACATCAGAACTGCGATTACTCACCACGGAGTCATGGCTGAATGACGACATTATCAACATACAGCTGGCTGGTTATACACTGTATCGGCAGTATAGAACAGCGGCGTCTGATAAGATGAGGGGCGGCTGACTTTGTTTTTTTGTAAACAACAGCTGGTGCAAGATATCTAAGGAAGTCTCGAGGTTTTGCTTGCCTGAAGTAGAGTATCTCATGATAAGCTGTAGACCACACAATCTACCTAGAGAGTGCTCATCTGTATTTTTCGTAGCTGCCTACATACCACCACAGACTGAGGCTGGCACTAAGACCGCACTCAATGAGCTGCATTCCAACCTAAGCAAACAGGAAAATGGTCACCCAGAGGCGGCTCTCCTAGTGGCTGGGGACTTTAATGCAGGGAATCTTAAAATCGGTCTTACCAAATTTCTATCAGCATTTAAATGTGCACCCAGAGGAGGAAAAAAAAATACAAAAATAAAACTCTGGTCCACCTTTACTCCACACACAGAGATGCATACAAAGCTCTCCCTCGCCCTCCATTTGGTAAATCTGACCTTAATTCTATCCTCCTGATTCCTGCTTACAAGCAAAAATTTAAGCAGGAAGTACCAGTGACTCGATCAATAAAAAAGTCAGATGAAGCAGATGCTAAGCTACAGGACTGTTATGCTAGCACAGACTGGAATATGTTCCTGGATTCCTCCGATGGCATTGAGGAGTACACCAAAACAGTTATTGGCTTCATCAATAAGTGCATCGATGATGTCAACCCCATAGTGACCACACGTACATACCCCAACCAGAAGCCATGGATTACAAGCAACAGCCACACTGAGCTAAAGGCTAGAGCTGCCGCTTTCAAGGAGCTGGACTCTAACCTGGAAGCTTATAAGAAATCCCGCTATGCCTTCTGACGAACAATCAAACAGGCAAAGCATCAATACAGGACTAAGATCGAATCGTACTCCACCACCTCTGACACTTGTCGGATGTGCCAGGACTTGCACAGCTGAGAGCTGCCCAGTGACAAGCCTACCAGGTGAGCTAAACTGATTATATGCTCGCTTCGAGGCAAAAACACTGAAACATGCATGAGATCACCAGCTGTTCCGGACGACTGTGTGGTCATAATGTCCGCAGCCTATGTGAGAAAGACCTTTAAACAGGACAACATTCACAAGGCAGCAGGGCCAGAAGGATTACCAGGACGTGTACTGCGAGCATGCACTGACCAACTGGTAAGTGTCCTCACTGACATTTTCAACCTGTCCCTGACTGAGTCTGTAATATCAACATGTTTCAAGCAGACCACCATAGTCCCTGCACCCAATAACACTAAAGGTAACCTCCCTAAATGACTACCGGCCCGTAGCACTCACATCTGCAGCCATGAAGTGCTTTGAAAGGCTGGTCATGGCTCACAACACCATTATCCCAGAAACCCTAGACCCACTCCAATTTGCATACCCCCTAACAGATCCACAGATGATGCAATCTCTATTGCACGCCACACTGCCCTTTCCCACCTGGACAAAATGAACACCTATGTGAGAATGCTATTCATTGACTACAGCTCAGTCTTCAACACCATAGTGCCCTCAAAGCTCATCACTAAGCTAAGGATCCAGGGACTAAACACCTCCCTCTGCAACTGGATCCTAGACTTCCTGATGGGCTGCCCCCCAGGTGGTAAGGGTAGGTAACAACATCTGCCATGCTGATCCTCACCACAGGGGCCCCTCAGGGGTGCGTGCTCAGTCCCCTCCTTTTCACTCATGACTGCATGGCTAGGCATGACTCCAACACCATCATTAATTTTGCAGATGACAACAGTGGTAGGCTTGATCACCGACAACGGCGAGACAGCCTATAGGGAGGTGGTCAGAGACCTGGCCGCGTGGTGCCAGGACAACAATCTCTCCCTCAACATGATCAGACAATGGAGATGATTGTGGACTACCAGAAAAAGAGGCCCGAGCATGCCCCCATTCTCATCGACGGGGCTGTAGTGGAGCAGATTGAGAGCTTCAAGTTCCTTGGTATCCACATCACCAACAAACTATCATGGTCCATGCACACTAAGACAGTTGTGAAGAGGGCACAACAAAACCTAATTTTCATCAGGAGACTGAAAATATTTAGCATGGGTTACTGCTGCTCTTTAATTAGTTGTTACTTTTTCTTATTCATATTTTTTTCCTGCATTGCTGGTTAGGGGCTTGTAAGTAAGCATTTCACTATAAGGTCTACTACACCTGTTGTATTCGGTGCATGTGACTAATAACATTTGATTTGATTTCAAATGGCATCAAGACTATGCATGTCCTTGCTTCAGGTAGTTAGATTTTTTAAGCACAGGCCATATCACAACATGTTGCAGAACTCATGAGCAGCATGGTTTTCCATGTTTCAAGCGGGCCTATAGGCCTATTTATTTGGCAAAACAGCTGTGCATGGCTGCATCTCACTGTAGTAGGCTGAAGGCTGTGTTTTGGTTATTTGGATCTCAATTTGCCTTTAACTAGCCTCAATATACTGTAGATTGTGTCATGCATTTGATTTATTTTATCCTTTTTTTATCAGTTAAGTTTACTGAGTACACATCATTTACAGCAACCTGGGGAATAGTTACAGTTGAGAGGGGGGATGAATGATCCAATTGAAAGCTTGGGAAGATTAGGTGGCCATGATGGTGTCATGACGTTGGCCTGTGGGTAAGGTTTATGACCTCCCATAAATACCTTTCTCCCTGTCCTCTCTTGACTCTACTGAAGGACTCTTGAAAAGCCTTTGTTAAACATAGAGAGTTGGGGAACATCAAAAGGTGGGGGGAAAGGAACCATATTTCGGTAATCCAACCAGTTGAAAATATGCGTTGGTACTTAATTGAATGAATATGATGTCAAGTTCGGTTGCCATTTGAGACATTCTTACTAATAATAGGATGACAAACTGTGTCCTGGAAAGTCTACACATTATAGTTATCAGATTCACATGGTTTTCAAAAGGGTTTTAAAGCTCTGCTCACTCAGTGGCCCGCCCATGTGAAGAGACATTGGTTGTAAACTATGAAACATACCCTCTCTCCTATATAAAGCCCTTGACGAAAATGTAACCTCCTGTTCCGAGGACGTGAGGACGACTGTCCCACGTTAAAAGGACCAACATGTCAACTACAGAACTAAGCCGAACCTCAGCGTGAGCTTTGGTTGCGAATGGTATGAACTTTGAACTCTTATTCACTACAGAAGTGATACCTCCTAGCTGTTAAGTTAGTAGCGGCCACTGTAAATGTGGGCTAGGAAAGGACGGACGACGGATCCAGTCTAACACTCAATGACGACACTACAACGTATCCAGTTTACCACCAGAGACATTCTTCTGAGGACAAGAAGATCTCTGTTGGGCAACACAGCCTTCCATCTACAACCCACCTATTGAGGCGCAGCTCAGAGTAAATATTTATTGCATTTTCCTATTCCAAATGGGCGGTAATTTAGAATGCATAAGATACTGTATTTACGATAGCATAGCTTCTCCCTTTGTTCCTCAGTCTTCCCACTCATTCACTCAAACCCAACCCCTTTCCTTTGTGTAACCAGTCGTCATGTCGGCTCCGTCCACCAGGGACATTTTCTGTTTGACTTAATTTGCATTCTGTGTATATGTAATTCTGTGTGATTAGTTCGGTATTTAGTAAATAAATAATTAAACCAAAGTTTGTATTGCTGATTCAACTTGTTAGCCAGGGTTCGTGAAGATATCCAAGAATTTACAACTTTCATATGAGACTGAAATAAGGTGACGATTAATATAAAATATTGCTAGGTCTTAGTTTATTCGGAAGATAACAGCTCTATAAACATTATTTTGTGGTGCCCCGACTTTCTAGTCAATTATCTACCTGATTAGCTTAATCAGGTAATATTAATTACAGAGAAATGATTTTTATAGAATAGCATATCATATCACTTAATCCAGCATAGCCATTGACACGACAATGGTATGAGGGCCAGTTTGGGAATTTAGCCAGGTCACCATGTTTAACACCTCTACTCTTATGATAAGTGCCATGAGATCTTTAGTGACCACAGAGAGTCAGGACACCCATTTGACGTCCCGTCCGAAAGAAAGCACTCAGAGAGCAATGTCCCCTGTCACTGCCCTGGGGCATTATGATCTTTTTTTCTAGACCAGCGGAAAGAGTTCCTCCTACTGGCCCTACAAAACCATTTCCAGCAGCATCTGGTCTCCCATCCAGGGACTGACCAGGACCAAGCCTCCCATAGGCTACGGTACAGGCAGGGAATAGGCACTGTTAGTGAGGCAGGCAAAAACTACCATACACGGGATGATGAATTAAATTACAGATAAACACAGCACTCCGACTAGAAGTGTGTCACAAAACAAACAATACCTCACAATGATGGGGTGCAGAGAACTGAACTAAATAGTGTGTGATAATGACATAGAGGTGTGTGAACCGGTGATTAGAATTCAGGTGATTGGGATCTGGAGAGTGAGCTGCGTTCAGGGGATCTACGTGTTTGAGAAGCAGACGTTACAAGGGGTAAGCGTGCTTTTTTCATTGTGGACAAACTCTTAATAGATGGACAGTTCTTCCGAGACAGCTCCATAACACCATGGCTGTACTAAATTCTGCAGGGACTTCAGGTTAGGTAGAAAAAAGTATGGGAACTGTAAAAATATCTGAACACTATGAAGTTGATATGAACACACGCACTCGCTTAAACATACTGTACGTACTTATAAATACACACACTTGATCTCTCTTTTCTCTCACTCTCTTTCTCTCTCCATTGTCAAGAACTTTCTATATGAATATGTGTTTGTTTGCCTATCTTTTCTATGTCTTTGTCTACATGTTTATCTATGTTTACAACAAGCAAGGGGAAGAAATCAGAACAGGGACATTGGGAAATGATAACATATTGTACGGGATACATTTGTACTGTAGTGAAGCTGTCTATAGTAGAGGTCGACCGATTATGATTTTTCAATGCCGATGCCGATTATTGGAGGACCCCAAAAAAAAGCTGATACAGATTAATCGGCCGATTTTAATATTTATATATATATATTTGTAATAATGACAATTATAACAATACTGAATGAACACTTATTTTAACTTAAAATAATACATCAATAAAATATATTTAGTCTCATATAAATAATGTTCAAGTTCCTTGCTCAGAACATAAGAACATATGAAAGCTGGTGGTTCCTTTTAACATTAGTCTTCAATATTTCCAGGTAAGAAGTTTTCAGTTGTAGGATCATTTCTCTCTATATTTCATATACCTTTGACTATTGGATGTTCTAATAGGTACTTTAGTATTGCCAGCCTAATCTCGGGAGTTGATAGGCTTGAAGTCATAAACAGTGGAAAGCTTGAAGCACAGCGAAGAGCTGCTGGCAAATGCAGGAAAGGGCTGTTTGAATGAATGCTTACAAGCCTGCTGCTGCCTACCACCGCTCAGTCAGACTGCTCTATCAAATCATAGACTTAATTAGAATTAAATAACACAACACACAGAAATATGAGCCTTAGGTCATTAATATACGTAAAATCCGGAAACGATCATTTCGAAAACAAAACGTTTATTCTTTCAGTGAAATATGGAACTGTTCCGTATTTTATCAAACGGGTGGCAACCATAAGTATTGCTGTTACTTTGCACAACCTTCAATGTTATGTCATAATTATGTACAGTTATGGCAAATTAATTACGGTCTTTGTTAGGAAGAAGTGGTCTTCACACAATTCGCAACGAGCCAGGCGGCCCAAACTGCTGCATATACCATGACTCTGCTTGCACAGAACGCAGGAGAAGTGACACAATTTCCCTAGTTAAAAGAAATTCATGTTTGCAGGCAATATTAACTAAATATGCAGTTTTAAATATATATACTTGTGTATTGATTTTAAGCAAGGTATTGATGTTTATGGTTAGGTACACATCTGGTGCAAAGACTGTGCTTATTTCACGAATGCGCTTGTTATATCACCCATTTGGGTAGGCTGTGATACAATGATAAATTAACAGGCACTGCATCGATTATATGCAACGCAGGACAAGCTAGATAAACTAGTAATATCATCAACCATGTATAGTTAACTAGTGATTATGTTCAGATTGATTGATTGTTTTTTTATAAGAGAAGTTTAATGCTAGCTAGCACCTTACCTTGGCTCCTTGCTGCACTCGCATAACAGGTAATCAGCCTGCCATGCAGTCTCCTCGTGGAGTGCAATGTAATCGGCCATATTTGGTGTCCAAAAATGCAGATTACCGATTGTTATGAAAACTTGAAATCGGCCCTAATTAATCGGCCACTCCGATTAATCGGCCGACCTCTAGTCTATAGTAATGCAAGGTCTCTTTCATGATCATGTGAAACGTTAATTGCTATGGAAATGCTGGGATTAGATTTTCTATGAAAATTATGTTAAAAGGTTATGATGCAACTATGATGGTGATACGATATGGATGACATTTATCATCCTGAATATTAAGGCTATACTCACTTCCTGTTACACACATAGACACTCAACCATGCATATTGGCTGGGTTATTATATATTTGGACATCACACATTATAGTCTTACTCTTATACAGACATCGTCCACACTCACTATATCACATCCAATATCATACACATCAACCTACTCAGATTTACTACACACATAATAGCTTGACTACATTTTTTAACATCTGTGGCATTGGCTCACAGGCAAACAGGCAAGGGAATAAAACAAATATTGCTAGAACCTGTTTATTGAATTCAAAATATCAGACATTTGAAATCTCTAATTTTGACCGTCATAATACCTCTTATGGTAGTAACTTTACAAGCATTAATTATGGTCAATTTAGACTGAGAATAGTATCTAGTTATGATAAGGGGTGAAATAAGTATAGCCAGTTATAATTGTAATGGTTTAGCAGATTATAAAAAAAAGATGATCAGTCTTTACGTGGCTAAAAGAAAAGGAATATAACATATACTGTTTACAGGAAACTTACTCTACATCCTTAGATGAAGTTGTGTGGAAAAAGGAATGGGGTGGTGAAATAATTTTCTGTCATGGACAAAGGAACTCAAAAGGCGTGATGATACTAATTAACAAAAATTTCGATCTGAATATGTAAATAGTTAAGAATGATTCGCAAGGAAGGTGATCTTTCTGACTATGAAAGTGGATGAAAAAGAGATTTGGCTCATTAATCTATATTGTCCAAATCAGGATGATCCATACTTCATTGAAAATATTTATAACAATTTATTGAACTTACAGGCAACAAGTACCTCAATGGACCGTAAAGGAAATCACTCTACAAACTATCACCATGCCCTTAAGGAAATCACAAATATTATGGACATTAGAAATAGTGGATATTTATAGACTGAAAAACACTGACCTAGTGAGATATACACGGAGGAGACTTAATCAAGCTAGTCGTCTTGCCTACTTTCTTGTCTCTTTCTCTCTTTCATCAAAGGTTAAAAAAAGTTTTAATAGGAGACAGAATGTGATTGGATCATCATCATCTAATTGGCCTTCACATAACTCTTATTGAATTTCAGTATGGACGGGGATATTGGAAATTGAATCAAAGTTTACTGGAGGACAAATTATTTTTAACTAAGACAAAATCATTGATAACTGAATTTTTCAAGTACAATATAGGTTCAGCAAATCCTTCATGTTTGGGATACCTTTAAAATGTACCCTCAGAGGTCATTCAATTCAATATTCATCAATAATAAAAAAGCAGTTTCTGGCTAAAGAGACAAAACTAACAAGGGAAATATATGAACTAATAGTACAGGTAGATAGCAATAAAAACAATACTACAGAGATACGAAATAAGTTAGAGGAAAAACAAAAAGAATTGGAGGAACTTATTCACGATCTAATGCAATCTCTTACAAAAATAAAGCAAACTGGATGGAATATGGAGAAAAATGCATCAAGTTCTTCCTGAAACGCCAACACAGGAACTAATCATTTGCAGAAACTCGCTAAATATTTTGAGCAGATGTTTTCTTTTCCGTCTCATCCTCACCCACTGAATGACAATTACTGTAAGGAAAAATGTAATTGTTGTGTATTGTTCCATGGACAATATGGACACGATATGAACTGATATGCCAGATATATATTTATAGTATAGTTTGGCCTTGGAGGGCGAAGGCCCACCCACTGGGGAGCCAGGCTCGGCCAATCAGAATTTGTTTTTCCCCACCAAAGGGCTTTAATACAGACAGAAATACGCCTCAGCACCCAACCCCATGATCCCTCAGGTGAAGAAGCCGGATGTGGAAGTCCTGTGGGTGTGAGGCCGGTTGGATGTACTGCCAAATTCTCTAAAACGACATTGGAGGCAGCTTATGGTAGTGGAATGAACATTAAATTCTCTGACAACAGCTCTGGTGGACATTCCTGCAGTCAGCATGCCAATTGCATGCTCCCTCAAAACTTGACACATCTGTGGCATTGTGTTGTGTGACAAAACTGAACATTTTACAGTGGCCTTTTATTGTCCCGAGCACAAGATGCACCTGTGTAATGATCATGCTGTTTAATCAGCTTCTTGATATGCCACACCTGTCAGGTGGATGGATTATCTTGGCAAAGGAGAAATTCTCAAACAGGGATGTAAATACATTTGTGCACAAAATCTGAGAGAAATAAGATTTTTGTGCGGATGAACCATTTCTGAAAATCTGCCTATGAAACATGGGACCAACACTTTAGATGTTGCGTTTATATTTTTGTTCAGTGTGTTTGCCCAGCTTTTGCACTATGTTTTTAAAAATGTGTAATGTGTTACATTTTAGCCACTATTGGTAGCCACAGTCAGATATACCCACATATATTTATAACTGTCACTGACTTCAGTGTGTTTCCTTACATTTTGCATCATTTCAATACATCGTTAATTCACGCTTCTTTCCTCTGTCATGTTCGATGGTTGTTTCTGAGGATCTCAATAGTGGATCATAGATTGTGCAATCATTTGGGACATGTCCATTTGAATCATTATGGACCATACCTATCAGTTTAAACCAGGAGCCTGGCGCACGGTTCACGGCGACTGGACTGTTGTCATCACAGTTCCATGATTAGTGAGGATTATTAGGGCAGATTTCTAGGACTATTGTTCAACCCCTATTATACACTTTTCTCACCTTCCAATATTTTATGGATTTCAATAATTGAATATAGCAACTTTCAAGATGAATCAAACCACTGTATTTTTGATTCATCAATATACACTACATGACCAAAAGAATGTGGACACCTGCTCGTCGAACATCTCATTCCAATATCATGGGCATTAATATGGAGTTGGTCCCCCCTTTGCTGCTATAACAGCCTCCTTCTCTTCTGGGAAGGCTTTCCACTAGATGTTGGAACATTGTTGCACGGACTTCCTTCCATTCAGCCACGAGCATTAGTGAGGTCGGACACTGATGTTGGGCAATTAGGCCTGGCTTGCAGTCAGCGTTCCAGGTCATCTTAAAGGTTTTCGATGAGCTTGAGGTCAGGGCTCTGTGCAGGCCAGTCAAGTTCTTCCACACCGATCTTGACAAAACATTTCTGTATGGACCTCGCTTTGTGCACGGGTGCATTATGCTAAAACAGAAAAGGGCATTCTCCAAACTGTTTCCACATATTTGGAAGCACAGAATAGTTTAGAATGTCATTGTATACTGTAGCGTTAAGATTTCCCTTCACTGGAACTAAGGAGCCTAGTCTGACCCATGAAAAACAGCCCCAGACCATTACAATTGGCACTATGCATCGGGGCAGGTAGCGTTCTCCTGGCATCCGCCAAACCCAGATTTGTCCGTCAGATGGTGAAGCGTGATTCATCATGCCAGAGAACACATTTCCACTGCGTCAGAGTCAGCAAGCTTTACCCCACTCCATCCGACTCTTGGCATTATGCATGGTGATCTTAGGGTTGTGTACGGCTGCTCGGCCATTTTTTAAGTTTTTATTTATTTTACCTTTATTTATCCAGGCAAGTCAGTTAAAAATAAGTTCTTATTTTTGGGCTAACTGCCTTGTTCAGGGGCAGAACAACAGATTTGTACCTTGTCAGCTCAGGGATTTGATCTTGCAACTTTTCAGTTACTGGGCCAACACTCTTAACTGCTAGGCTACCTGCTGCTCCTAGTGGAAGGAGGCGGTCAATGGTGAACGGGGCTTCTTTTACTTTGGAAAGCCCAATCTAGACATTAAACAGCTTCGCCACCCTGGCCTTGGAGGTTTCCGAGCCATCGTCCTCTACCCTGTTTCCCAAGGGGATCCTACCTCGGGTCCAGATCTTCCAAGCTTCCCCCCTTATCTGGCCGAGAGGGTGTCAGACTCCGGCCTCTTTGTCAGCCACGATGGATTCTACGGCTGGCTCAGGTCTATTTTCCCCACCTCCCATCGGTCCTCGAGGGGTCATAAAGACATCCTCCATTCCTGTCATTATTGAAAGAGATTGTGATCTCACATCTCAAAATAGGGCTACTTAATGTTAGATCTCTCACTTCGAAGGCAGTTATAGTCCATGAACAAATCACTTATCATAATCTTGATGTGATTGGCCTGACTGAAACATGGCTCAATCCTGATAAATGTAGGCCTCTTTTCCTGGTTACACTAGTGACCATATTATCCATGCATCCCGCAAAGATGGAGGTGTTGCTAACATTTACGATAGCAAATGTCAATTTATTTAAAAAAAGACGGTTTTCATCTTTTGAGCTTCTTGTCATGAAATCTATGCAGCCTATTCAATCACTTGTTATAGCTACTGTTTACAGGCATCCTGGGCCGTGTACAGCGTTCCTCAATGAGTTCCCTGAATTCCTATTTGACCTTGTAGTCATGGCAGATAATATTACATTTTTTGGTGACTTTAATATTCACATAGAAAAGTCCACAGACCCACTCCAAAAGGCTTTTGGAGCCATCATTGACTCAGTGGGTTTTGGCCAACATGCCACAGTCATACCCTGGACCTAGTTTTGTCCAGTGGAATAAGTATTGTGGGTCTTAACGTTTTTCCCTTTAATCCTGGACTATCGGACCACCATCTTATTATGTTTGCAATCACAACAAATAATCTGCTTAGACCCCAACCAAGGATCATCAAAAGCCGTGTTATAAATTCTCGGACAACCCCAAGATTCCTAGATGCCCTTCCAGAGTCCCTCCGCCTACCCAAGGACGTCAGAGTACAAAAATCATTTAACCACCTAACTGAGGAACTAAGTTCCTAATACCCTAGATGCAGTCGCACCCATAAAAACAATACCAAAAAAAAAACAAGAAACTAGCTCCCTGGTATACAGAAAATACCAAAGCCCTGAAGCAAGCTTCCAGAAAATTGGAACGGAAATAGCGCTCCACCAAACTGGAAGTCTTGCTTGGAAAGACAGTACCGAAGAGCCCTCACTGCTGCTTGATCATCCTATTTTTCCAAATGTATTTTTGTCGCAAAGCTAACTAAATTGCGGCATTCCCCAAGAGAGAATGGCTTTCACTTCAGCAGTGATGAATTCATGAACTTCTTTGACGAAAAGATCACGATCATTAGAAAGCAAATTACGGACTCGTTGAGTCTGCGAATTTCTCCAAAGCTCAGTTGTCCAGGCACAACACTGCCAGGACCTAGGATCAAAATCACTCACGTTTTTTAATCCTATATCTCTTGAAACATTCATGAAAATAGTCTTGGCCTCTAAACCTTCAAGCTGCATACTGGACCCTATTCCAACAAACAATTGAAAGAGGTGCTTCCTGTTCTTGGCCCTCCTATGTTGAACATAATAAACGGCTCCCTATCCACCGGATGTGTACCAAACTTACTAAAAGTGGCAGTAATAAAGCCTCTCTTGAAAAAGCGCAGAAAATGTAAAAAACTAATCGACCTATATGGAATGTCCCATTCCTCTCAACATTTTTAGAAAAAGCTGTAGCACAGCAACTCACTGCCTTCTTGAAGACAAACAATGTATACGAAATGTTTCAGTCTGGTTTGACCCCATCATAGCACTGAGACTGCTCTTGTGAAGGTGGTAAATTACCTTTTAATCCATTAAATATTAGAAGGTGAGAAAAGTGTACAATAGGGGTTGAACAGTAGTCCTGTAAATATACCCTAATAATCATGGAACTCTGATGACAACAGCTCAACTGTTCAGTCGCCAGACGCAACCCCCCTTTTTTCCCTCAGAACACCTGCCTTCCTGAACGTTATGACGGCTGCGTGGTTCCATGGTGTTTATACTTGTGTACTATTGTTTGTACAGATGAACGTGGTACCTTCAGGTATTTGGAAATTGCTCCCAAGGATGAACCAGACTTGTGGAGGTCTACAGTTTTTTTTCTGAGGTCTTGGCTGATTTCTTTGAGGCACTGAGTTCGAAGGTAGGCCTTGAAATACATCCACAAGTACACCTCCAATTGATTCAAATTATGTCAATTTGCCTATCAGAAGCTTCTAAAGCCATGACATCATTTTCTGGAATTTTCCAAGCTGTTTAAAAGCACAGTCAATTTAGTGTATGTAAACTTCTGGCCCACTGGAATTGTGATACAGTGAATTATAAGTTAAATAATCTGTCTGTAAACAGTTGTTGGAAAAATTACTTGTCATGCACAAAGTAGATATCCTAACCGGCTTGTCAAAACTAGTTTGTTATCAAGAAATTTGTGGAGTGGTTGAAAAACGAGTTTTAATGACTCCAACCTAAGTGTATGTAAACTTCCGACTTTAACTGTATATACTTAAAAAAAATGTAAAATCTGCAAAACAGTAGGAGAGCCATACACTCTAGGAGCTCAGATGCAATAATTTTTATAAACAACATTTTGACAGCCAAGCTGTTTTCATTTCGACGGTCGAGCTGTCTTCATCAGGGTATTATGAAGACAGCTTGGCTGTCTAAATGTTGGTTATTTAATTATTGCATCTGAGCTCCTAGAGTGTGAGGATCTCCTTTTCTTTTTCAAGTGTTCAAATAAAATAAAATGTTATTAGCCACATGTGCCGAATACAACAGGTATTCACCTTACAGTGAAATGCTTACTTACAGGCTCTAACCAACAATGCAGTTGAAAAAAAAATATGGATAAGAATAAGAGATTAAATCAGCAAGTAATTAAAGAGCAGCAATAAAATAACAATAGCGAGACTATATACAGGGGGGTACCGATACAGAGTCAATGTGCGGGGGCACCGGTTAGTTTAGGTATTATGTACATGTAAAGAGGGGGTGGGGGGGGGGGGGGTGCACTGCAAATAGTCATGGGTAGCCATTTGACTAGATGTTCAGAAGTCTTATGGCTTGGGGGTAGAAGCTGAATAGAAGCCTTCTACTCTGCTAGCTACTGTAGCACCACGCCTAAAGAGGTGTGAATTTCTTTCGCATTCACAGCAAATCTGATCTACTGCAGAGCTGTATGTAGGGCAGTGGGATAATGATTCCCATTGTGTGTAGTGAAAATATGTATTTTTACGTTCCTGCTAATTAATATTATAGTATTGTTTAACTCCAAAAGTGAAAAAATGGTACACTCACTAAGGTGGAACATACAGTTCAGGGACAGTATTCATAAAGCATCTCAGAGTCAGAATGCTGATCTAAGATCAATTTGAACTTTTGGATCCTAATAAACAAAACTCACATGGACATGAAGAGACCTGATCCCAGATCAGCACTCTTACTCTGACAATACATACATTTGCACTGCGGTAACATTTTTGCAGCTGCCATGGTTGTCACTTTCCCACCAATCAAATGTCAATCATGTCCCTAATGTACATTCCACAATTGCCCGAAGTTCAAGAAGGGCCTGCAGACATTTGTTATATGGCTCTTGGAAGTTCTTGATGAAATTAAATGATTGGTTACCTCCTGTCCAAGTTGGTAGCTTTGACTGCTGCAAACACACGTGTCTTCAGTGTGAGCCCCGCCATAGGAATTGACAGCTGCTGAACGTATGACGAGTCCTTTACAGAGACAAACACACAAAGAAATCAACAAGTCACAATAGTTTTAATCCCTCATATTAACATTTAGATGAGGACAGGATTCATGAATTGCACTGGATTTGTAATCTGAGTTCGAAAAAATACCCATTTTTTCATTATTATTATTCATTTTAGCAATACATTTTGGGTAAATTGGCACAAACCACCTTCATTACTGGAATAAAAAATAGTTCTGTATGCACAGTTTTTTAACCTGTAAATGTATAATAGCTACACTACCCCTGTATTTCCTATCCACTGTCAAATTCCCAGTCATGAAAACTACTCAATACTTCCTTTCAGAAGGAGATTAAATGAATGTAGTGTCTTTATGGTTAATATATATTTCTGGTACATTGTTTACGATGGACTTTTATTTGACCATTTTGCTCTACAGTGCCTTCAGAATGTATTCACACCCGTTGACTTTTTCCGCATTTTGTTGTGTTACAGCCTGAATTTGATTAAATTGAGATGGTTTGTTACTGGCCTACACACCATACCCGATAATGTCAAAGTGGAATTATGTTTTTCGTGTTTTATTAAATAAATTAATAAAAACTGAAAAGCTGAAATATCTTGAGTCAATAAATATTCAACCCCTTTGTTATGGCAAGTCTAAATACGTTCAGGACCAAATATTTGCTCAACAAGTCACATAATAACATGCATGGACTCACTGTGTGCAATAATAGCGTTTAACATGATTTTCATCATGACTACTTAATCTCTGTACCCCACCCCACGTAAGGTCGAGCAGTGAATTTCAAACACAAATTCAACCACAAAGACCAGGGAGGTTTTCCAATGCCTCGCAAAGAAGGGCACCTATTAGTAGATGGGTATAAATAAAAAAGCAGACATTGGATATCCCTTTGAGGATGGTGAAGTAATTAATTACACTTTGGATGTGTATCAATAGACTCAGTAACTACAAAGATACATCCTTCCTAACTCAATTACCGGATAGGAAGGAAACCACTCAGGGATTTCACTGAGGCCAATGCTGACTCCAAAACTATTACAGAGTTTAATGACTGTGATAGTAGAAAACTGAGGATGGATCACCAACATTGTAGTTACTCCACAATACTAACCTAATTGTGAAAAGAATAAACAGAATAAAAATATCCCTAAACATGCATCCTGTTTGCAACAAAGCACTAAAGTAATACTGCAAAAAATGTGGCAAATTATTTAACTTTTTATCCTGAATAAAGTCTTATGTTTGGTGCTAATTCAATTCAACACATTACTGAGTACCACTCTCCATACTGTCAAGCATAGTGGTGGTTGCATAATGTTATGGGTATGCTTGTCATCATTAAGGACAGGGTAGTCTTTCAGGATAAAAAACTTTATGGAATGGAGCTAAGTACAGGCAAAATCCTAGAGGAAAACCTGGTTCAGTCTGCTTTCCACCAGACACTGGGATATGAATTCACCTTTCAGCAGGACAATAACCTAAAACACAAGGGCAAATCTACACTGGAGTTGCTTACCAAGAAGACAATGAATGTTCCTGTGTGGCCGAGTTAAAGTTTTGACTTAAATCTGCTTGAAAATCTATGGAAAGACCTGAAAATGGTTGTCTAGCGATGATCAACAACCAATTTTACAGAGCTTGAAGAATTTTGAAAATAATAATGAGCATATTTTGTACAATCCAGATGGTGTGGAAAGCTCTGAGAGACTTATCCAGAGAGACTCACAGCTGTAATTGCTGCCAAAGGTTATTCTAACATTTATTGAAGGTATACAGTATCTAATCAAGACGTTTTTTTTATTTAAAAAAAAAAGAAAATGTCAGAATGTTTCTTCCACTTTGACATTACAGAGTACAATTAAATCCATTTTAATCCCACCTTGTAATACAACAAAATGTGGAAAAGGTCAAGGGGTGTGAATAGTTTCTGAAGGCACTCTATGCACATTTTATTCCCGGATGCAAACTTTGCATGTATAATATGGTTAGTAAATCTAGCAGTGAATCATAAAGTGTATCATAGCAAATGCAATTGTGTCATTTGTAAAATGTACTTACATTGTAAAGCAGTAGACTCAAAGTACTGACAAAAGTACCATTGCTGTCCTTCACTGATATTGCAGCAGCTGACCTTGAATAAACATGAAAATTAAAGTTATGCTAAACATGTTTTATTGTCTGATTTATATCCAACATTGAGTCACATTTGCACATTGTTTATCTTGGTTTACTTTCAGATATCTTGATAAATGTAACATGTCAGTGTGATACATCATTCTCTTTTAACATAAAACGTAGATTCTATGACCTTCTCAAATCATGTGTTATCTTCATTGTGCTCTCCAATAATTTTTCATTTTGGTCATTTTCAGTTTACTGCATCCCTGTGTACAGTATATCTAAAATGGTAATCATTTAAGTTCATTGACAACACAATTTTGACACATTCCAATGACTTTTCACTGACTTTGAATCATCTCTTATTAATTGTATTATGAATTCAGGGGAATTGTAGACATGTAAAATGGATAAGAATCATCATAGAAACTTGAGGGATTATTTTACAGCACTTACGAAGCCAACTGTGTATTGTTCACCAGGTATTCCAGAGGGTAGCTACAGCTGAATTTGTAGAGCAGACCTGGCAGGTAGCTAATGATAGTTGGGGGATCTGGTGTATCGATGTACCCTGATATGTTCCCAATCTGCACCAGTGAGAGGTTCCCATAAGCATTAGGCCCCTGAGCCGTGGAAACCTGCAACACAAAATCAGTGGTGAATGCCTGCCCCATCCCATCCCCACCATTATGAGAGTCAAGGTCCCATCAGTAGAGAGGGCCAGTGGCGATAACATCAACCATACTATTAAGCTAATGCCCCCTCATCGTGCTAATCCCTAACTCAATTCCCTTTATCGCAGCATCAGCGGCCCAGGAACCAAACTACAATCAAAACAACAAAATGGGGAAGAAAGCAACCTTAGTAAAGGCTCCTCTCGAATCTCTCCCGCTGTTTCTAGGAACAAGCAATCACCTCTCCGGGGCTTCCGTTCTCCCAACTCCAACCTCCACTACAATTACTGAACCACTGTTGGAAACTAAAATATAGGTTGTCAACATCAAAACATAGACACTGTAGATGACTGTGTGTACATTTTTAAGATGATTCCTAATAGTAGGACATTTTATTTAGTTGTTTATCTCTTCTTGTTTTTGCTGCCTTTTAGAATAATTTATGGCTTGGGCTTGATGTAAGTGCTCTGTGGTTGGAGCCACGGTAAGAGGATCCACGATCTGTCATGGACTCTTTTAGGGTTTTCCGGATACAGATTAACCTTAGTCCTGGACTTCAAGATATGCTCAATAAATAATCTCCATCGAAAGTGCTTTTTAGTCCAGAACTTAATCTGTTTCCAGGAAACTGACCCATAGGTGTGATAGAAGGCATTATAAACAGGTGGTTGGAATAAGCATGGGCCTCTTACCACCAGGGCATTGCCGCATGTCTCCAGGGTGGCTAGGCTAATGCTGAAGAGGACCACGGTGGGGAAGGTGTTGTTATTGATGAAACCACGGCAGTGGGCATCTCCATGGCGACCGTTGAGGGCCAGGTCAGTGTCGGTGTAGCCGGAGAAGAGAACAGGACAAAAGTTGATCTTGAGGGTGATTGTCTGCACCCCACAGTACACACTAATGTCCCGCTCCGCTGGGAGAGAGCAGAGAAAACAACAGTTACTATCACAGCACAAAATCATATTATGGCCTTTACATGCATTTTTTTTTCCAAAGAGGGATAACTAAACAAGGCTAAAGAAAAAGACTAAAGAAGGCTCACACTGGCGTTGATCATTTTATTGATTTTGAACTCTATTTGGAAATGTCTATATTAAGAGCATCTTGATGGGTTGCATCACTGCCTGGTACGGCAACTGCACTGCCCACAACCGCAAAGCTCTACAGAGGGTGGTGCGGATGGTTGAATAGTTCACTTGGGGCGAGCTCCCTGCTTTCCAAGACATCTACAGCAGGTGATGCTTGAGGAAGACCCGAAGGTCGTCAAGGACTACAGTCACCCGGACCATGGACTGTTAACCCTGTTACCATCTAGCAAGCAGTATCGTAGCATCGGGTCTTGGACCAAAGGCTCCAAGACAACTTCTACCACCAGGCCGTCAGACAGTTGAACAGCTAACAATAACATTGTATTTGATTATAAGTGTAAATAAAGGTTTCACTGTTTTTCCGAAGACAGAAAAAAACATGTAAACTTCCTGAAATATATACGAAATAGCAACTATTCACTATCCTAAACATGTTATATGCATCAGTCCAATATGAGTTAAGTTAAAGTTCTATGTTATATTCATAAAGTTATATGAATAACCTGCATTGAAGTTGTATTGAATTTAAATTAAAATAATGTATTTATTTTCTCACCAGGGAAGCGGCTGTGGAAGTTGGCATCACAGTTGTATCCATTGAATTGTGCTCCAACTGATAATGCCTTACTTATAAGCAAAAGGATCAAACATATTTGTTCCATTTCAGCACCTGGAGGAAAACAATGTTTTTCATCCGTCTTTGCCATCTTCCATATCATACATATTTTGGTTTAAGAGCTTCAGTTTAGTGTACGTCATGGGAATAAAAAAGTAACATGATTTTGTTAGTTATTTCAGAAATCACAGTGAGACAAACCTTAACTTCTATGAAGAATAAGGTGCAAGAAATCCACCTTCAATCTAATTCAAAAAGGGATACTTTGTAAATCCTAGTTATTGCCAACAGCAATAGTGTTAACACATAAAGACAATTATTCTGCTAGCTTTTTGGAGTCTGAACATTATCTATCTCAAATGCAGACTCGTTAAGATACTATTATTCGGTAAAACCATGGCCAAAACAGCCAAATATTGATATAATCCACTGGCTTGGTTGTCACCGCAACATTACTAAGCACAATGGGCTAAGTCTTTGTTTTCTCAACATCTAAAAGCCTTTTATCAGATGATGATAATATGCATATGGTATCTTATGATGATCAGATAAAGGTTTTTGTTGTGGAGAAACAGCAACTTTTCAAGGAGCTGGGTTCCCTTGGTCAATGCTTGTTGAGCTTCCCTGGCTATCAGTGTAGTTGAGTTGTTCAAGGTTGTCAAGGTTAAAAACTGCCCCAGTGCTACTCACCCTGGTCCTTGGAAGTCGACGAATCAGCGGTTCTCCATATGCTCGGGACTGCTGCATGTGATGGAATGATCCGCACAGCATCCCTACACCACAACTAGAAACATGGCGTGGGTCGGGGGGAAAAGAGCCCGGCAACATAAGAGATTCATTATTTGAACACGTCAACAACAAAAAAAAGGGCTGTCCAGGAGAACATGGGAAAGTCCATCAAATCTGAATGTGTTATACAAATCCTTTCACAGAGCCAGAAACATGAGCAGGTTTTGAAGTTTCCCACTCATATCCTTTCTGCTTGATCTGGCTCTGTCAGCGCACACAAACGGTTTGACGCTGCATGAGGTCCGTGCTGGGGGAATTATCTTTTCATCGGCCTACGGAGTGGGTGCAGCGCGCTGACTGAGCAGCTCTTTCTCTCTTGCCAGCAGTGGGCCCAGGTCTTTTCACGCTTTGTGTCCAGCCTTCCTCCATCAACACATCTCTGCTGGCCTTCCCTGGTATCCTCTCTGGGGTGGCGAGCCACCACCTGTCCCCCTGATGTCTCAACTTTGACTCCTGCTCTCAGTCTCCCACATGGGGAGAGGAAAAAGCCTCACAGTCATTTTTAAGGGATTAGCAAGTCCCTAGTGTCATATGTTCCATATGGACAGCACTGTATGTGCAGGGCTAGATAATGTGAGCCATATAGACAAAGTGCAGATAGGACCTCTTCTGTGGGTGCGGAGTTCTAGGTATAACGTTTGTGCTAAAAAGCTAAAACAGAACTCACACTTGTTCTCAATTGGTCATTATGTTAGCTAGTTCTCCAGTTTGCCTCCCCATCAGTGACATATTGTATACTTACATCTCAATTGTATGTTGTTTCCTGTATTGATAGGGCCAATTTCATCTAATCCTGGACTAAAAAGCAAGATCAATAGAGAATATCCATGAAAAATATTTTAAATCCAGGACTTGGTTTAATCTGTGTCCGAGAAACCGCCCCCCCTCTCCCCCATAGTTTGGTATAAAGAGCTCATTACTTCTTATGCTGCATGACACACAAGTCAAGTGATCCATTATTATCCATGAAGGGTTATTCAGGTGATTAAAAAACAGACATCACAAAACTTGATAGCTGGTTAATGTTGCCAGATGATTCTCTCTTTGGAGCTTTAACTCACATCAGTATAGATGGACCTGTAATGTATGTGTGTGTGTGTGTGTCCTTCTTACCTTACCTATCTTAGTAAGGCTATATTGGATCCAAAATCTACCCAACTATGTTCTCCGCTCAGGTCCAATCATCCGTGGACAATAGTTTCTTGGTTAGGTCACCCGATCATATCCAAGATATACAGTACGAGCGCTATCCTTATTCAATGTTCTCGGCCTTTCATTCCAGTGTTGTGTAAAGTGATGCAGGTGAAGTACAGTTAAGGCTCCAGAGACAGTGGCAGAAAAATTCAGGAGTCAGTCCCAATAACCAAACTTCCCTTTTCTACACTTTGGTTCAGGGAGCTCTTCAGGCGGTTGTGTGAGAGATTATTATTTATTTTTTATTTAACCAGGTAAACTAGTTGAGAACCAGTTCTCATTTACAACTGCAACCTGGACAAGATAAAGCAAAGCAATGCGACACAAACAACAACACAGAGTTACACATGGAATAAACAAGCATACAGTCAATAACACAAAAAAAAGTAAAGTCTATGTCTGTGTGCAAATGGCTTGAGGAGGTAAGGCAATAAATAGGCCATAGTAGTGAAGTAATGACAATTTAGCAAATTAACACTGGAGTGATAGATGAGCAGATGGTGATGTGCAAGTAGAAATACTGGTGTGCAAAAGAGCAGAAAGTAAATAAAAACCATATGGGGATGAGGTAGGTAGATTGGGTGGGCTATTTACAGATGGGCAATGTACAGCTGCAGCGATAGGTTAGCTGCTCAGATAGCTGATGTTTAAAGTTAGCAGTGTTGCCAACTCCTCAGTAAGGAAAGTAGCTATTGGCTGTCCTTAAAGACGCTAGAAGTCGCTAAATGACGTCATCACCTAATTTGCATAACTGGCCATGATCATGTAATTGTGATGGACGCTGTTGGAGAGAGAAATAACTCAGTGGGAAAGACAAGAAGTGAGTAAAAAAACACCCTAAATATGTTTCGAACTACAAATGAACTTTCTTCTGTCGATTCTTGTTTATTTTTATGTCACAATTCCAACCCTCCTCCTTTATCCGGGCTTGGGACCAGCAAAAGTGACCCAAAAGAGATACTCTCGCGGAGCAACTTAGTTTTAATTGTATTTTTAATTGTATTTTTTTGTTTTTCAGTTTAGTTTTCTCAATTTGGTTTGGTTTTTAACCTTATGGTCCACTTAGGAGCCTACAACAAGTCACAGTAAAACATTAACATTTTTAACCATAACATTAAAAAATTATATATAATAATTCTATACAATCTACATTAACAATCTAAATGGACCAAAAAGAGACAATAGAAAAAACTGTCAATGGGAATGTGAGAAAATGATGGTAACTAGTCTGACCCTAATTCAGGTTAATTGTGTTTTTTTAATGTAAGCCAGGGCGGGATCAGCCAGCGGCGGTATCCCACATTCATATACAGTCTGGACGCGGAGGGGTGAACTATTAATACAATGTAGTTTTTGTATACACCACTCCATTGAAACTACAATGAAATGATAGCAGCAATTCTTAAAACAGGTACGGACAGGGATCGAAAACATGATCTTCAGTTTTTGAAAATGATGCCATAAAAGTTGGCAACCATGCCACTTCTGTTCTATAAATGTACTAACAGGGATTGAATGCATATTCTTCAGATTACAAGACCAAATGATTTTGCACATCTCTGTTTCCCGCTTAGAATGTCAACATTCTGGAAAGTAGAAGTTGGGTCTTTGCAAAAAAAAACATGGAGAAACTGGGGATTGAACCCAGGACCTCATACATGCAAAGCATGCGCTCTACCACTGAGCTACATGCCCGTTCTGGGAATGAAAAAAATGTTGCTTATTTTTTTTTAAACGTCACCTTTTTTAACCAGGTAAGTCAGTTAAGGACAAGTTCTCATACACAACTGCGACCTGGCCAAGATAAAGCAAAGCAGTGCAACACAAACAACAACACAGAGTTACACATGCAACAAACAAGCGCACAATCAATAACAAAATAGAAGGGGAAAAAATATTTTAAAAAGGCAATAAATAGGCCATAGTAGCGAAGTAATCACAATTTAGCAAATGAACACTGGAGTGATAGATGAGCAGATGATGATGTGCAAGTAGAAACACTGGTGTGCAAAAGTGCAGAATGTAAATAAAAACCATATGGGGATGAGGTAGGTAGATTGGGTGGGCTATTTACAGATGGGCAATGTACAGCTGCAGTGATAGGTTAGCTGCTCAGATAGCTGATGTTTAAAGTTAGCAGTGTTGCCAACTCCTCAGTAAGGAAAGTAGCTATTGGCTGTCCTAAAAGACGCTAGAAGTCGCTAAATGACGCCATCGCCTAATTTGCATAACTGGCCATGATCATGTAATTGTGATGGACGCTGTTGGAGAGAGGAATAACTCTGTGGGAGAGACAAGAAGTGAGTAAAAAACACCCTAAATATGTTTAGTACTACAAATGAACTTTCTTCTGTCGATTCTTTTTTTTTTTTTTATGTCACAATTCCAACCCTCCTCCTTTATCCGGGCTTGGGACCAGCAAAAGTGACCCAAAAGAGATACTCTCGCGGAGCAACTTAGTTTTAATTGTATTTTTTTGTTTTTCAGTTTAGTTTTCTCAATTTGGTTTGGTTTTTAACCTTATGGTCCACTTAGGAGCCTACAACAAGTCACAGTAAAACATTAACATTTTTAACCATAACATTAAAAATATATATATAATAATTCTATACAATCTACATTAACAATCTAAATGGACCAAAAAGAGACAATAGAAAAAACTTTCAATGGGAATGTGAGAAAATGATGGTAACTAGTCTGGCCCTAATTCAGGTTAATTGTGTTTTTTTAATGTAAGCCAGGGCGGGATCAGCCAGCGGCTATACACCACTCCATTGAAACTACAATGAAATGATAGCAGCAATTCTTAAAACAGGTACGGACAGGGATCGAAAACATGATCTTCAGTTTTTGAAAATGATGCCATAAAAGTTGGCAACCATGCCCCTTCTGTTCTATAAATGTACTAACAGGGATTGAATGCATATTCTTCAGATTACAAGACCAAATGATTTTGCACATCTCTGTTTCCCGCTTAGAATGTCAACATTCTGGAAAGTAGAAGTTGGGTCTTTGCAAAAAAAACATGGAGAAACTGGGGATTGAACCCAGGACCTCATACATGCAAAGCATGCGCTCTACCACTGAGCTACATCCCCGTTCTGGGAAAGAAAAAAATGTTGCTTATTTTTTTAAACGTCACCTTTTTTAACCAGGTAAGTCAGTTAAGGACAAGTTCTCATACACAACTGCGACCTGGCCAAGATAAAGCCAAGCAGTGCAACACAAACAACAACACAGAGTTACACATGGAACAAACAAGCGCACAATCAATAACAAAATAGAAGGGAAAAAAATATTTTAAAAAGGCAATAAATAGGCCATAGTAGCGAAGTAATCACAATTTAGCAAATGAACACTGGAGTGATAGATGAGCAGATGATGATGTGCAAGTAGAAACACTGGTGTGCAAAAGTGCAGAAAGTAAATAAAAACCATATGGGGATGAGGTAGCTAGATTGGGTGGGCTATTTACAGATGGGCAATGTACAGCTGCAGCGATAGGTTAGCTGCTCAGATAGCTGATGTTTAAAGTTAGCAGTGTTGCCAACTCCTCAGTAAGGAAAGTAGCTATTGGCTGTCCTAAAAAAGTCGCTAAATGACGTCATCACCTAATTTGCATAACTGGCCATGATCATGTAATTGTGATGGAGAATGCCTCTACCCTCTGTGTTCCTGCATAAACTCCACCACCCACACTATGATCCAACTAGTGGTCAGTATGCACTACTACACCCTCTCTCACATGAACGCTAACATTACTGGTTTCAGTGGGAAAGATGGTATATGGTTCAGACATTAATGGCAAATATATAAAAAATAAGATACCCAAGTTACCAGAGTCTACAATGGCAGACTGTTAATGTAGAGTAGGGATAGCGAGAAGTAACATTCAAGAATGAAGCAATTATCCCCTCTAGTGGTATACTTTATGCTGTACCAGGTTACTACACACACTGATAATACAAAACATTGAGGACACCTGCTCTTTCCATGACATAGCTTTCACTTGGACAGTCTATGACCCCTTATTGATGTCACTTGTTGAATACACTTCAATCAGTGTAGATGAAGGGGAGTAAAGAAATATTTTAAAACCTTGAGAGAATTGAGACATGGATTGTGTGTGTCATGCAGAGGGTGATTCAGCAAGACAACTGAGATAATTGCCTTTGAACGGGGTATGGTATTAGGTGCCAGGCGCACCGGGTTAAGTGTGTCAAGAACTGCAACACTGCTGTTTTTTTCATGCTCAACCGTTTCCCATGTGTCTCAAGAATGGTCCACCACCCAAAGGACGTCCAGCCAACTTGACACATCATGGGCCATCATCCTTGTGGAACGCTTAGGGCAGCTTGTAGAGTCCATGCCGAAATGAGGCTGTTCTGAGGGGAAAAGAGTGTGCAACTCAATATTAGGAAGATGTTCCTAATCTATTGTGCACTCAGTGTATGTAGTCCTACATGTTTTTAAATAGTACAGTATCACAAACCACAGTACAAAACCATATAAAGTGTGGGCCTGTAGTATCTGTAAATCAACTAAACGTTGTTTGTTATTTCCATATGCAGATAATTTAGCATAATTGTTCATGTAAGCTCTAGGAAGAGAAAATTGTCATAAAATCAAATAGATGAAAAGACAGAAACAAAAATGGTTTTGAACTACAACTTATTTTATTTAAAAAATGTCAAATTCAGTACAAAGTAATGTAGTGCATTGGTGTCTAGATCCCTGCGTGGTTGCAAAGTGTCACAAGAATCCTGTGGGGAGAGAAAACAAGAGAATACATTAAATTAATGGGTGTTAACTAATCAGGGTTCAACAAAGCACTTTAAGTCCTCAATTCCTTCAAAAGAGAGAGAGAAGGAGAAAGGAGTATGGTCCCTGCAGTAGGACTACATGCTGGCCATGAGGTTCTCCAAGTGGTACTCCAGGAGGCTGGAGAGCTCAGTGACCAGCGACTCTGGGTTAAAGTACCAGGCCAGCTGCTGGCCAAAGATGTCATCTAGCCGAGCCATCAGCCTGCCCTGAAGAGAACACCACACAACACAGAAAATGGCTCTGAGTTTACTAGGTTATCAAGAGGAGAGAGACAATTAGAAATACTCCCCCTAAAATGGCATTGAAACCTGATTAACCATAAATAAGGAAGTAAAAAGGAAGTACACTAAGAATATGGAAGTAAACAGGAAGTAACCTCTTGACTTACATTGAGCAGCAGCAGGTATCTGTCAGCCTCTGGCTCCATGTTGGCAGCAGTGGGCAGGAAGGAGTACAGGAGAGCGAACAGGACGCTCCACGAACCCACCAGGGTGCTAAAGGAAACAAAGGAGGAGAAAAGAGGAGAGAAGAGGAATTTAAGTGAAACTGCTAATAGAGAGATATCAAAACATGTACCAGTGAGATGCTACTTACCACCATCAGGGACTTCTGAGCTGTTATCATCCCAAACAGCACCAGCTCAAAGAGGACATCTATCATGTTCACATGATGGATCTAGGACAAGAAAACACGTTTGGAGAAAATAGGAATGATTTCATATAGATCAGCTGCTGTGATGTATAAAAGACATGCATGTGGAAGAACTCAGTGAAACCTGAAAGAGTTAATGAACTCACCTTTGCCTCAGCCAGCTCCCTCTCAATGTCATTCCACTTGGAGGGGTCACTCAGGTAGTCCACAAAATCGTTATAGGTACGGATGAACTTGGCCTCGTCCTATGACAAAGAAAAGAGCATCAGGGACGCTCTCTTTCCCTTGAAAGAGAATGAGTTAGTGAGTTATCATGTGGTTGGCCTGAACCAGGGCGCCCAGGAGGACCTTTCCCGCCACAAACAGATGGTTCCTGCTCAGGGTGGAACCAAGCAGGGTCTAGGGAAGAGTTAGTCTGAGACATCTTCCTCTAGGAGACAGAACAAGAAGTCACAGAGAGAAAAAGGAAAGTGGGTCCACTCACAGTGAAGGCCTGGCGCAGGGAGACGAGCCTCAGGGCGATGTCCTCCACTCTCTTGGTGGTAAGGTAGAGGCTGTGAAAGGGAGGGAATGGAGCATGTCAACCATTAGAGTCAATGGGAGATAACAGCATTGTGACCACTATCCTTCAGGATCTGACAAGCCCAGACTACACAGACATTTAGAGGAACTCACTTTAGCAGAGGAACCTCCCTCTCCTCAGGCAGCAGGTCCTCCTCCCAGCCCTACGACAACAAAACAAGCATTCAAAATCAGTGACCAGTGCAATGACATAACAAACAATCGGTCAATGGAAGGATCTTAATGTTCCTTGTCAATAGTATGTATGTGTGAAACGTCTGACCTCATAGCAGTTGTGGCCCTCAGGCTCTGGGTCAGTGAACTGCTGAGTGGTGGGCGTAGAGAAGGAGGCAAGCCTCCGACCACGCTGAAGAGGAGAGAAGCCCGTCCAGCCCCATGTGGAGAGTAGCGTACACCACTGAAACATCAGTCTGCTGCTCAAAACACACACAACACACCTGTTTACCACACACACGTTATTAGAAAACACACCAAATCTAATGCAAAAATGCCCAGTAATGTCTAGTCTATATACATAGGAAATCGTTTATTTACCTGGTAGCAGCCAGGTGTCACGTCCAGAGACGTCTCGTGGCGGAGGTGAGACGCATAGTGGGTCACCCTGCCAGCCACACGCTGACAGAGAGAGAATAAATGTTAAGGCCAAATGGAATAAGTGAAGAAAAATGTAATACTATTTCAGTAGTATTTACGTCTTACCTGGATCCAAGTGATGGACTGCACTTTGGTGGCACAGTAGGGGATGCCCTCTGGACTAAGCCTGGCTGTCTCCTTGGAGATGGCCCACACCAGTTGAGTCCCCAGGCCTCTCACCCGACTCACGTGGTGCATCCTCACCACCACCTGCTGTTGAGATAAACAACAAAACAACATCAACAAAACCACTTCAGCAATTGCTGTGACACATTTCCATCAAGATCAAATGACTGACAATGTAGATTAGGATTAGGTAGTTACAATGACACATACCTGGGATCCCTCACGCATGTAGGTGATGATGGGGCTGATGAACTGGAAAGTTCTCCAAGCTTTAACCACCGGACTGACATTGTTCTGCACATTACAATACATTCATGTTGGAAACAGTAAACATTGTAACCGTGATGTGACTGTGTGTGTGTGGGGGTCTCTTACCCTGATCACAACAGGTCCACGGTACAGGGGGCTGAACCTAATCGGAATCAGTGGACTCCTAAAGCAGAAAGCAGACAAGAGATTTGTTTCATGTTAAAGAGACACAACTTGAATATCTGAGATATTTTTTAAACATGAAACCCCAAACTTTCAGAAAATTGTACCTCAAGGATAGTCTGCACATCTGGCACATCCTCAAGGATGATAGCAGCATTCTGGACATCAAGGAGGACTGGCAGCTGTGGAACATCTGGCCCATCATCCAATGGCACATCCAACTGGACCTCATCCAGGACAGTTGTTTCTAAAATGAGGAACATTGGAATATAAAATAAACTATTGTTAGGACATAAAACGTATCATAATTGCTAATACTAGCTAGCTAGGTAGCAAAAGTCGATTGCTTAGCAACAGTTACTAAAGTTAATGTTAGCTTGCAAGCTAGCTAGCTACAACATTTCTAGCACAAGCATTTTTGCCAAGTCTGAATGATAGAAATACACAACATTTCGCAAATTATAATGGCATTGTTAAATGTAGTAAAAGAAGAGTTGTAAACTCCACATACCCTCTTCGAAGTCGCTGTTGCTGTCCACCTGTCGACGATCACGAACCCTGCAAAACAGAAAAAGACAAGAAAAACAAGCCACAAATGAATTTGAACAACCTGTCGACGCAGTAGGCCACCGACGTCCACGCACTCTCTCCGCCAGTCTTGAAAAGCACCCAGGCATTTTACAGTCGATTGTTCTCAGGTCTTAAAAATCAAACTAGTTTGTTGTCAGCAGCAAACGGAAGTTGTTTTTTTCGCACAGAAAACGTTCCATAGAACGTTGGTTAGATGTCTCTTGGCAACACACGTTCGAAAATGATTGTTTACAAAATTGACAACTGTGTTGCCATAGTGGACTTCCTCCAAAACCACTGAACCCCTCAACACACCTAAAGAGATTACGGTGCAGACCCTTAGAGGGAGCCGGAACAGGATAACTCCCTCCAAAATCACAAAGACACAGAGGAGGAGGAACTATCCAACACCCAGGGTGAGATAACGAGTGACCTCAGTCGAACACAGCCAGAAAGAGGAGGTGGATAGAGGAGGAGGTTACCCCAGAGGCCATTCCTCCTGTTCATGTGAGCAAGAAAGAGCAGAAGGCTTCTGATCAGCCAAATGGCAGGTAGAGGGAGAGGTCGTAGTGATTCACACCCACAGAGAGAAAGACAACCCACACAACCTCTTGGTTGAGATGAACCACACAAAGGTTGAAGCAGATGGCCTTCAGGGCTAGCCAGTCAGCCTGCCTGCTCTGATCCTCAAGTCAATTGTATTTAAATTCATGTTCATTAAAGATTTTTATTCAAGATTTGAAAAGTCCCATTTACTTAATGATCATTTTTCACTGTCTTCAACCCTCAAGAACCAGGGTGAGTCTGGGTCACCCTTTTCCTGGGCATACACAACTTGCATATCGTCAGAGACTAGGCCGAAACGTTAATCTTTTAACCTTGCCTGAATAAAACAATGCAGTTTTTTAATAGTGAGCAAGTGTTGGGCTTTTTCCTTTTCTATGATGATTCAAATTTTTGGTTGCAGCTCAACTCAACGTTGGTTGAGCGCCCTGTTTTTTTGTTGTCAAATAATACATTTGTTTTTAAATGTACAAGTAAATTATTAAAAGCATTAAAATTTGGATGTTTCCCATTTATTTACACAACCTACTCCACACTTGCAAAGTGAAAGTTTATATTAATGTTCTGAAATTAAGTAGTAAACAGAAGAAAAGCAGAATTGAGTCCAATTATAATTTAATAATTTAATGGTCTATGGTTCAATCCCATTTCTGAAGGTCTGATGAATAATTAATATTGTTCCTCCTCTTCCTTGTGGCAGGCGCAGCAGCACACTGCCCTCCAAAGCCTGCAAAAATAATCGCCGGACTGCCCCTTTCCTAGCTCTGCATGGAACATCCAGTCCTTGGTGACGTGTGGGGTGACATCCGGGATGACCACAGCGACATCCTCTAGAAAGGGAAAAATAGGAACAGAATGTAAACAAATGCAAACCGTAGCTTCTAAACACTGGCCAGTTGAAAGGTTCTACTAAGATGTCAAGACAAACGGCACCTGTCAAAGTGCTCTCTAAGTGTTACTCACCTGCTTGGATGTCAGCTGGCAAAGAGACGAAGACGGCCATCGGGAGAGTCCTTTCTTCAGGTGTGACGTCCACAACCTCCAAGAGGGAAAAGATGGGCTCTGCCTCTGTATTAGAGGTGATGTCCACAACATTCAGGTGGGAAGAAGCCGGGTCTGCCTCTGTATTAGAGGTGATGTCTACAACATTCAGGTGGGAAGAAGCCGGATCTGCCTCTGTATTAGAGGTGATGTCCACAACATTCAGGTGGGAAGAAGCCGGATCTGCCTCTGTGTTAGGGATGATGTCTACAACCTCTAGGTGGGAAGAAGCCGGGTCTGTGTTATGGGTGACAACAACAATCCTGATGAGCTCTACTACTACAAGGCACCAAGATGTCATCGGAACAGGCACCTGTCAGAGTGCTCTCTGTCATTGCTACTCACCTGCTTGGATGTCAGCTGGTAGTGTGGTGGAAACGGCCACCGCGAGGACAGGGGGGACTGGTAGGGTGGCTGCAGAAGCAGCTCTGCACCTTGTCCGCCACAAAGGCACAAACAGAGCTCATATAAAAAGGGCTCTGCAGGTCATTCGTGGAGAAGGACTGACTGATTCTCCAGAGGATCGACCGCACAGAGTCAAAAGCAGCAGCCCGGGAGAAAGGGATGTGAGGGGAAGGGTCCTTTAACATGCAGGAGAACTTCTCCACTACGGCCGCCACCATGCCCACGGCCATCCCGCTTATTAGGATTGGGTGCTCTGAATGCCCTTCCTCTGGCTGAAGCCACAGGGCCAGGAGGAGCCTGGGCACCACCTCCACCTGAGATGGGCTGAGCAGGTTGCTACGGGGCTCATTGGACTGCTCGCCCAGAATGCTTCTCACAGCTCTTTCCACGATGCTGTGGACCTTAGGATCGCAGAAATCAACAAAAAGGAGAAGACAAAGCTAAACTATGTGCAATGTGCTCACAGAGAACACTGTCTTAGTCTGTTTTTGCGTAGTTCCAGATGTGTAGATAAATGGATCAAGTCATATGCAGGGCAGTACATGGAACTTACATGTCAGCTGGCGAGGTGGGGTGCATGGAGCGGCGGAGCTTGCAGAAAGCCTCGTGCTCTATGTCCATAATTTTTAGGCAAGTGTTCACTTCCCAGGCCTGCAGTATGAAACAGGAAGTCCCATTAGTGTAATTTCACAACAGATCTATTCTGCTGTGCTAACTCGTTGTTTAAAGGCTAGTAAAGAGCTCACCACCTTGTAGTATGTCTCTAACTCTCATACTCTTACCAGCCGAGCGAGGTCGTTTCCCTCCTCCAGGGTTTCCTTCCACACCCTTCAAATAAAACACAGAGCAATTCAACTTTACTGGCTTCTGATTTTTCTGTTGTTTATTTTACCTACACCTCCTGGAGTGCTGCTGGAGGCAGGGAATGGCAGTGAAGGTGAGTGCTGACGTGGTACTCACCTCTCCCTAAGGGATTATTTGCCCTGAGACACCAGCCAGTTGCTCATGTGCTCCGTGGTGACATGGGGAGGGACCTGGCCTTGACTCTGGAGCAGCAGATAGTGGACCATGAGCTTCTTCTGCAAGATGAGGTAAGGTGTGAGACCGTGCCACGAAATACCATATCATGTGCTTTAAGAAGGGCCTCTCGTAACATTTCACAACTGCTCATGCCTCACAATTTGCAAGTGATATTAAGAACTCTTATGACCACCTTCTCTAAACTGTCTTGAAATACAACTCTCTTTCTGTTGTTTATGTTTTTGTGGGATGAATCTTACCTGTTTATTGTAATATGTTTCCTCCCAGCAGGCCTGCAGAGTCTGAAAATAAAGGCTGCTTCTACAGAATGAATTTGAAGATAATGAAAATAATGATGCTTTGTTATGCACATTATGCACAGGCATTTACAGTATGCTAAAATTAATTTCTCCTAAGATTACCTTTGTGGGGCCATAAGTGAACTCCGGAATGCACCAAACTCTATCCATGGTAAGATGGGGAAGAAATGTAGCGCTATAGATATACGGGATGCTCTAGAGATAACAGGAATGACTTAAAGTCGCGAATGATCAATGACTGTGGAGTTGTCCAATATGCTGCACTTAGAATTGTGTTGTAGGCGATGTTTGGCGCAAAATAGAATGTTTACATTCTATTGCCATGGAGAAATGGAATGTGTAGAACCTGTATAATTGGGTATGCTTCTATGTCTTTATTTTGTGAAAGATTAAACTCATAAACATTAAGTCATAATGTGTATATGAGGACGTAGGAGCCCGTCCAGATTCATGATGCGATTATCCAGGTGCATGTTGCTTAGACCTACTGTTTTAAAAGTTAAATACATTGTTTATATATGCCTATACAAATCTATCGACCACATCCATTTAAAGCAATGATTGTCAATTGAAAATGTGGTTGTGTTATCCTGTTGTGCGCCTTGAGTGTCCTCTTAAGCACATTATTCCAATATTTTTCCGAGCTCTGAATTGATACAAGGAACACTTTTGCAAAGATATTCGGTTAAAAAAAGAGTATGAATGACAATAAACGTATGACTTGGATTGTATGCACAATAGTGTAGTAAACAATATTGCTCCGCGTGGGAACTTTTGGTGTTTGGAAAGTATCCGTTATAATTCTCCATGGCACGTATCACTTCGTTGTCTTGTTGGTAATAGTAAAGATGCATGACAGTCCGTCCGCATTGTAATAGTTTAAAAGTTATTTTTAATTTTGTTTCTCACATTAAACAGACATTTGAGAACGGAATTGCTTACAGTTGTACCTATGATGCACAGACACACTAAAGCTGTACCGTGTAATTTGATAAGTCAGTTTAAATTATTTGCAGATGTATCCCCCTATTATTTACAAATCGAAAGATGTAACATTTGAAATTAATGTGGCAGAACAGTTTAGCATAGAGTTCCTGTGGGAGTCTTCTTCAGTCTTTTTGCCTCCTAGGCATTTTATTCCCACTGTGTTTGTGTTTGAATAAAGACCCGAAGAATGAAATCAATGTGTGGATGTTGATTGGACAATGTATATGTGCTTTGAAGAATACTTTTTTTTTTTGCATTCCCTGTAGCGTGTATTTTACTGGAGTATGATCAGATTGCTTTGTTTAAACCAGAATAAAGATTTACTCTGAGAAACTATGCTGATTATACCATGATAGCTATTTTTTTTAAAATAAGGAAATGTTTATATGACCCCCTTTTCAAAGAGTCACTCATTTATCACGTTCTAGCAGATATACAGTGCCTTCAGAAAGTGTTCATACCCATTATTAACTTATTCCTCATTTTGTTTTCTTACAGCCTGAATTCCAAATGGATTAAATTATAGTTTTTTTTAATCATCTCACCCAGCTACAGACAATACCCCATAATGACAAAGTGAAAATATGTTTTTTTTTTTTTTTTCTCAAATGTATTGAAAATGAAATACAGAAATATCTCATTTACAATATTCACACAGTATTCATATTTAAGTTTTCACAATACATGTTAGAATCACCTTTGGCAGCGATTAAAGCTGTGAGTCTTTCTGGGTAAGTCTCCAAGAGCTTTGCACCCCTGGATTGTACCATATTTGCAATATCACAATATATACAGTACCAGTCAAAAGTCTGGACACACCTACTCATTTAAGGCTTTTTCTTTATTTTAATTATTTGTTTACAATTTAGAATAATATAGTGAAGACATCAAAACTATGAAATCGCACAATTGGAATCATGTAGTAATTAAAAAAGTGTAAATCAATTTGAGATTCTTCAAAGTAGCCATCCTTGTCCTTGATGACAGCTTTGCACACTCTTGGCATTCTCTCCAACCTTTTCATGAGGAAGACACCTGTAATGCATTTAAATTTACAGGTGTACCTTCTTAAAAGTTAATTTGTGGAATTTCTTTCCTTCTTAATGCGTTTGAGCCAATCAGTTGTGTTGTGACAAGGTAGGGATGGTTTACAGAAGATAGCCCTATTTGGTAAAAGACCAAGTCCATATTATGCCAAGAACAGCTCAAATAAGCAAAGAGAAACAACAGTCTATCAGTCTATTGTTACTTAAGACATGAAGGTCAGTCAATACGGATAATTTCATGAACTTTGAAAGTTTATTCTAGTGCAGTCGCAAAAACCATGAAGCGTTATGATGAAACTGGCTCTCATGAGGAAGACCCAGAGTAACCTCTTCAGTAGAGTTAACTGTACCTCAGATTGGAGCCCAAATAAATGCTTCACAGAGTTCAAGAAACACACACATCTCAACATGCACTGTTCAGAGGAGACTGCGTGAATCAGGCCTTTATGGTTGAATTGCTCCATTGAAACCACTACTAAAGCACAGACACCAATAATAAGAAGAGACTTGCTTGGGCCAAGAAACACAAGCAATGGACCTCAGACTGGTGGGAATCTGCACTTTGGTCTGATGAGTCCAAATTTAAGACTTTTGGCTTTCAATGTGTTTGTGTGTGTGTAAAGAATCCAGGGTGTTTAGTTGGGTCTACTCTTCATTATACAACTATTTGTTGAATGGTTTGAAATTCATCAGAAGCTGCTTTCAATTCATGGTGGCTCTGAATTAGTCTTGATGGAGACAGTTTGTTTTGCCAAGGAAAGTGAAAAGGACTGAGGGAAAGTAAAATGGAAAATACATGGAAAGAAACATGGAAGAACCTCAAAGAACATAGCATTTTCAAGATCATGTAACATCAAACATAACATCAAAATGCATCTTATATTCCTGCCCTGACAGAAAAACTACATGATTTCACATGTTGAAAATCACAAGATTTCAACTTACATTTTATGTGAAAACATGTTTTGGAACACATCGTGATCACATTTTCACATGTGTAGTTTAATGTAATCACATTGTCACGCCCTGACCTTGGAGATCCTTTTTACGTCTCTATTTTGGTTTGGTCAGGGCGTGAGTTGGGGTGGGCATTTCTATGTGTTGTGTTTCTATGATTTTCTATCTCTATGTTTTGGCCGGGTATGGATCTCAATCAGGGACCGCTGTCTAATTGGGAACCACATGTTTTTGAAATTGACTTTCTTTATGGCACTTTTGTTTGAGCTTCATTGTGTATTGTTTTGTCATTTCATGTGCTCAAACAGCCGTGACACACATATTGCTTTACATGTTATCACATTATCTTCACATAAGATTATATGAAAACATGTTTTTGGAACACTTCCCATGTTCACATGTGAAATTCATGTGGTTTTTGCGTATCTGACTGGATAGGATGGGTGATTCAGCAGAGGACAGAGTGAAGCTGACCAGCCAACAGGAGCTGTGTGTCCCTGACAAGCAGGCCACCAAACGCCCTGCAGTTCCACACTCAAGGTTCTTAATAATGCTTTAAAATGCACATGTACGATTGTTCATGTGTAATTTGTTGAAAACAAAGTAACTAAAAACAGACACCCATTTATTATTTAAACCCCCACATTTGTTTATATATTTGTCTTAATGAATCTAAATGGTATTTTCTACATACTTTAGCGTTAGCAGTCCATCAGGCTAATAGATGGCGCTGTTGCACTGTTGTAGCAGGAGAAACAGCAAGTTCTGGCTAAGCACTCACCATTCTGCAGAATAAGGACCAGAACTTTACATAGGTAAACTGTGTGTGTTTTTACTATTACAGGTACGTAACAGCACTTCAAAACGTTCAAATAGATACACAATATGTAATAACATGCTATTTAACAACTTTGTCAAGCTATTATCACGTTAGGAAAGGTTTTGTTTTGGCTTTGTGTTGAATTGAGTGAGAGAAGGTGATTTACATTGAGTGAGAGTATATGTTAGCTTGATGCTAGCTGAGGTTAAAAAAAACATTTAGTCACCCAGACTGTTTACTGAGTAGCTTACTTGTACTGGATTTAGTCTAGGAGATTTTTTATCAAGATTCCATTTGTTAGGGATTTCTGAGTTGGTTTTAGATGTTATTGGTTGTTTTGTGTAAAATTGTGCTCACTAGCTGGTAAACTGGCCGAGCACGCTCAGTCTGGTGGACTTTTAGTGCATACAGTGAGAGAGAGACGATTTTCTGGAGGTGCCACTATCTTAAAGCTGAATGTATTGTCACTTTTCTATAGAGGTAGAGGTATATAGAAAAACAGTCAGTTATTTATGGTTTCATATATAGGTGCTTCTATTGTATGAATGTGAAATACATTGTGGTTTTCATGGGAAACCGTACACTAAGACAGGGTTATTTGTGGAACATTTTTGAATTCTGCTTTAGGTAAAGTGCATTTATGTTGTGTAATTGTGTGCAAGTGTGCACTTGTTTGATGTGAATATATTCAAAGTACTAACAAGAAAAAAGACAATTGAACAAGAGAAAAAAAACATTCTTCAGAATAAAGAAAGCGGCAGAACTTTGCAGACGTAAACTTGTGTCCATTCTTTTTACTATTGCAGGCCACCTCAGCTACACATGTACTGTCTGCACACGCATCCACGCATGCACATACACACGGACAAACACACACTTATGTTCTCTCGTGTTTTTCAGCAGTTCGTCGTGGCCCTGTCGTTCGCCTCCTTCACCAAAGCTGTCAGGGACCTACATGAAATGCCATCACTCAGAGACACTTTGACCTGTCCAGCTCTCTCATCGGACTCATAGACGGCAGCTTTGAGATGGGTATCAACAAAAACATTGAGTTTCTTGAGAATTCATGAGGTAAAAACCAGATACAGACTACAGTATGATCCATTTTTTTGTGGCTCAGAATCTGCTCTCATTACTGTCCAGTTTTATAGTTGTTCCTATTAATTGATTGACTGGCTTTTGTCCATGACTCTACTGTCAAACCCCTAACATTGTTTTATTTGATGCTGTGTTGTTGCAGTCTAATATCCAAAGTGACATGCCATTTTTAGTTGAAAAAAAACTGTGTTTATAATTTGTGATTCCTGACTACTGTAGTGTTGTGGTTTCTTGCAGGTAACCTGCTGTTCCTGGCTGTGGTCAGCCATTTTGGGGAGAAGCTGCACCGGCCCAGGCTCATTGCTATGGGCTGTTTCGTCATGGCTGTAGGATCCTTCCTCACAGGCCTGCCACAAATCTTCATGGGACGGTAAAAACTGAAATACTGGTTAAACTTGTACTTGAAGAGATACTCCAATGCGGAGGATAGTTTCACTTTAGAAATAAAGAAATGCATCCAGTTGTTGATTAATCTCAGTTAACTTCGAACTAAAGTCTTGCGTAATTGGTCAGCTGCTTGATTATGTTTTGGGGCCATACATGTTAAGAGAAGGGATTAACTTGTTATGGCTGCAATCCCATTAACGGGATAAGTGTCATCAACAACCGGCTGAATAAGCATAGCGCTACATTCAATAAATATTACTAAAAATATTTATATTCATGAAATCACAAGTGCAATATAGGAAAACACATCTTAGCCTTTTGTTAATCCACCTGTCAGATTTTGAAATTATGTGTCACGATCGTCGTATGGAGTAGACCAAAGCGCAGCGTGGTTAGAATACATTCTTCTTTATTAAATGAAGAACACTTAAACAAAACGAACATGACCGCTATATAAACAATGTGCTAACGTGCAAAATAACATATCCAAATAACTCCGTTTGTTTGTCCAAAAACCCAAAGAAGATGGCTGCCTAAATATGGTTCCCAAAATCAGAGACAATATAAACCTGTCTTTCACAGTGAGAACCAATCTAGGCAACCATAGACCAACATAAACACCTAGATGAAAACAACCCCATAAATCTACAAAAACCCTAGACAGTACAAACACCCTAGAATAAGACAAAAACACACATATCACCCATGTCACACCCTGACCTAACCAAAATAATAAAGAAAACAAATAATAAGGTCAGGGCGTGACATTATGGGTTTCGCCTGCAAATCAATACTCACAGACAATTTGTGTAAGTTTATCGATCCAATACTAATAAAACATTATTAGTAACTGAGCATCAAGTAGCTTGGTTATTTTTATATCCAAAATACCTCCGTTTGTTTGGCAAGGTTATGTTCAGAAATCCACCTCAATCCTATAAAAATGAGCAGAACTGAAAACGCACACAAATTGTCTCAAATAGTTTCCAGGAATGTCCAAAATTCAGAAACATGTCAAACGTTTTTGACCCATAAACAATCAATCCTACTAATTGGTTGTTTTTAAAATATGATAAAGAAATCAATAAATAAATCAACTGCAAATTCTGACTTTCACAGTCTTAAAATAAAGGAGACCTAAAACAGGGAAAAGGATTAAATTTCAAATTGTTGCTGAGCAAAACTCATGTCACCACTTGCCGCAAGGTTATCTTTCTGAGCTTCAACTGTATACAGCTCATTTTTCAAAATAAAAGCCTGAAACTATTTTCAGTCTGAAATATTTGACTGTTCACACCTGAGACATAAACTGAACCAGTTCCAAGAAATCTGGTTAATAAAATCCTTTTCAAATGGAGCAAAGTCAGGATATGGAAACATTAAGAAGTTTTCAAAATGGACGAAGCCACTTCCTGTTTTGATTTTCCACCTAGGTTTGCAAGTTCCCAGACATTTCTGGGGGTAATGGCCCTATACCCTCCGACAACAGGTCCCAGATGTGCTCTTCCAGATCCAAGGCACCTGCAACCATGGCAGAACATTTCTGGGGGAAATCATGCCAGAACGAGCAGTATGGCAGGTGTCATTGTCATACTGGAGGGTCATGTCAGGATGAGCCTGCAAGCAGGGTACCACATGAGGGAGGAGGATGTCTTCCCTGTAATACACAGTGTTGAGACTGCCTGCAATGACAACAAGCTTAGTCCGATGATGCTGTGACACACTGCGCCAGACCATGACGGACCCTCCACCTCCAAATCGATCTCGCTCCAGCGTACAGGCCTCGGTGTAATGCTCATTCCTTCAACGATAAACGTAAATCCGAGCATCACCCCTGGTGAGACAAAACTGCGACTCGTCAGTGAAGAGCACTTTTTGGCAGTCCTGTCTGGTCCAGCGACGTTGGGTTTGTGCCCATAGGCGACGCTGTTGCCGGTGATGTCTAATGAGCACCTGCCTTACAACAGGCCTACAAGCCCTCAGTTCAGCCTCTCAGCTTATTGCGGAAAGCACTGATGTAGGGATTGTGCGTGGGACACATGGAAAACAGTGTTTAAACCACAGATCTTCATTGTAAAGGAAGTTACTTGGATTTTTACGAATTATCTTTGAAAGACGGGGTCCTAAAAAAGGGTTGTATATATAGTTTATATATATATAGTATTTACAAATTCACCACATTTATGATTTTATATGGGAATCAAAAAGCTTTCATTAATGTTCACCATGTGCTGATGTGCTCAGCACTGTCAACTGACCCCATTATGACATCACAATAACAGAAGCCTTGCCATGATATCATTGCTGGTTCCATCTGACAAACAAAATTTCATTTCCACTCATTTCATGATAGATCTCTCACAGTGATAGGTTATAAGTTCTTATTTTGAGTGTTAATATTTATCATCAATGGCTTATCGAGGGAGTTTGACAAACTCCAGAAGGAGAACTCACAGATGAAGAGCGTCATCGAAAACTTGAGGAAGCAAAACATGGCTTTAAACCAACAGGATGACCAGGACAAGTTTTCAAGTTTTGTAAGGCTCATCAGTTTTTCAAACGGTTTTCCTAAAATATCCCTGTTTATTTTGTGGTTTCATAGACATACAGTAGGCCTACATCCATAAAATCTTTAGCTTAAAAGTTTTTTATGACACACTGTAGAAACTATTTTGCCTACTTCACTTCTGCTATACATTTCATACTGTACCATTGTGATCCAGGGCTATCAGGAGAGCTACGCAATCGCAGAGGGCCATCGTGGCTTCATCAGTGATGCCAGACTTCTGCAGATGCAGAGAGCTGAGAGAGAGGCCATGGAATCAAAGCAAAGAAAGATAAGTGCTATCCATGAGAATTATGTCCGGACTGCTCTCATCAGGGTTGGCAGCACCTTCTCGCACCACTTCGTCCCCCTCGAAAGCTCCACCAAGGCCTTTGCCACGAAGGTTTGAACACATAGCTCTGGCCCCACTGAAGAACGTGGCGGGGGAGGAGGGAGCCCAAGTTCGACCCGGATCTCACTCTCTGGAGTCCAATCCGGGAAAATAAATCATTCAGCAGCAGTAGCGTGTGGCCTGTTCCCGTCCCTCCCACTGGAGCTCCCTCCAAGAGGGGCAAGAAGAAGAAGGGCAGGCGGGAAGTCAAAGCCCTGAAAGTCCAGGCGGACCAGGGCTGTGCTGACAACAACGGACCCATTGACCTGATGGAGGAGGTGAGGGACATCGAGGCACACCTGAAGGAGGAGGCCTGGAAGGTAGGATGGACTTCGAATTTATTGTAAATGTGAAAATTTGCAGTTCAGAATTATACTTGGACTGATAAATTGCCAAAACAGATAGTTGTTCCATGTCTTAAAATCAAATCAAACTTTTATTTGTCACATGTGCCGAACACAACAAGTGTAGACCTTACCGTGAAACCAACAGTGCAGTTCAAGAAGAGTTAAGAAAACATTTACCAAATAAACTAAAGTAAAAATTAATAATAATTAAAGTAACACAATGACATAACAATAACGAGGCTAAATACAGGGGGTATCGGTACCGAGTCAGTGTGCGGGGGTACAGGTTAGAAAGGATACTCTTTGACAGCATGATAGAATAGATCCTAGAATACAGGATCTCTCTGTGTATTAGTTTATGTATATACTAGTTCTATATGTATTTCTATGATGGGAGCATTATTTTCTGGTCTACACCAAAGGTGGTACATGAGGTGAAGGCCATGGGCAGGAGAAGTTTGAGCTCAGACATGTCCATGGGGGAAATAGCCACCAGCTCTCTGGGAAGCCTGAGCTCAGTGGATATGAACACCCCTGCGGAGCTCTGTGACTACTTGGATGTTGGCACCCCGGTCAAGTTGCGTGACAGCCCACCCAGGCCTGCTCCCCCCTCCTACCAAGCCCAGGAGCAAACAGCCTCGGCCTATAAGGTTCCTTAGCCTGCCACCGGCTCAGGTCAGTCCCTCTCATGTACTCACACTAATGTAAATAAGACAGGGAGATGAAGCTAGGTAGGGTGATAGAAAAACAGTAGGAAGGGAAGGGACACAAATGGCTTTAGTCCAGGGCTAAGACATTTTTCCACACTTGATTTGCCTGTTTCACTGTGAGATCACCTTTACTCAAGGCTAATTGGACCCTTCTTCTGAGCAGGGTGAGCACCAAAAATATATGTGCTAAATTTAAAATGATATCATAATGAACTAGTGTTAAAAGCTACAAACAGATATGGAAATGAGTAAATAGATAAATAAATACATACAGTTCATAGAGAGATAGACGTCTGCTGTCAACCCATAGACAAGATGGCAGCCAGTGAGCCAAAGGGCCAATGATGATTGGTGAGCATTCACTGTAGACAAGACCAATGGGGCTAGGCTAAAGGAAGCACAGTGTAGTGTCCTTGGAAATGTAGATTTGAGCTACAGAGCGTAGAAACTTCTGAATTTAAGAGACCAGAGTCCTAATTGATGAACATCATTATAATGTTTTGGGAAAATGTTGTGGAAAATGCTTACGTTTCTTTCACTAAATTGCCGGGAGAAGAAGATCGAGGGCTTGACCTCCGTGTTATGGCTCAGAACCACATGGACATACTGATGCCTAAACTCCATGATATCTGCCTTGCCATTATAAATGAGGTAGCTGTATTCATTCGCTGTCCTATTCATTCATCTGCACAAATCTGCTACATTTGGAGAACAAGTTAAATGATTGTGTCATGTTTCTGATGTTCGTGGGTTGTACAGCTCAACATTAATAGCTGGTCCTGTGCGTGTTATGATTCAGGTGAAGAACCTGCGCTCTGCAGTGTCCTGTGCTGCCATGGCCACACTGGGTGACATGTACGTCCACCTCCAGAGGGCCATGGACAGTGAGGTGGAGGGGACGGCACGCGTGCTGCTGCACAAAGCGAGGCCAACGCCTTCATCCGGCAGGGCGCCAACTTTGCCCTGGGTCACATGGTGCAGAGCTGCACCCCTACCCGTGTCATGAATGCCCTGCTGGTCAGTGGGCTGAGGTAAAGAGGGAGAGGGGTCAATTAACACTCACTAAGGGGTAGATCCGGACTTCCACGAATTATCCCATTATCCAATCCTCAAAATTGAGAAGATTGAAATACTGCTAGTTTTTAATTAACTGCCTTTTTCATCAGCATGCTAGGTTATTCCACAACACTTCCGGCAGCAACTCACCCCAACGCTAGACGTCACATTTGAATGGAATCAGATTTTTTTGTTATGTCTTATACTTCCTTGTGTTGTGTACTTAGCCATTGGTGGAGAGGTACTGTCTACTGATGTGTGCTAGCCTTTGGGGAGTAACAAGTCATTTATAAACCTTTATGAAGTGTATATATAGTGAACACTTTAGATTAGGGGCTATTAGTGAGGTATTAGTAAGTGCATGTACTCACATTCATAAATGCACTCATTAATAAATACACCATTTGGGACATTTATAAATACATATATAAATGGGGAGTCAAACCATTAATCAACCATTAACAAATGCCTTGACAATAACTCCTTTATAACTGGTTTATAGTACATTAGTAGTACATTATTAATCATTTACAAATTGTGAACATACTATGATCAAACACCTTGTTAATTATCTGATAAATCATGAACAAATCATTTAAAATAGCATTTATAAATGTGTAAATAACTATTTATAGATTTCTTGACATTTACAAATGTAGGAATAATGATTAATTAATGGTAAGTAAACTCTTTTACAAACAGTTTATTAATGGTATATTAAGGGACCTTAATACAAAGCCTTACCGAACATTTTGATCCATTGATGATACTTCATCAATACAATCCATTATCATTCATCTCCTAACTCATGTATCTCTATGACATGTAACTGATGTGCTCTGTTTTTCCTTCCTCAGTCACCGTAGCGCTGCGGTGAGGAGCTGCACTGCTCAGGACCTGGAGAGACTGGCTGAGGTCATGGGGACGGCTCGTCTCCTGTCGGGGAAGAAAGGCCTCAGTGACCGTTTCTTGATTGCCGTCAGTAAATTGGCTGTGGACCCTGCACAGGAAGTCAGGTGGGAAGTTCCTCCTGTAAAGTAGCTTGCTTCAACATAACAGTTAAGGCCGGGATTCAATCCATGGCTCGCTATAGCACTAGATCGCCGACAATGCAGCTTTTAAAGGTAATTTAGTCTAGAGTCAACATCTGCAGTGTTTTACACAAATACAAATTGAAATTGACTTTAAAAGCCACATTGTCGGCTGTCTACAGCATCTATGCTAAAGGGTGTCATGGATTGAATTGCAGATTTTAGGTATTCCAAAACAACCACAGGTTCTCTTGGAGGGGAATAGTAATTGAAAACAAAAAGGAAAAATTATGAACACAAATAAGTTCTACGTGGCATAGGAAAATCCAAGTCCAGGCACTCATGTGGGTTTGAAAGTTAAAAAGACAAAAGCTTAGCCGGGATGTTTGGCCGGCAGGGATGTTCTTCTCCCATCGCCAACTAGTGACCTCCTGTGGTGGGCGGGGTGCAATGCACGGACACGGTCGCCAGGTGTATGGTGTTTCCTCCGACACATTGGTGCTTCCAGGTTAAGCGGGCATTGTGTCAAGAAGCAGTGCGGCTTGGCTGGGTTGTGTTTCGGAGGATGCACGGCTCTCGACCTTCGCCTCTCCAGAGTCCTTGTGGGAGTTGCAGCGATGGGAAAAGATTGTCACTATCAATTGAATACCACGAAATTGGGGTAAAAATTACAAATGTAAATGAGTCCAGTTCAGTTTCCTTCCTTCTGTTTGGTGTCTAATGAAGACAACCCTACTTGATCACAGTGGTCGGCCTGAGCCAAGCGCTGTGCAGATTCGCTAAGATTTTCATAATAACGAACGGTTAATACCCAGTTGTTATATTGGTGAGATGATTCGTAGATCAGGTAATGCGGTGCATTACTCAAACGACCCTCTTGCAAATTCTACCTAATGTATGTCTTATTTTTTTCTCAGGTTGCCATCAATTGAGTACTGTTTTTAATCACAGACAGCAGAAATTATTTGATATGTTACACGTTTAAGATGATATTAATATCTTTGTCCACAGGCATCATGGTCGCAATATCTTGAGAAACGTGGCCATCAATGGCGACTTTGCTAAAATGTGGGACAAATTCGCTCTGAGGAAAGAAAGAGAATCTTTGAGGGAGGTCATCTCAAAGGTTAACCTCAAAGAAAAGTAGATTCTCTCTAGATTATTAGAAGTGTGACAAATGAGCTGATATGATTACAGAAATCCAATCCCACTGGGCACAGATCAGTTCCATGTCTTGTTTTGATATAAAATTTGGGAACTCAACCAAAATGTGAAATCAACCAAAAATGTTGGTTAAAAGGTGGGTGAAAAAAATCCAATTGTGTTTTCTTCGGTGATTCACCATCATCACATAGATTTTTTGTTGTTGAAATGAGGTGGAAACAACGTTTATTCAACCAGTTTTTGCCCAATGGGATGAATTTAATATACTGTTAAGATTATATCTTTCTGTCTTTTCTCTTTTTCAACAGGAATATCTGAATATTTCCCAACTTGACTATTATCCCCTCCAGTCCCCAAACTCCAATATTTTAGTTCATTCTAAGACATTTGACACTATCATCCAAACCCCCATGTAAATGTATCTTTAAACTGCATTGACTCCTTGTCCAAGTCCTGAATCCACTATAAGGCCATATGAACCACATTCAAAGCACGAAATGACCTTTCCTCAAAGCTCCTATCTGATCTGCCAGCTCAATAGTGGTCTACTGAAACCATACTCACCATCTCAGGGGGTTCTCAGATCATCAACCACTGACCTCCACACCATCCTCAAAACCAGCAGTCCTCTTTTGGAGGCAGATTGGTCAGTGGATTTTCATCAATACTTCTCCAATACTTCTGGACTATGAGAACATTCTTTGGACAATAAAATTAGGTAAAATGGAAGCTGGCTACAGTCTCAGTTTTATCCTCCAAGACAGAGTGAGGATGTGATCAGGGCCAGATTACTGAATGGGCAAGCAGGGCACCTGCCCTGTGGGTCCCGACCTCCAGGGTATATCATCATAAGATCCAAAACTAAAAGTATAGTGGATGTATATTATAGTATGTGGACGTTTTACAATTCGTGAGCTCGTTTCATTATTTGTAGCCATGTTTTATGTACATTTGTGCTCATTTTGTGGAAATTTGTGAGCATTTAAAAAAATGTCGTGGGGTTGTTTTATATCAATTTGCTTACTGGTGCTCTTCCATGCCGTCCCTAGGAGGGGTGCATCACTTGAGTGGGTTGAGTCACTGATGTGATCTTCCTGTCTGGGTTGGCGCCCCCCCTTGGGTTGTGCCGTGGCGGAGTTCTTTGTGGGCTACACTCGGCCTTGTCTCAGGATGGTAAGTTGGTGGTTGAAGATATCCCTTTAGTGGTGTGGGGACTGTCCTTTGGCAAAGTGGGTAGGGTTATATCCTGCTTCTATGGCCCTGTCCGGGGGTATCGTCGGATTGGGCCACAGTGTCTCCCGACCTCTACTGACTCAGCTTCCAGTATTTATGCTGCAGTAGTTTATATTTCGGGGGCTAGGTTTAAGTCTGTTATATCAGGAGTATTTCTCCTGTCTTATCGGTGTCCTGTGTGAATTTAAGTATGCTCTCTCTAATTCTCTCTTTCTCTTGTTCTTTCTTTCTCTCTGAGGACCATGCCTCAGGACTACCTGGCCTGATGACTCCTTGCTATCCCCAGTCCACCTGGCTGTGCTGCTGCTCCAGTTTCAACTGTTCTCCCTGTGGCTATGGAACACTGACCTGTTCACCGGACGTGCTCCCTGTCCCAGACCGGTTGTTTTCAACTCTCTCGAGACAGCAGGAGCGGTAGAGATACTCAATGATCGGCTATGAAAAGCCAACTGAACACACATAGGGTCGGTTTGGTGGTTTCTTCAAGTTCAATGGTTTGAGCCAAAGCCGAAGAGACTCTTCATCCATAGGAGGTGGGTGCAAATCAAAAGGTGCACAGCTGCACAACTGCACTCCAATCTCAAAATAGTTTAGTGGTCAAAACCTTCCTGCTCCATGAACAGCTTCCGTTTCTGCCAGTTATTGTGGCATCCCATTACCGAACATTAAATGCCTGTTTTGCATGAATCCATGTTTGGGAAGTGCTTAAGTAGTACCCCACAAAAAAATATATAAAACAGACCTCGCCCATATTTCCATTGAAACCTGGACAGAACCAAACCAATCAGTTAAGTATTGTCATGACCAGACTAGATCATAAAGGAACAATTGTCCAGACAGAGGATTGAGTTAATGAATTGACCGTTTATTAACCCAACTTTACACAGGCTACTGTTTGGCCATAGCCAACGCCAAATAAATTATAGATACCCTACAAACCTTCTCTTGTGAAGCCCAGACGTAAGAGGAAGAACAATGGCTAAACCTTAACTTCCAATGCTCCATCCCCCTGCCCAATCCCCCTGCACGCCACTCCGCCAACCACCAGGGTCCCGGCATCAGAACATTCCAGGCATTACCGTGATTGGCAGATAGCAGGTTGATTGGCCTGTCGGACCCCGCGAACACTAGGTACTGGTAAGTACAACACAACCAACTAATAGCCTAACACATAACACACAGCTGTCTGTGCGTGTTGCTACTGTATATAGTGGGTGAAGGCATTCACAGCCGACCGCTCAGACGGGTGAGGGCATTCCAGCCAACCATTTTTTACTTGGTCCTTCTAGCCGGATTTAGTGACCAACAGTTTTTTACATGGTCCGTCATTTCTCCAGATTTAGCCAACAATAGATTTTTACAGATAACCAAGATACATGTAATACCCTTGTTTGAAGTAGATCAGGACATTCTCTATGGAAGACATGAACGGTAAAATAACGAAGGAACCTCTTTCAAGTTCAGCCGCAAGTTATTGCAGGAATTATAACGTTGACTATTTCTCTCTAAACCATATACCTTTGACTATTACGAGCCTGCTGCTGCCTACCACTGTTATATAAATAATCTAATATCAAGCATTACTAGCAGACCAACGCTCTGGTTAAACCGGATGTCCTCAGATGACTGAGGACACTGGGCCCAGAGTTAAGTCTAGAGCCTGTGTGCAATAACATAATTATCCTCGCACAAAACAGTTCAAGGGAAGGACACATGGCTGCCATCACTCAAAATATACTCCCCTGCTAACTACAAAGGACAGCCTGCAACACTAACGAGCTTAGAGTGCCAAACTATCTCACTGACATTGAACCCTACATGCACACCTGCATAAACAGGAAACACCTGTGCCTAAAGCAGACACTGCTAGTTTCCCCTATCTTACGTTTCCTTGACACACAAACATCTCATGAGCAACGCACACTCACACTCCACCCCCCCCTCCCGGTCGGGTGACGTGAGCAGAGGACTCTGCTGTGCACCAATGGGGCTCCTGCTAGAGCAGGCCTGCCTCCAACTCTTCAGGACCAGTCAGAAGACCAACACGACGAGACTCCACCTACATTATTCTGTGTATACATTCTGTTGTAAACTCTGGCGAGGCAGCCTAATTATTCTGACTCCTCACAGAGTCACATTGCTTAGGTCCGTGCACGATATCTTTGACTCAATAAACTGCCTTTTTGCTACACTTGATTCCACTCTGTCCAGCGTCGTTGTTTTGCATTCCCTCTCCAGTATGTAAACACCAACACAACCCCTCAGTCAGACTGCTCTATCAAATATCAAATCATAGACTTAACTATAATAAACACACAGAAATACAAGCCTTAGGTCAAATCTGGAAACTATCACCTCGAAAACAAAACTTTTATTCCATTCCGTATTTTATCTAACGGGTGGCATCCATGAGTCTAAGTATTGCACAACCTTCAATGTTATGTCATAATTATGTAAAATTCTGGCAAATTAGTTCGCAAAGAGCCAGGCGGCCCAAACTGTTGCACAACGTTATTAACCCTGATTTCACCTGGTTAATATTGCCTGCTAACCTGGATTTATTTTTCGCTAAATATGCAGGTTTAAAAATATACACTTGTGTATTGATTTTAACAAAGGCATTGAAGTTTATGGTTAAGTACACATTGGAGCAACGACAGTCGTTGATGGATTGTTTTTTATAAGATAAATGTAATGCTAGCTAGCAACTTACCTTGGCTTACTGCATTCGCGTAACAGGCAGGCTCCTCGTGGAGTGCAATGTAATCAGGTGGTTAGAGCGTAAGGGTGCAAGATTGGATCCACCCCAGCTGACAAGGTAAAAATCTGTTGTTCTACAACGTTCCTAGACCGTCATTGTAAATAAGAACGTGTTCTTAACTGACTTGCCTAGTTAAATAAAGGTGTAAAGAAAAAAATATATATTTTCTTTTTAAATCGGCAAAATCGGCGCCCAAATATACCGATTGTTATGAAAACTTGAAATCGGCCCTAATTAATCGGCCATTCAGATTAAACGATCGACCTCTAGTTAATACCCTATTGTCATCACCCTAGACCATGGGTGTCAAACTCTGGCCCGTGGGGTAATTATATTTGGCCCGCGAGACAATACCAAATTACTACTAGAGCTGGCCCGCCGGTATTATACAGCGCATTCACCACTAATACTACGAATCCCATAATGCTCTGCTGTTTTCGCGCGCCAATCAGGACAGGACCCAGAAACGCTCTCTCCTCTGTGACAGTAGTCATAGCAACATAGACGCTACAACTGTCAGCGAGCTAACCCTTCCCAAAAATGGCGAAAAGAAAGGCAGAAAACAGGAGCTTTCTGGACAAGTGGGAGGCAGAATATCTGTTTACATATGTAAAAGACAAACCTGTTTGTCTTGTTTGTGGAGTCAACGTGGCTGTAAGTAAGGAGTACAACATTAGACGACACTATGAAACGAAACACCATGACAAATACAAGGACCTGGACATGACTCAAAGGAGCCAGAAAGTAGAGGAGATGAAAAGAAGTTTGGTTTCACAGCAGAATATGTTTAAAAAAGCCACATCACAAAGCGAGGCTGCTGTAAAGGCTAGTTATATAGTGGCAGCAGAGATCGCAAAATCAGCCCGGCCCTTTAATGAGGGAGAGTTCATGAAAAAGTGCATGATGAAGGTTTGTGACCTCGTATGCCCAGAGAAAAAACAAGCATTTTCAAACGTGAGCCTGAGCAGGAACACAGTAGCTGATCGCACATGTGATCTTGCCACCAATCTGTATGACCAGCTGATGGAAAAGGGAAAAGATTTTGTTGCGTTCTCCCTCGCTGTGGATGAGAGCTGCGACGCATCTGATACTGCTCAGCTGTCAGTCTTCATCCGTGGAGTGGACTCAAATCTGTGTGTTACGGAGGAGCTATTAGGATTCAAATCAATGCATGGCACAACCACAGGAAAGGAAATCTTTGAGGAGGTTTCCAAATGTGTAACTGAAATAAAGCTGCCGTGGGATAAACTCGTTGGATTAACGACAGATGCATGCGATGTGCGGTAAAAAGAGTGGACTGGTGGGCATGGTTCGGGAGAAGATGCGGGAAGAGAACTGTGCAGGTGAGCTAACTGTTTACCACTGCATCATACATCAGGAAGCACTGTGTGCCAAAGCCCTAAAGATGGAACATGTTATGACCACAGTAACACAGGTAGTTAACTTTATAAGAGCCAAAGGTCTAAATCACCGCCAGTTTAAATCTTTTCTGGAGGAGTATGGTTCAGAATACGCAGACGTATCACACAGAGGTGAGATGGCTAAGCAGAGGAAAAGTACTGAACAGATGTTTCGAGCTGCGTGAGGAAATATGTCAATTCCTGGAAACCAAAGGGAAGGATACAGCAGAGCTCCGGGAGCAAAAGTTCCTGTGTGAGCTGGCCATTCTCTGTGACATCTCGAGCCATCTCGATGCGCTGAACCTGCAGCTTCAGGGGCATCATCACAGACATGTACGCTGCAGTGAGGGCCTTCAAAATTAAACTGCCTGTGGGAGAATCAGATGCTGCAAGGAAACCCTTGCCATTTTCCCAGTGTTCTCGCCGCTGAGTTTAGCCGGCGATTTGCCGACTTCGATGCCCAGAAATGCAAGTTTGAACTGCTTAGTAATCCCTTCGCAGTTGATGTGGAAAATGCACCAACCAACATCCAAATGGAGCTGATTGAACTCCAGTGCAACGACACGCTGAAGTCAAAGTATGATGCTGTGGGCGCCGCACAGTTTCCACGGTTCATCCCTGACACAATGCCTCAGCTCCGCACCCAAGCTGCTCAGATGCTCTCCATGTTCGGCAGCACTTATCTATGCGAGCAACTTTTCTCCTCGATGAAGATGACCAGAACAACTCACAGGAGACGTCTGACGAACATCTTCGCTCGATACTGAGGATTTCTTCAGCTCAGAGCTTGAGCCCAGACATTGATGAACTAGCATCCAAGAAGAGATGCCAGGTATCTGGCTTGGGCACATCAGATTAGACCAGTGTGCAATAATTAACGT